>NW_026294402.1:73914897-74270923 GCF_007827085.1 Peromyscus californicus insignis | reverse complement strand
AGTTCTGCATTCCATGCTAATATATCATCTACGTATGCATCCACCTTAAAGGGAAATTCTCCAGGCCAGCTCTGTTTGAAGTAAATATCACACAACTTAAAATCAGTCATGAACAAAAGACTGATTTTCCTTGTTAGATGCCACTTGGTGAAGTTTGTTACATAGAGTGTGGACACAATTAACTCCCTGTGAAAAGTTAGTTTTCTTAGGGCCATGCAGATGGAAAGCTCAAACTAACCAATGTGGACACTTCATGCGTAATCCTGAGACTCTGTTTATAAACTACCTAGGCAGTCATCTGAACCAGGTCCAAACAGCATCATCCTGTGACTGTATAAGAGGTTGGTAAAGAACCTCTTATGCAAATAATTCTTCCTGAATTCCTGATCCACAGAAACTGAGAAAAAAAAATGAAATGATTGTTGTTCTTTTTAGCCACTATTTCTTGGAATAATTGCTGACATACCAGTAGATAACCAGAACATCTGCACGTAATTTTCAAACACCAGAAAGGAGCAAGAATTATGAACTCATAAAAAGTGGAAAGGCAGTGGTTTGGAAGCCACTTATATAAGAGATGAACTGGCACGTCCCTGTGGTCGTGGATTTGAGGCCCTTGCTTCTCTCTAATAATAGAGGTGTTCAAATATGTCTCTCCGGAGCACAGAGGGAGGGAGGTGCATTCTGCACTGTTGCGCTTGGGTGGATTCTCTGCTGAGCTTGCCTTTGCCTGCTGTTTCTAAGACTCTTTCAGCTGGCAAGATGATGCATACAGCTTTCAAGTGTGTGCTGTGGCCACGTGACTAGACAGAAAGAGATGAACACTGTTAGAATAACTACTTAAAGCACCAGTAGCTTAGTTCTTCGTGTCTGTGCTCCCTGATGCCAAAATATACCTCAAGATTCTTTTTTTTCCTTTTTTGTAAAACCTCCATTAAAACATGTCAAATTGCGGTTTTTAAAAATTGATTCTGAAACTTACTGCTGAGAAAGATTTGAACAAGTTACTTCCTTCTCTTTAGTGCCCTGTTCTACAGATTACAATATCCTCCATGTACGGGTAAATACTGCTCATTCTTACAACTGTTTCTGGTACCCTGTACTTCATTAAAAAATACAGAAGATGAGGCTGTATGACATGGTACAGTCACAGCAATACGCTGGATAGCCTGAATTCTGAATACCGACTTGCGTCCTTTGCTGTACAGCGGCTCCTGGCTTTATCTTACTCTCTTTGTACTATGTCTCTTGAATATTTATTATGTCTGCACTTTTGTGTTTGAATATGTTTCATTGCCACATGTGCAGAAGGCAAGATAGTTCTCTTTTACCTTGAAGCTCGCACTGTCTTTTTCTACGGTGAAGGCTCTGCTAATGTTGGGCTCAGCTGATGAGGAAAAACAATCAGCAGATGAAAGTTTTAGATCACCATTCGGGTTTTGTGGGAGACGGGGAGGCAGACCTGTCTCTTTGGTTCCCTTCCTTGGGAGGGAGGAGAAAGCTCTGGCTCTTTGGTGTTTTGAACTTCACAGGCTATCTTCTAAGCTAGAGTTCTGGAAGGCTCTGCTAGAAAAGCTTTGTTGTCTTGACAAATGTTTTAAAAGACAAAATAGACATTTGCAAACAATCCATGAGTTCTTCATACATGACTGCTCAGTATTATTTTCTGTAAAAGACTCTTGCTTTTGTACAGTAAGATTTTCTTTAAAAACTACAAAATATTTTTGTTCCTTCACTGGTGGTGTTTACATGTCGTTTAGTATTTTTCTTTGCCTCAAATACTGTTTTGACTTTTAGTCTTTAGGATAAAAAGATGTTTTTAAAAGGCATGAAAGCAAGAAAGGGCTTTTTGGAAGAAGGACTTGGGCAGGAGAGAGTGGAACAAGAGGTGGTGAGGGGGCTGAATATGACCACAGTGCACTATATATGTATATGAAGCTGTCAAAGAATAAATTAAAATATTTAAAAAACAAATCTGTTATTTAGCCTATTTATGGCATTTGAAATATAGATCAATTAGATCATATATGTTATTATATATCTTCAATTCAGTTTCTTTTTCTCTTTGTTACTATGGATTGAACCCCAGGTCTTGTGAACGCTGAGTATATTTCTACCTGTGACCTATATCTAGCTCCAATCCAATTTAGAAATAACTTTTGCTGCTGTGCTGTATGTCAGTATAGGCTTGAGCGTCACAAAACTCTGCAAGTTCAACTGTGGAGTAGGAAACTTTAACACTTGACAGAGAAAAAACAAGTCTGTAGCCTGGTGTCTGCACAAATGAAAAACCTCTCCATTGGTCCCAGTGCCAAGTTAGGAACTGTAAACAACGTCTAACTTCTTTACTTATTCTCATCATTGCTGTTGTTGTTGCCATAGATACAGTTTCTTACTATGTAGTCCAGGATGGCTTGGATTTTACAATGCCCCTGCCTCAGTCTCCTGAGTACTGAGATTACAGGTATGATCCATTACACTTGGTTTTAATGCCTTTATTTTTACAAATGAAAAATTTAAGCTAGAGAATAAGTGGAATATCTCTTAGGTTATAGAATTTGCCCCCGAGATTAAGGAAAGTTGCCGAGGGCAGGCATGTGTCAAGGGTGTCCCTGAATGGAGGCCTAGTAGAGAGGCCATTTTGTGAAGCTGTGAGGTTGAAGCCTGGATTGCCATGGAGAACCCAAGATGTTGGAGATGCCAGAGTTGTGGGATACCTGCCAACAAGAGCTGCTAACAGGAGTGGAACCAGCCGAAGAGAAAGAAGTTTGTTGCAGTTGAATGGAGTTGGAGAGCATTTTGACATCAGACATGAAGGTACAGAATTTGGAATTTTCCAGCTGGTTTTCTGTCTTGCTTTGGTCCAGTATTCCCTTGCTCTGCTCCCTTCCCTGTGTTTTGGAAGAATAATGTATATCCTATGCCATTATATGTTGGAAGTATGTGAGCTGCTTTTTGATTTTGAATTTACAGGTGATTACAGTTAAGAGATTGCATGAATATGAGAAAAAACTTTGAACTTTGGACTTCAAAATATTGTTGAGACTGTGATAGACTATGGGGACTTTTAAAGCTGGACTACATGCATTTTGCACAATGAAATTATTATAATCTTATGGGAGCTACGGAGTGGAATGTGGTAGTTTGCAGTTGGCCCCCATAATCTCACAGGGAGTGGCACTATTAGGAGATGTGGCTTTGTTGGAGTGGTATGGCTTTGTTGGAGAAAGTGTGTCACTGTGGTGGCTGGCTTTGAAGTTTCCAATGCTCAGGCTACCACCCAGTGTCTCAGTAGACTTCCTGTAACCTGCAAGATATAGCACTCACTGCTGCTCCAGCACACATCTCCCTGCAGGCCACCATGCTCTCTGTCATGATGACAATGGACTGAACCTCTGAACTGTAAGTGAGTCACCCCAATTAAATATTTTTGTATAATAAAAAAGAAGGGAATGCAAATAGCTAAAAATAAAACTTAAAGTATCTGCAATAGAAATGATTTGTTTTCATAATATGTTTAGAAATTATCCATATTTTGAAATTATTGAAAGTCACTGTAAAATACTATAAGAACAAAGGAGAGGATGTAGATATGGCTCAGTGGCTAAGAATATGTACTGCTCTTGTAGAGGACTAGGGTTCAGTTTCTAGCACCCACACGAGTTGGCTCACACCTGCCTGTAACTTTAGTTTCAGAATATTTGACTCCTTCTTCAGGCCTTTGTAGTTACCAGCCCACATGAAGTGCCCATAAATACACTCAGGCCCCCACACATCTACATAAATAAGATAATAAAATAAATCTATAAAAGCTTACAAAGTATTTGTTTTTTTATGTGTGTGTGTGTTTTATACAGTAGTAGGTTTCCATATGACATTTTCAGTGGTCTTTAGTCTTTTTTACCCCTACAGTATGCCCTCCTCTATCCTCCCTTAGCTCATCAAACCATTTTAACCCTTCATATTTTATTATACTTTTTATACCATTGTGTTATAACTATTCTTTTGAAAGACCCTAATGACTTATCCCCACATCTCTTAAATCCCTTCTTTGTGGAGCTTCTACTTGTAGTGAGTGATGATTTACCACAGTAACTCACAACTGGACAAAGTACAGAGAAGAAGATACTAAAGAATGCTTAGCCCCAAACAGAACATACCCCATACCCTCTCATCATTGCAGAAGAAGCAGCAGAAAGAGTGCAACAGTCAGAAGTGATAGATGGCGACACGGAAACATATGGATAGAGCAGGCCAGTTGCACTTATGAACTCCCAGTGACATGGATGTTGTCACATCCATCTAACTAGGACAACTCCAAGACAAACCAGACCCTATCATGGGGAAGGATATCAGCTCCAGCTGAGGAGCCGGAGAAGGACATCAGCTCAAGCTGAGAGCTGGGAAGGACATCAACTCAGGCTGAGCAGCCATTGGCAATTGTTAACTGCTGGAAGAGGGAAAGATCATTTTCTCTAGGAGCGACTCCCCTGAGAAGCTGACTCTGCTCCAGTAGAAAGCACACATCCAGTAATATTTGACAACATAAATTGTTTTGAAGGTTTTTAAAAATAGGACACAAAGTTGGTTGGGTAGGGAAGTGGGGATTGAACTTGGAGAGTCAGAGAGAGGGTGAATATGATCAGAACACATTGTACATCATTTGAAACTCTCAAAGAACTCATAAAAATAATGTTTGTGGAAAGAAAAAAATTTAAAGAGAGCAAAAGAAAATAGATTACTTTCAAAATTTGTGAAAATACTGAATTTTTATGAATTACCAAAAATGAAAAGGGCAAGCTTGCAACTGGGCTAGGCCACATTTCTTACCAAGTGCTGGATTCACATAGCACTGTTTATTTTTTTCTGTTGTTGATCTTTATTTTACTTCTTTGCAAAGCTAATTAATCCACAGCACACACCTGTTGCTGCCAATGATTCCAACTTTTATACCTTATCACCCATGACACCAGGAAGAGAATGACCTCAAGTTTCCCTTAGAACTGAGTGAAAATATTCTAGAAAAAAGATTTAACTTGAGAAGGCATAACACCAAAATCAAAGTGTACTGGGGGACAGTTTACGCTGAATTTATAGAGACATTTCCCCATAAATGTTTTAGTGGGGGAAAAAAACAGATTTACTTTCTGAAATATTTTAAATTTATGTGTGTGTGTATATGTGTGTCTCTGTGTGATTACATGCAGGGGTTTGTGGGTGTCTAGGGGTTCAGAAAAGGGTGTCAGATCTCCTAGAGCTATAAAAACAGACAGTTGTAAAGTGTCCAACATGAGTGTTAGGAACTGAACTTGAGCCCTCTGCAGGAGCAGAAGGTGTGTACTGCTGAGTCATCTCTCCCAGCCACAAGGCAGGGTTTTATACAGGGGATATCTACCTATCTACCATGCTTTCTTGTACACACACTGATGATTTAATCCATTATTTAATTTATAGAAACGTATTACACATACTTACAACATTGTCAATGAAAGAAAGGAAGACTATTTTTGAATGTAAAGCTTGGAGTGGAACTGAGTGGAATGTACTGAGGTAGGGCCAAGGCTACCATCTTTAGAAGGGCTTGCTTACAGAGGTGACCCCTGGCTGGTACAGGTTAACATAGCTTTGGAATGTTCACTTTGTCACTAAGTGATGAGAATACTTTGCTACATTTTCAGTTACACTTTCAGTTATTGAGAACACTTCTTTCTGTTTGGAGTCTAGAGTTGTATTTATTAGTGAATTGTGCTTACATGAACATTCCCAGTAATGGTCCTGACCTATCAGTCTCAAGCAGGCATTTTTGGACATAATGTTTCACGTGCTGCTGCATTTTTCCCAGGGCACATATGTGTTCTGCATGCCAGAGGAGAGAACAGGTATAGGAAGCCCTCCCATTAACAGCTCCAGAACCCACAGGTGCTTTTCTGCTGTTAAACCTCATTCTGTCCCTGTGGTGAGTCTTTGCTGCAGTGGGATGATATTAAGAGTCCTACAATTTCTTCTTGTGAGTCACTGGAGTGAGTAGATTTAGAACATTCCAACAAGGAACATTTTAGGTTTATTGTATGGCTAGAACTTTCTGTAACATCCCCTACCATCTTTCCATCTTGGTGCATGTAGACTAGTACATTTTTTTCATTGCTGTGATAAAACATTAGTGCACGTTTGTAACAAAAATGATGTAAACAAACATAGCAAACTCACAAAATCCTGTCTTCCTGTTAATCACATTTGTCATCCTCCACAGTTTGGCTGTCCTCTTATTATTCCAATATTTTTATTGCTGTCCATTTTTCATAGAATTTTTTGAAGTTGTTTTTCCACAGAACTACTAGAATATCTTGTATAGCACTCAGGAGGCAGAGGCAGGTGAATCTCTGTGAGTTCGAGGCCAGCCTGGTCTACAAAGTGAGTTCCAGGACAGGCTCCAAAGTTACACAGAGAAACCTTGCCTAGAACAACCAAAAAGAAAAGAATATCTTGTGTATTAATGGCTCTGACAGATTATAAATGATCTACTGGTCTTATTTTTCTCCATATATTTTCTTTGATTGTGTTTGGTATGTAAAACTCATACATCTTTTGACTTGTTCATGCTGTTAATGACTTTTCAGTATTTGGTGAAGGTATGCAGACATTCTAATTTTTTCTGTTTTATATAGCTATTTACTCAAAGTGTCATCTTCTAATATTCAGTTTCTTTTTAATTTTTGTATACCTATAGTTCTTGTCAAAGTTTTAGATTGCAGTATTTTCTCTCTATTCATCTTGAGTGAATGGTTTCCATACCTGACCCTTACTACAGAATGTGATTGCAAGTGTATTTTTAAACTTTATTGTGTGCATATAAGTGCAGGATAACACATAGTCATAGAGCTTCAGAGTTAGAAGCTGATGCTTTGCATTTTCTTCAGCAGTTAACAGTGCTAATATGATACAGTGGTTAACTTCAAGCTCAGTTTTTGTTAAGTTATGTTTCATTTCTTTGCCTACATTTTCTCTAAGTTGATTCAGACTATTGTGTTAGGGTCCAGTGTCAGCAAGCTTTCAGTTTTTTATCTTCAGTTTTTCCTTTGTCGCTTTGCTTCTGGGTAAGCCAGTGCTCTATTAAAAAGCCAGTTTAGAGCTGGCTAGGCTAGGTGCCTTGGTAGATAAAGGAGTTTGTTGTCAGCAATGACAACCAATGTTGGGTCTACTGGACTTCCTGGAGAAAACTGATTTTCATAAGTTATTGTCCCTAAACAAATAAGTGTGATACAAAATTTAAAAAGAAGGATCAGTTTAGAAAAAAGGTTATATTTTGTATCATATTTTTTGTTTGTTTGTGTTATACTCTCTCCTTAAAACCATCTTTGATCTGAAATTGAAGAATTGTCTTGGGGAATTGTCTTGGTTACTTTTCTGTGACTGTGATAAGACACCAATTTATCAGACAATGGGTTTACTTGGGATCTACAGTTTTGAAGGGTTAGAGTCCATGAAAATCTTGGCAGGGAGCATGGAAGCAGGCATACAGGCATAACGATGGAACAGTAGCTGAGGGTTTATATTTTGATCTCTAAATATGAGATAGAGAGACAGAGACAGAGAGATAGAGACAGAGGGAAGAGAGAGAGAGAGAGAGAGAGAGAGAGGAGAGAGAGAGAGAGAGGAGAGAGAGAGAGAGAGAGAATGGGAATGATAGGATTCTTTTGAAACATCAGACTCCATCCCTAGTGTTACACTGTCTCCAATAAGACCACACCTCCTAATCCTTCCCAAACACTTCTACCAACTAAGGACCAAGCATTCAAATAGATGAGCCTATGGGAGGTATTCTCATCAAACCATATGGCTACGTCTTTCTCACTTCTACAAAGATCCACCCTCACCTTTTAGTTAATGTGGTAGTTTGAATAATAGTGGCCCCGTAGGCCTATAAGGATTCATACTTACACACCTTCTTGTAGAAAGTGTGTTGACTGCGGTGGGCTTTGATATCTCAGATGCTCAAGCCAGCCATGCCCAGTGTAGCATTCACTTCCTGCTGCCTATTGATCCTGATGTAGAACTCTCAGCCCCTTCTCCAGCACCATGTTTACCTACATGCCGCCATGCTTCCCTCCATGATGATAATGGACTAAACCTCTAAAAGTATAAGTCAGTCTCAATTAAATGTTTTCTTTTATAAGAGTTGCCATAGTCATGGCTTCTCTTCACAGCAATAGAAACCCTAACTAAGGCAATTAGTAAGTTAAAATCAGAAGAAATGTGGGACTATGTAGCCTGTTGGAATCACTTACAACCCTCAGTAATGATCAGTGAATAGAAGAAATATCCTGTAGGTTATTAATATTCCATCATTTCATCTCTATCTAGTCTCCAAAGCTTGTGCCTAAAATATTTAGAATCATTTGTGGTACATTTCAACACTTTTTCTTGGATTCTCAGATTCCAAGATCTTCCTGCAATTTGAACCAAATTATATTTCTCATATTTTTCAGTACATCTTGTGTGAATTGTGAGATCTTCTTCAACCTGAGTATAAGCACACATTCCTGTCTATATTTTCTTATTTCATTATTTGCTTCTAATATTGGGGCTTCTCCATCACCACATACATGATTTAGAAAAATCACCTATTCCTTATTAGCAGCTTAGAAAAATAGTCTGTTTTTGTATTGATACGATATAAATTAAAGAGCAGTTTGAGAGAAGCAAAAAAGATTTTGGTCATAACTCAAGTTTTTTTGGCTGAGCATGAACCACACAACCACAGCAAGCAGTCATGCATCAAAGTATGATAGATACATAGCAAAATCAGTAGTGCTTAATTTCCATGCAAAAGAAATCAATCTTCTGTCATAGTAGATTGTAATTTTACTTATCTGTTTAGTTATATTTCATTATTATCTCATTGCTTTTTAAATGAACTAGATCTAATGGAAAATTACATTCCAGTGACCATTTTTCTTCTTCTTTTTTTTTTTCCACAAAAAAAGAGCTGTGGGGTAAAACTAAAATTTGCTGATCTCAGGATTGTGATACTATTTTAGGATAATTTCATCCAGATGCTAAACTTAAAACTTAACAAATTTAGGGTGTTTGACAAATGAAACGTTAACCACAGAAAAGTTTAGTATGTTATTTACCTAATGACAATTTTTACATTCAATTTTTAAATCTGCACTTTAAATCTGAATTTTAATAACAGAGATATTTACTAGGTAAATTTACAGCAGACTGTTTTCTATACATCATCATACTGGAGACACAGTAGTCTGGAGACATAGTTGTCTGGACAGTGTTCCACATGTCCACTCATGACTGATTTACAACTTCTAATGCAAATACATACAAACTTGTTCCTGCATTTCTTTGGAGATTAGATATGATATTCTGGATCAACAAAAGATTAAGTACCTAAGAAAAATATATCTGTCTCTTAACAATGTTTCCTGTTAGTGTCTGGAGACGTAGATGATCTTGTCACCAAATATATGTATAATACATTTTATGGAATTATGAGGTTGACTTTTTTAACAACTGTGACAATGTTTTCTGCTTGCTCCTACTCAATATTTAAAGACTATCCTCTTGATTTTCTGAGCACATTAGTTCTAGAATCACGAGATTTAAAAGGCTTTGTAGTGGCTAGACAGAGAGAGAGATAGAGACAGAGAGAGACAGAGAGACAGAAAGACAGAGAGAGACAGAGAGAGAGAGACAGAGACAGAGACAGAGAGAGAGAGAGGGAGAGAGAGAGAGGAAGAGAGAGAGAGAGAGAGAGAGAGAGAGAGAGAGAGAGAGAGAGAGAGAGAGAGAGAGAGAATGGAATTTTGAAAATCATTTAAAAAATCTTAGCTGGAAAGAATATTAAGTCATCATTATTTGTCAACATATCTATTGATATAAATTGTAGAATATACTTAAAATATAACTGTAGATAACCTCATATTTTTGGTTTGAAGATACTTGCTCCATGAAAAAGCTTATGTATATATGTATACAATGGTATGAATATTCAGAATATTAATTATATCAAGTACATAAATATGTAAAAATGTATATACTATAGCAAAACAATTATGTGTGTGGACTAAAGTGTGGCATTTACATCATCAACCATCAAGCTCTTTTCAATTTTGGTGAGATAAAACTGAGAAGAATGCAATATATTTAACTTTAAATCTTCCACATATTTAATTCATATGTATATATTTTTTCTTCCTTATATTTTGATAGGGATCTGTTTGGTCTTGAAGTTATTTGAAGTTCACTAGCATATTTCACTGTAGTAAAAACTCTTGTTATGATGCCGTCTTCTTGTGAATGGTTTGGGAAAACATGTGACCCTATAACTTAAGAAGTGGAAAATTTCATACCCTGATTTGGAATTTCAGACTTTCTACCGAGACGTAGAATATGACTTACCTATTTTTAGAAAAGAACATTGTGGAATACACATTTAATTTATTAATGCTTTTGTGGTCAAAATATGAGTAACTTATCCCTGTGCACTCCCATCAATCTAGTTTCCAGGCATCACAGCCCCATGGATGGTTCCATTTGGATCAGGACTCTGAGGCGGTTCCCAGCACAGCAGCGGATGATCAGTAAGGAGGAATCAAGCAGAAGTCTGACACCACATCATGCCGGAAGATGGGACGTACACATATCACCATAAATGAGAAATGCTGGTGAATTAACAAGCACTGCTGTGTGAGGCCAGCAGATAGGATTGTGTGAGCCCAGCAGATAGATAGGATTGTGTGAGCCCAGCGGATAGGATTGTGTGAGCCCAGTGGATAGGACTGTGTGAGCCCAGCGGATAGGACTGTGTGAGCCCAGCGGATAGGACTGTGTGAGCCCAGCGGATAGGACTGTGTGAGCCCAGTGGATAGGACTGTGTGAGGCCAGCAGATAGGATTGTGTGAGCACAGCAGATAGGTCAACTGGAGGTCAACTGGTGACATGGGAGATTGTGTTATGGGGCTGTCTTGTGACCCGATTGAGTTTAAGTAAGGACTTTGGACTTAAACCTTTTGATAGGTAAAATTCTTAGAGACAAGACAGAAAGTAGTAATTGGCCTAAAAATTTTAAAAGCTAAAATTGTGTCTGAATTGATGCTATAAGCTTGTATAAGAAAAATGAAAATATAATGTTCCAGATATGAAATATTTTCCTGAGCAGAGTTAAGAGATGAGGGCTTTGTTATTATCTGCTTGAGGATTTAATACCTGATTCATGGTCCATCGAAGAGAAGTGACTTTATCTTCACTTACCAATAATTTCAACTATGATATGAATGTACTGTGATATGATTTGGGGAATTGTGAGAGTTGGGTAAATTAAGGGATTTTTTCAAGTGTTATTCAACTCATGAATGCACGCAAATAGATGCTTTTAAGTCTCAAATATTTATCAAATTCTTAAATTACACTATGAAACACACAAAAGAAAAAACACACTGCCTCTGAACTTGTATCTAGGTTTGTCAGAAAATTCCTTTGTAGCTTTGAGCAATTGAAAGGAGAATGTGTGCAGGTGTTGAGGGCCAACTCCACTTTTATGTGATGAAAACACCTTCATCTAACTGAATGTTAATTTTGTCCTTAAGTAGTGTTTCTGAAATGGGTGGCTTTTAATTGTGCAGTGCCAGGTACCTATTAAGAGTACAACCATGACATTTGCTCAAACTGTTCAGCACTTGTCTATCCACCATGTGATGCATTTGAAACAGTAGATATTTGTAGTCTCTAAAAACCATTCAACTTACAGACATATATGACTAGCTCAATAACCTCTCGTTATTGAGCATAGTGGAGTCATCATAGGTTTGGGTGTGGACTAATAGAAAATATGAGGAACAAATTTGTAGTTTGATTAGTTCCCAGTAATATTAAATTTCAAGTCACCAAGTCAGTTCCCTCAAGTACTTTCAAACTGTTTTTGAGGAACCTGCTTAAAGAAATAACACAGTATACAGTCTGGAGTAAATACAGAAACCAGGAAAGTAAAAAGAGACATTGAAGGGGTGGTGAGGGGGGATAATAAAGTGGGAAATAGTAGGGTACAGGTGATCTGAAGGGGGAAATGGAAAAAAATGGGAGCTCTCTGATTAGAGAGGGATATAAGTGCAAAAGAAAAAGGATAAAATACCAGCAAGGACGTCTGAACAATTCATAAGGAATCACACTATTAACTATCTACCTAAAACTACCTACCAAAACACACATAGGTGAGTGCATAAATCCCCCATCTGGACCAACAATGCTCCCTCCAGGAGCAAAGACTCCCTAAGATGTTGCAATGTCAGGCACAAGAAGCCCTCTTTTGAGTTGTTTGGCCAGTGTTGTCCAACAGACTCTCAAAACATTAGTCGAGGTATCACCCTGCTTGCCCCCTAGAGGTAGAAGGTAGGTCTCTATTGCTGAAGACACCATGCACTTCATACAAGGGTCCAGCCCTCCCCACCACAACCCCTCTGATGGGATGTTACTGACCTGAAAGCTTCCTCCATAAGGACTAACTTCCATGGTATGAGAAGGTACCACTCAGGTTTTCAAAAGAGGGAAGCAATCAACGGTCCTACCCAGCTATGCTGCCTATGAACCACAACAGTGACCATGATGCCATAATGCTGAGTGCAGTAGTGGCTTGCATACCTTGCTGGTAACCAATAGCTCTTTAATTAGATTTAAGACTTGCTTATTAAGAGGGAAATCATGCCTCCTACTTGAAACCTAGCCAACTCCCCAGGACTAATGAAGTCTTGGATCTTGGAGGAGAACCTACAGCCATCACTTTAGTAAATCAGCATAATCCCTAACTACATCCTAAATATTTGTCCTCATATCCTCAGATAAGTGTAGTTCTCATCTCTCATCATGGAAACTTTGTTTGCAGAAGACAGAGACCATTACAAAAAATCACAACCAATAGAAATGCAAAGTGGTGGAACCCAGTCCCAACTAACACATCTAGAATACAGCTTCTGCACTTAAGGCTCAGGGATCATCAAGGGAGAGGAAATAGAAAGATTGTAAGAACCAGCAGAGTAAAGAATTTTCTTTAAGATTTTGTTTCCTAGGAATGTCAGAAGGTACACCTAAAAAGTCTCACCAACATGACTGCCTATACATGGCCTCGACAAAGTCAACAGTAATAGACCTGCTAATATGGATGGATTTTGAAGGTGGGAGAAGCTCATGAGGCTTCAACCCTACACAAAGAACTACAGGCAACCAAGGAAGGCTGAGAGTGGGAGAAATAGCCTTCCCAGGGAAGAGCATACCAAATGGTTGTCCAATACCAAATGGCCAACCTGGAAAACATATACATATAAGTACCATATAGACTGAGCTGGTTGTATTTATGTTCTTAGAAATATATATCAATATATACATATATGTATGTGACAATAATTACAGAAAAAAAGAGGTTATGAATTTGAAAGAAGTAAGGTGGCAGAATGAGGGGTTTGAGGAAAGACAGGGAAGGGGAAATGATGTAATTATATGATGATATCAAAAGATTAAAAAATTAAGAAAGGTCACTGATTAATTTTAGTGTTTGCAAAAAACAAAAACAACAAACAAACAAACAAAAAAGCACCTTGCTGCTATGAATGACCAAGGCATCGTGGAGAGAATTAAAATCAACATGACTGTTAATTGCATTTGAAATAAGCAAATGAATAGTAGCTCTAAAAACCAAATTCCCATTCCATATCTTCAGATGGGCTTTTTAGAAACATCTTTGACTGATTCATCAAACTGAAGCAATTTCTCATGTTGGTCAGACACATAGGGTGATCTCCATCTCTGATGAGCTACTCTTTTATTTCCTATATGTTATACATTCAAAACATACTATCACTTTTCTTTCTGAGTTTTTGAAACAGTTTCTTTGTTTGTCTTGGCTGTCCTGGAACTAGCTCTGTAGACCAGGATGGTCTTGAACTCATAGAGATCTGCCTGCCTTTGTCATATATATATATATATATATGTGTGTGTGTGTGTACATATAATTTTGTTGGAGGTAAATTTTATAGGACTGTTTTTTGCTATTGTTGGTCACAGTTAAATAAGACTAGATATCTAACTTCGCTACCATTTCTGAAAGTTAGGCACATATGCAGGAGAAAAGTATCAGCTTGATTAACTGCAGGTTTCTCCCTTTTCCCTCACGTGTCTTCTGACTTTATTCTCAGTTCCTCATACAGAATTGCTGTCTGATTGTACTTTGATGGTTTGCTTATGGAAATACTGCACTGGTGAACTATCACTGAGTTTCTGCACAGTGAGCATAGCAGCCTCTGGGGTTTCCGCCCCCCAAAATAAGTACAGACACACACACAATTCTTTCTATATCTGTGTCTCTGTCTCTGTATTCCTCTCTCTCTCTCTCTCTCTCTCTCTCTCTCTCTCTCTCTCTCTCTCTCTCTCTCTCTGTCTCTCTCTCTGTCTCTCTCTCTGTCTCTCTCTGTCTCTCTCTCTGTCTCTCTCTCTCTCTCTCTCTCTCTCTCTCTCTCTCTCTCTCTCTCTCTCTCTATGTTTACAGGATAGTTTAGTTGACCCTCAAAAAATTCAACTCCATGTTTGTTTATTCATTTTGTGTATGTCTGTGTGTGCATCTGTGTGTGTCTATGTCTGTGTGTCTCTCTGTATGTGTGTGTGTCTCTGTATATGTGCATCTGTGTGTGTTTGTGTGTGTGTCTGTGTCTGTGTGGGTGTGCTTTTTGTTTCATTTTAGCATTTTTAAAGTATGTCTCATTCTGGATGCAGATATCTTATACCACTTGTTGGAAAGACCTGTTGCTTCTAAAAAAGCTAGGGGAAAATAGCCTAAAGCTGTATTTGCCACTTAAGCATATACTCCAACATTTATTCTCATGATTATTGAGTTTTCTGATGGCTATGGGTTGAATCTTGTCCTTAGAGCCAAAAGCTCTGAGCATCTAGAGCCCAGTACCTCAGAATTAACATTACTTGCAAATGGGGTCTTTGGCAAGTTAAAATAACATAATTCAGGTGGGCCCCAACACAACATTATTAGAATACTTAAAAGAAAAGATCAACTCGTAGATATGATGATAGGCAAGGAAAATACCACACAAATGCAAAGAGAGTAACAAATGTTAAAAAAAGGTAATACTAACACTCCAGCTCAGACTTTTAGCCCCAGAATTGTGACATAATAAATGAGTTGTTTGAGTCAAATGTACATACGATTCTGTTTTAGAAGCATGGTGGCACAACTCTAACCCCAACACCTGGGAAGCTGAGGCAGGAGGATCTCTGTGAGTTTGAAGCCAACTTGTTCTACATGGTAAATTCATAGTGAGACCTTGTTTCAAAAACAAAAACTAAACCCACAAAACAATGTCCCCCAAACAAAAAACAAAGAACCTGTACCTTTTTTTCTATGGGCTTCTGTTTAGTTACAATCTTTTGCTGTGTAGTATAAACTCCTACAGCTGTCTAAGAGACTAACCAGTCTCAAATCCTCACATTTTAAAAATGACTTTTTTATTAATTCTTTGAGAAATTCATACAATGGTTTTGGTCATATTCATCCCCTCAACTTTTCTCCCATGTCCCTCCAGCCTTCACCTGCCTACCCACCCTCCTGTCACCCCCACCACCTCCGCTCCCACCACCAAGCCTGCCCTGGTGTGTACTAGATCTAACAGATGTTCAGTCATTTAAGAAAGGTGACTCCCCTGCTTCCCAGAAGCTAATAAATGCCAATACCTCCTCAGACATCAGTGGGATTCCAGGCCCTACCTCCTGGCTCCCATGCTGGGATTTTGTCTGGCCTGAGTTTGCACAAGTCTTGTACAAGTTGTCACAATCACTTTGAGTGTATTTGTGCAACTTCCCTGTTGTGTTGGGGAATTTTGTTTTCTTGAAGAAGTGGCAGAAAGATTCAAATCCTTACCTGTTTAAAAACTATCATCCAATGCCCTTTAAGAAATTTATAAAAAGTTTATGTTCATCACTAAGCATTTACTGAATGGAAGGAGCTGAGTTTTAATGTGACTTTTGTAGTGATATTTGATGACTTGTGTAGTAGCATGTGATGGTCTCCAACCATCCTCTTTTTCCTTTTGCATCTGCTCCTTTTTTTTTTTTTTCTGGTTGAAATATGTTGTTTACCAAAATGACTCAGTTGCTGGGGTGTTTTATGTTGTCATAGGGTTTCTGAAACATGTTCACACTTTTACTCTGGTTTATTTGGAATTTTTCAAAAACTGAACAACAGGAGTTTAATGAAGTTCAAATCTTTTATCAGTGAGCAAAACATTTGTCAATAGAAATACCTAAGCAGGGGGAATGGGCTAGGCCCTCCCTCAACTTGGTATGCTAGACTTTGTTGACTACCCAAGGGAGGCCTCAGCTGCTCTGAGGAGTAAATAGAGGATGGGATGGGGGTGAGAGGTGGGGGTGGGTAGGAGAAAGGGAGGTAGGGGGAACTGGGAATGGTATGTAAAATGAAAAATATGTTTAAATAAAAATATTAAAAAAAAGTTTAAAGTTTTTCATAGACCCAAATCAATATTCCTAGACTGAGCTAAAAATAATATGATAAATTTGTTTTACTTCAGAATATATCTGTAATAATATAGTTATGGAAAGATGGAACACAAAATTTTTATTGAACTTATTACTTTTATAAAACAATCTGAAATTTGGAACCAAAATCAAATCTGTCTTTCTCTCTTTCTCCTTTTCTCCCTCCCTCTCTCTCTTTTCCCCTCCTTCCCTTCATCACTCCTTCCCTCTGCCTCTTTCTTCCCTCTCCTTCTTTCCTAGCAAATCTGCTTTCTATTGCTGTTTATCAGCTTGTGCTCCTGTATTCAGAGAAGACCCTATAAACTAAATTCATTTTGAAAGCAAAATTCTACATTGACAGCATGAACTCCCAGCTCCTCTGTTACTTCTTTCTGTGGAGGAGGAAAGGGCTGCTTTCTGTTTGCCAGCCCTCTTCCCACTCCAGACACTGGTTTTCTGGCTCTGGTAACATTTACTGCTAACATCTCATCGACTTTGTTCAGTTGAGATACTGACTATAGGCAGGAGCAGACTTTAAACCCGCCTGACTTGTAACCCTTATTTGAATTATTTTTACCTACAGAAACTAGTACACATCTTCCTTTAACATAATCCTCCCATACACTTGTGGTTTTTAGAATGCATATAAACTCTTCCATTTGTCATTTAAGTGAAAACTGAGTGGTTTTACCAAATGACGTTTTTTAGGTTTATGTAGTTTAATGACCCAATAATTAGTGGTACTAGTAAGAAAGCCAAATATGCAAATGCCAGCATCCTATTTTTAACTGTATGGACTCCCTCCTCAACTTGGTTTCTGTATATTCACTGGCTTTTCATCTACTGGTGACTCATTTTCTTAGGCAACACAAATCCTGATCACAAGATAGCACAGGGAAACACTTCGTAGGAAAAGCTGTTAAGTGAATGAGACAGATAGTTGCCAGGAAGTTTCACTGGTCATAAGACTGAGCAGCCTCTCAGAGGACATGGGTAAGACCCTGAATCTAAGAGCTGACAGTTTCTTCTCAAAATCCATTCCTATGTGGCATTTTCTAAATTGAGGGCCTTTGGCTCATTAGTAAGGTGGACTGAACTGGTAAATGCTGTGTCCTGTTCAGTTGGGTGCCAGAAACTTGACCAGGGTGAAATGGGAACAAAGAAAGGACAGACATTGTAGAAACACATGCAGAGAAGCTGGAGTCTGGTAGGTGAGCTAACTGTAGAGGAGGGCACCTATTGGTGAAATTATTGAGGCCACTCCATATAGTTAAAAGGGAGGTTAATTTAGTGGCGTAACTTACACATGAAGGGATAGGTAGGTTGCAGGCTCTGGGGAAGACAGCGCAGCCCGGCAGTGTTCTCTGGAGAACTGTGCTCAGTCTACCTCTAGCGTCCAGGGTCCAGGAACCAAGAGAGCTGCCCATCTGGATCTCAGGTCTTCAGGGTCCTGTCTCCGCCCCACCTTGTAGGCGTAACAATTACCGAAGCCTCAAAGGGGGTGGCACTTCCAGGTCAAAGCTGGAACAGCTACCCACTACACCTCCCCCTTTTGTCTAAATAAGAAGGTTCTATCCTAATACAAGACTATATACAATAGGAATGATTATCAAATATTGTCCAGGAGTAATAAGGGATAATGACCTAGATAAGATGGAACTATAACCAACTTGAACAATATCAAACAAGAGACACATACTAAAATCCAGAGAAGTCTGGAGCATAGGTAAATGGCATGTTACAAAGATCATTCCAAAAGGTGTCCTATCCTAAAGAACCTAAATCTAATACTTAATAAGTTCTATCTAAGATATTATATATATATATATATATATATATATATATATACTAAGTTGTAACTATAACTGCTAGTCTTCAATCACATCAAAGACATGAGAAGGAATATAATGATACCTGAGAAATGGAAGATGGATGCAAGCAACTTTCAGGAGTCTTGCAAGAATAGACAGAGACAGCTGGCAGCCTGGACAGTCACCTGGACAGTTTCTCAGCATTGTTGGTGCATTCAAATTGGCTACAGGCCTAGAGTATTGGACAGACCATTTTCAGAAGCAGGAATTCTGAGAGACCATCTTACCCTGTCTCGGCAGAGTTCAGAAGTCACTTTTCCTTGTGTCCTGCTTGTCCAGAAGGACAGCACTCATACTATCAGCAGTTGAGGCAAGGGCAGTTCTTTGCACAATAGGCCATTTTGTGCCAAGAAGACAAACTTCCAAATGGAAATGTCTTAGAAGCCCAACATTCTCTTGGGATCAAATTGGTGCTGCCAGGAGCAATTGTGTCTCACATCAACAGAATTCTAAGTTATTTAAATGCCATATTCTCTAGGTCTCTGAAGTGTTTGAAGATTACCTGTCCATCCGACCTATGTATCTGTAAATCTGGATAACCTAACTAATGTAACTATAGAGATGACAAGTATAGGTGACTATAAATCTGTAAGTCTTATCTACCAAAATAACCTAAGGACTAAGGCTTCATGTAAACAAGGTAAACAGTCTATAAGCAAATGTACGGTAAAGGATGATGACTTCAAAATTGTGACAATACACAAGATATTTATAATAGAGGTAGGAATGTATAGTGCAAAATGCAATATGACAATAATCTTAAATATATATCAATATACAGAATATCCTAAATAGTAGAACATACATAAAGTATGACAGATATAAATTTACATTTGCATCAATATACAAATATTTCAAATAAGAGTAGAAATATATGTACATTATAACAAATATAGTTCTGTATTTGTATCAATATACAAATTATCTTAAACAGGAATTTAAAAATAGTTTACATTTATATCAACATATAAGAATCCATAACAGTGCAAATTATCTAAGGCTGCTATTTTACTACATTTGTTTACTAGTATATACAATAATCTACCATAATATCTTATACCTATCCATTCCATTTCTTCCATTCTTTTTTTTGGAGACACTTTTTGTTTCTTAAGGAGAATACTGAGTTTAATATTTTCTTCCACCCCCAACCCTATAATCATCATCCATAACCCTGAGAAATATGAAACCTTAGGGAGAAGGGGTGTTGTTTTCTTAGAATTGCTTCCTGCTGTATTGGGGGTGATGGTATCTCTGTTGGGTACTGTGAGAAAGCTCAGATAGTTAAAGCTCAGTTAGACTAACTGTAGGTTCTGCAGCAAGTCTTAGAGTAATGGGTAAGATTGTCTGAAATTCTGGCAAGAAGTGTAGTATGATGATGATTACCATGGCATCATTCTGGATTGGGTAGAGTTGTTGTTGTTGGGGCCCCATCTTCCTTCTGGAGACTTCAGAGATTGCTATTGGAAAAACTTATTTGTTATCAAAATTGAAAATTTAAATTTAAAGAGGACATAACATGTAAGAAAGAATTCCGAGAGATCAAGAGTAAACATGGAGAGAATTAGAATCTTGAAGACAATGGTTCCTTTTTATTGGTTTCCTTCTGTCCCACACCAGAGGGCTCTTCTGATATGGAACTGAAGAATCTCTCAACCTTTTCTTTTATCAATATGCTTGGGTTTAGAGAAGGAGTGAGCCAATTCCATCTCCAAAGCCAGCTTGGTTTATAATTGAATTGGAACCACAACTATTCTAGATTGATAGAGATATAGATGTTACACAGTGAGATTTTACCCTGTGTAGATTGGTACCAATAGATTCTTTCTTTCTGCTGTAAACATCCGGATATCCAAGGCCTTATGATTTCTGGAAGATGGGTATTTCCAGTATCCTGGAAAGACAAAAACAGAACCTTACCCCATCCTTTGATTGTTAAATTTTTCTTACAACTTGTAGAGATGTCACATTGGTGGATGATCTTTTACTTCTCATCAAGGGGTTTCTCCTGTTCGAATTGAATTTTTATTAATTTTGTTGGTATCCATAGCTTTTCTTCTCCTGCAGAAACAAAAGCAAAATCCTTCCCCAACGTAGAACATATTCAGGTCTCCATTCTGAGGTCAGCACAGTCTTGAAATAAACTTGTTGGTTTAGCTCAGGAGTTTTGTCTGTCGTCCAGTGTCTCTCCACAGCTGTTGTTCCTTTCTCATCAGCACTGAGAAAATTCAAGGTTAATAAAGCACTATGCAATCTATTTCTAGGAGTCATTGTTACCTGTTTCTGTTTATTTAGCATACCCTTTAAAGTTTGATTGGATTTTTCTATAACTGCTTGGCCTGTGGGATTGTGTGGTATACCTGTAACATGCTTTATATTGTAATAAGCAAAAAACTGTCTCATTTTATTGGAGACATATGCTGGGGCATTGTCTGTCTTAATTTGTACAGGTATTCCCATGATGGCCATAACTTCTAATAGGTATGTAATCACATAATCAGCCTTTTCAGAACTCATAGGAGTTGCCCACTGAAATCCTGAATAGGTGTCAATGGTATGGTGTACACACTTTAATCTTCCAAATTCTGCAAAATAAAACACATCCATCTGCCAAATTTCATTTCTTTGTATACCTTTTGGATTGCTCCCTGCAGGTAAGGGAGTTTGGTTATAGATGGAACAAGTAGGTCGTTTTTTCACAATATCCTTAGCTTGTTCCCAAGTGATGGAGAAATTCTTCTTCAAACCTTTGCTCCGTATTCAAACCTTTGCTATGCAACCCAGAGATTCAGTGTATTCTTTATGAAGGAGGAGGAGTTAGCAGGCATTGGTCAGAGACCTCTGTATGGGAGTAGTCTCAGTTTGTAGTCATCCTGAAGGAGAAAGTTGTGATTGCTAGGTTTTACACACAGTGTCAACAGCCCCACCCTTATCAGAGGAAGGCTTTGCCCATTCCTTGAGCCTGACCCAGGGACCACTTTGCCATCTCATAGGCCTGAGACACTGATGTCTTTGACATGTCCATTTCCATGTCTGCAACAGACATTTGTTTGGGACTTCATCTACTCCCCACTGGTAACACAAAGAAAGAAGACGAGGGCATCAGTGACAGGGGCACAAATGGTAGAGGTTGCAGCTGTAGAGGAGGAGACATCATCTGTGAACCCAGCAGCAGTGATGACGATAAGGAGCTGAATTGCTCCAGATAGTGGCCAGGGCCAAATCAGGGGATAAAAGAGTACCAGACACATTAGAGGCAGCAGAATTAAGTGGTGAGAGAAGAAGATGGAGGCTACAAAGAGCTAGGGGAGAAGTTCAGACCCTGGTCATTAGAAGGGTTCCAAGAACTCTAAGCTCCAGCAGCTGTGGATCCTAACACCTTATGCCCCAAAGCTATAGAATTAACCACTGTCAAGGGCTGAGGATACTAACCTCCTAGGCCTGAGAGCTGTTGCACTTGTTAATGTAGGGCTAAGGGTTATGCAAGAGCCTGCTATTGCTTCTTGCAATCTGCTGCTGCCATGGCTACTACCAGAAGCCAAGGATTATAAAGCCTGCCAAGATCTGGGGTCACTGACTGCTAAAACTCAGAACGCTAAGACTCCAATCTAAGTACATGTTATGGTATAAACAATCGATCAAAGCAAGGCATTGGCCAGCCAGGATGGAACAGACTGGTGGGTCCTGGCTGATGATCAGATGACACAGAAGTGTCTCTAGATGGTGATACCCGACTGCAAAGGTGATGCCAACTCATTCCCTCTCCGATCTAGAACCAAAGTCCTAACCTAACCATATGATTGATGTAGATTTTTGAATGAATCCTTGGCACCAAGCTTTTAAACATTTTAAACAATTAGAAATCAAGGTAAAATTTGTTTCCATGATGGACATACGTGTATACTTATGAAGAAGGGGAAAACTAAGAGGTCCCCAGAACAAAAAACCAGTGACGGGCACCTCAGAGACGATTTCTCTCTATGCTGTTGTCTTCTGAGTTTGACATTCTGACAAACTTCTGTATTCACCAAAACAGCATCACATGCTGATGCTGAGGTTCTGTTGTGAAATTAGAAGTAAAGTAGATCTGTACCTGGGGACTTTGATTAACAAATAAATTGATAAGGAGTATGTGCTGGTTTCTTCTGAGCAGGTTCCTTCATCTCCATTCCTGGTACTTACTCATATACTCTCCAGGTCCCCTCCCTGTCTGTGAGACACACTCTTCACTTTTATGTAATACAATCATCTCATGAGACTATTTTGTAATTTCCAGGGAAATATTTTTTTTCATAATATTTATACACTGGGCTTTAGTCCTTAAGTTTTCCAAACATAATGACAAATTGGTATTTTGTGTGACCGGACTTCTATCACTGAAAGCAAACCCATAGAGTGGCCTGTTAACTAATATTACACTTTAAATAAAATGGAAATTCATGCAAGTCAGAAAGCATAGTTGTAAATTGAGGCAGAATTTAACAGAAATCCATGGTCATGTAGATGGTTGAGATGATTCCCTGCAATTTGTTAATATTTTCTCTGAAAAATGTGGAAGACACATGTAAGTTAATTTTTAAGATTTCTAAACAGTGGAAACTATTTACATAGTGTAGCTGAAAGTTTTCCTGGTCCCACAGCCACTGAGACTGAAGTAAACACACCCAGGCTTATATTATTTTTAAACTATGGCCATGGCAGGCTTCTTGCTAACTAGCTCTTATATCTTAAATTAACCCATTTCTATAAATCTAAACTGTGCCATGTGGCTCGTGACCAGTATGTTTGCATCTTGCTTCTCGTGGCGACAGCTAGCAGCATCTCCTCTGCTCTCTGACTGTCTCTCTTATCTGTTTGGATTTCCTGCCGGCCTCTAAGCTGCCTTGCCATAGGCCAAACGGCTTTATTTGTCAACCAATCAGAGTAACACATCTTCACAGCATACAGAAAGACTTCCACAGCACTTCCCCTTTTCTTTTTTTCAAAAAGAAATGTTTTAAACTTTCACATAGTAAAATTATATATAATAGAACAATTATCAAGCAAGAGTTACACAATCACAGTTACAATATCTAGTCCACTTATATTTGGCAAATTCAAAGAAAATATTTTATTTATCCTATATTTGTGAGTCCAAGGTTTCATATCTAACTTATCACTTATCATAACCAAGGAAAACTATAATTATAACTATCTAGTCTTCAACTACATCAAAGACCTCAGAAGGATACAATATTAGCTAAGTAAACAGAAAAAACACTATAAGCAACTTCCAAAAAGCTAGAATGACAGAGACAGCTGTCTGCCTGGACAATCATCCAAAGTTCCTCTATAATGTTGGGGCATCCATCTTCAGCCCACAGGCCTAGAATCTCTGGGTTGCTTCTTCGAATGTCTGGCAGTTTCTTCTGTGAAGCAGGAACCTAAAGGACCATCTCGCTTTGCAAAGTTCAGTGGTCATCTTCCTGTAGGTCCTGCATGTCCAGTCGATACAACATTTTGTCGAGCATTCCAGGCAAGAACAGTTTCTTGCTCAAATGGCTATTTTTGTCAAGAAGAAGATAAACTCCATATGGAGAGTCTTCAATGCCCGTCTGTCTTTCTCTTTGAAGTAAATCAGTGCTGCCAGGAGCAGATGTGTCTCATTGTTCTGAAAGTCTAAGTTTTTACAACATTTTAAATGCTATAGTC
This sequence comes from Peromyscus californicus insignis, assembly GCF_007827085.1. Lineage (NCBI taxonomy): Eukaryota > Metazoa > Chordata > Mammalia > Rodentia > Cricetidae > Peromyscus > Peromyscus californicus. The sequence goes on along the minus strand of NW_026294402.1, from coordinate 74,246,819 downwards.
TGTAGGTCTTTGATGTGTTTGAAGATTACCTATCTAATTGAAATATATCTATGTATACCCAGAAAACTTAACTAACATGACTATAAGTTTGACTAGCATAGAAGACTAATTATTAATCTGTATTTCTTAATTACCCATAACAATTTCAAATGAACTGCACAAACATAATACCTTAAACAAGAGTAGAAATATATATACAGTATAACAAAATTAACTTTAAATTTATATCAATAAACTAAAATCTATAGCAATGTAAAACATTTTAAACAAGTTGCTCTTTAAAAGTAGATTCAATAATCTACCCTTTTATCCTATCATATCTATGTCCTATATTTCCATATCAATATAGTTTCCAGTAATATAACAAATTCCTAGGGAAAGTATGCTTACTGTTAAGATAGTTTATGCACATTTCACACAGAGATAATCTTTTATAATCTGTGGGAAGGGGCTGAGGTTACACCTTCCCCAGATGCAACTGATTTTTCTGAACTGCTTTTAGTGTCTCATTAAAAAAAATTGCAACAGACAAGGTTACCTCTTCTTAGAAAGGACATTTCTTAAGTGTGAGGAATTCAGAGAGTCATTATACAGGTACATTGCAATAATATCTCATTTTCAAAATAATGTTCACTCTTTTTCCTTTCAGCTCCTTCCTTCCATCTGTTCTCTCTCTCTCTCTCTCTCTCTCTCTCTCTCTCTCTCTCTCTCTCTCTGTCTCTCTCTCTCTCTCTGTCTCTCTCTCTGTGTGTGTGTGTGTGTGTGTGTGTGTGTGTGTGTGTGTGTGTGTTTGTATCTGTTTGTATCTATGGATGTGTCTATAGATACTGATAGTATAGACCTGCTGCAAGGGCACAATGAACAGAATGCCATTGGACTAAATCAAGCACAGTAGAAAATGATGCAGTTAAGAGTCTTGATGAACAGAGACACGAATCCATTGTCATAGAGCATGGCATCCTGTTTTGTGGTGAGGAAGCTTTTTGTAAGCAAAAGGATCATGCTCTAAAATAAAGAGTAAAAATGTGATAGTAAATGCACAAACTTGCTGCCCAGTTATTTACTGTCATTATCAATTATTCTTTTCTGTACACAACTATATTAATTGCATTTAATGCAATTATCAGTCCTGCACATGAACAATGTATCTTGCCCTGTGATGTTATTATTGCTACAGTGTTACCAGGCAATTCGACCTTTCCAGCTCCATTACAGTCTCATGGGATCAGCATCATGCATGGAGTCTGCCACTATGTAGTGTTATGTGGCATATGACTGTATTTAATATCTGTTGAGAAAATAAGTAATAATTACTTATTGGCTTTCAAAACTAATAAAGTACAAATGTTTACTTGAATGACTTTATAGATTGAATAAAAGGTTTTGTTGAGCATATGTAGAATTACCTATTTAATAATGAAAATGATTTATAATTTTAAAACAAGATAGCCATTTGATTGTTTGAAAAAAACTTTTGGTAAGTAAGAGCTATCCCAAAGCAGGAATTTAAACAACATTTCATGCTGCTATATCTCTAAATCTGCCAATAATTAAAAGGAAGTTATAATTCCTTACCATGAAAAGGCCCATCAGGAAAAATCCTGAATATTTTTCTAATTAAGAAAGTAGATCAAAATACATACTTGATTTCACTGCATAGTACAGCAGAGAGACCTTACTTTGAAAACTCTACAGCTGCCACTAGTTCCCACACATAGGCTTGGTCTTCTTGTGGGCTTGAGATGTACAAGCAATTTGGACTGTTTGTTCACACATGGTTTAAAGAGCTACAAGGACACAGAACGCACTGGATCCAGACCACAGGTATTTGGTAATCACTTAAAACAGACTTACCAATGGGTATTTCTCAATTTCTTTTTGTTTTTCCAGAGCAACTGTTTGCCTCTATGTGCTCAATAACATTTAATTTTGCTTGCTAATTTGTCCTTTTGGGGAGATCACAATGTTAGCCACCGTGAAGAATTACAAAGAAAATCAGACTTCCAAATTTCATATTGAAGACACACACACATTTTCAGAAAACCTTCCACAAACTCCACTGAATGAATGTGGAAGAACAGAAAAGGTCAGAAAAAGAGTAACTGACAAAGGGAATATATCAATAAAATCTGGGGAGTAGGACCTGGGTATAAGGTAGTGGACTGCTCATAATGTATTCTTGTAAGACTTTAGGACAAGTATGGATTTATTCTTTAACTGTAAATCTACAGCTTGAACACGATATTAGGGTATTGGGACACCAACCCAGTAACATAACCTTTGACCTACAATCTGTCCTGCCTATAGAATGTGCTGATAAGGTTGACACAGAGATTGTGGGAGTGGCCAACCAATGACTGGTCCAGACTGAGACCCACGTCATGAGAGTGAGACCACCCCTGACACTGCCTGGAGTGTCAAGATCCAGAGGCTGAATGTCCCAGAGACCTAGGATAGAACCAAACATGACTAAAGAAAAAATGTCATTGTAATGATGCCTAACAATATTCTGCTATACTCAGATATTGATGCCTAGCTCAATAGTTGTCAGAGAGGCTTCATCTAGCAACTGGTGGAAATAGATGCAAAGATCCACAGTCAAACATTAGACCAAGATCAGGGAATCCTGCATTGTGTTTCAGAAATATATGTTTCAGAAATGTTTCAGTGTCATTATTTGATTATGAAACATATTCCATGTTTATTAAATCTGAACATCTGGGTTCAGTATCCTTGAATACTTTGGTAATCATGTGGTAAACACTGAATTATAGTTTCTAGTAAACATTGATCTTTCCAACCACTTGGACTAGTATTACCTAGAGGAATTCCTCCATATAACAATAAGATCTTCTAAATCTCACTGCCTTCACAATGCATTTTCTGACTCTCAAACATATTGTTTTCTTTACTCTCATGTTGCTTAATTTTACATTTCCTTTTTAAAAAAAAGGAGGTATGTAGGTCACTTTGGTCATGTGATATCTCTGCAAACCTCCGTATGGAGCAGAGGATTTGAATTTTTGAAATTCACACACAAATTTTACACCAGATTTTCATAAATTCATGCCTATACTCATTAACTTACATATTATGTTAAGTGTGAAAATAGCAAAAGGTGCTATTTATCCTTATTTCATTAGATTTATTATAGTTGTTCCTATTCTATTCCATTTTATACTATATATTTCATTTAAAAACACTTGAAGAGATCCATTCCAAAAACATCATGTAAAGCTGATGTGAGCAGGGCATCCATTAGGGCTCCATTGCTCCTACTAAAGCAGGATGCAGGTTTCCTCAGTGTTTACTTCCTGGAAAAGTCCCTAGGATTGGAAATGGAAGAGCATATTATTTTGAAATGGCTAAATTGTGAAATGAAAAATATTGGATATTCAAGTACAATGGGATTATATAATTTACTTTGAGCTGAGTTTTGAGAGAAATAATTGCCTGGGCAAAAAAATTAAAAGTTTAAAGTACTTTAAATGGTTAATTAAAAGTTTATGTTCAGAAAACTCAGCTATTGCATGCATATCTTAGAGTCTGTAGAGTCTGTATAGTTGTTATGTTCTTATAAAATTTATAGTCCCTTTTCTGCTATGTATAGCTATACTTTGAGTCTATCCATTGTGGGTATAACAAGATGGTTGTCTTTTTTTTTTCAAGAACCTAGCACAACATTCTTTACATACTGAATGCTCTAAACTATAAGCAAGCAAGTAACTTACAGAAATGGCTCATACCACATGGTGGTACTCGCCTATAATCTCAACTACCAATAATGAGAGGTTGAAGCAGGAGAATCTCCAGTTCAAGATCCAAATAGATATTTGCCCAAGTCGAATTTAAGAGGGAAAAGAGACATGAGCTACAGTTTTGTGCTATAGCACTTGTTTGCATGCAAGAGACCCTAGTTCAGTACCCAGTACTCTAACACAATTACAAGCTGGTGACTTAATATCCTGGAAAGTCCATTGCCAGGATCAATAGAGCAAAATATCATATATATTAATAATTAAAATATATTATATCTTAAATCATTTAAACAGCAAGGCAGTAGTGGCACATACCTTTAATCCCAGCACTTGGGAGACAGAGACAGGTAGTTCTTTTTGTGTTCAAGACCAGCCTGGTGTACAAAGCGAGTTCCCGGACAAAGGACAGCCAGAGATACACAGAGAAACTCAGTTTTGACGAACCTCCCCTACCAAAAAATTAGTTAAAGCATAATACATTTTAAAGTATTTTAAAAAATAATTTGGGTACAAAGGAAATCGATGAGAAAGTCAGTTTCTATCATATGAAGGAGTTAACAACAGTACTATTATAAACACCAGCACAAACATTTCTGTCTGTTTCTCACTAACGCCCACAGCCCTTTTCAACACATCCCATTCACTGTGGGATGATGTGTCCTTATCCTCCGGTTTGCCGCAGTTTCTAAGTCTGCTTTTTGAGACCCTGACATTTTGACACGTATTGGAGACAATGTCCCAAGTTAGTTTTGCCTGGTGTTTTTGTTGTTGTTTGTTTGTTTGTTTTTTTCTCTCAAGATTTGACTGGGTTTGTGAGCTTTGGGAGAAAACTACAAAAGAAAAATCTCTTTCTCACACACAGAGCAGGGAGGATATCCAGAAAAATATTTATGATATTGGTCTTGATCACTTGGTTAGAGGAGTGTTTGCCTATGTACTCCTTTGCTATGTTACTACTTTCTCATTCTTTGTTCCCGGGAATTAAGTCAGCTAGTCCATTTTACTAGAGGGCATGGATGTTTAGCTCTACTCCTGAAGAAAATAGTACATATTTACAGTATCTGGAGGTTTTCTGTAAGAAAAAAAATGTGTGTTTTATTTCCTCTATTTGTTCCTATTTATTAATTGAAATAAAATTTGTATCAATGCAGTTCAATGTATTTTTTTATGCCTTGGGTTATAGTTCTATTGTTCATTTGAGTACACAAACTACCTCATATTTAGACTATTTGAATTGTTGATTTATCCCTATCCCTATTTGACAGATAACATCATTTTTAGTAGATGTTTTTTGCATTATAAGACACTCTATACATATCTTGTGTTTTGACTGCCCCAGTCCTAGACCAGAAGCTGCTTTAATAAGATATTTTGAAAACATATTGAAAATAAAGAAAAGAAAACATTAAGTAAAGAAAAAAGGAGAAATTGGCAAACCTAAAAGTTGAGATGAAATTTAAAAAATAGAAAAATTATTGGACTAAAGAGTGAAACTAAAATACAATTCTCTGGAAAAAAATCATCCATTTGTCTGTTGAAATTATTTATTGCACCCTGCCACACAGCCAGCCATGGAGTAAGAGTGAAAGTAAGATATACAGAAGTAAGAAAAGGTAAAAGCCCAGAGGCGAAAGGTAGACGGGCTAATTTAGGTTAAGAAAAGCTGACAAGAGACAATACAAGCTATGGCCGGGCATTTATATGTATGAATATGATTCCTCTATATGTGTGAATTATTTGGGAACTGGGTTGCGGGTCCCTCAAAAGAGTAAAACAAAACAAACAAACAAAAAATAATAACAATAAGAAATGTTGATAAAAATGGATGATTAATGAGCAATTTGTTGGAACTATAATTCAGGAAATTAAATCAAACAATTCAATAACATTTAAAAAAAAAAGAAAGGGAATCTTTTCTCAAGTGTGTGTGTGCAGGTGCATGAGTGTGTGTGTGTGTGTGTGTGTGTGTGTGTGTGTGCGCGCGCGTGCACACATACATTCTTGCACATATTCACATGCTTTTCACATTAGTTTTTTAAAAAACTATTTCTTTTTTTGAGATTAGAACACATCATTTCTCATGTGGTCTTCATTTATCATGGTATTTTATTCCTTGTTCTCCCTCTCTGTTGTTGATCCAGCTGGGATCTCCCGCTCCCCCAAACTCTCTTTCCCTCGACCCTCGCCCTTCATTACCCCCACTCACATCCATGTTGTTCATGTAGATCTCATCCATTTCTCCGTCATTGGGCGATCCCCGTGTCTTTCTTGGGGTCCTGTTTTCTAGGTAGCCTCCCTGGAGTTGTGAATAGCAGTCTAGTCATCTTTGTTTTACATCTAGTATCCTCCTATGAGTGAGTCCATACCATGTTTGTCTTTCTGAGTCTGGGTTGCCTCACTCAGGATGATTTTTTCTAGATCCATCCATTTGCCTGCAAACCTCATGATATCATTGTTTTTCTCTGCTGAGTAGTATTCCATTGTGTATATGTACCACATTTTATTTATCCATTCTTCAGTTGAAGGGCATCTAGGTTGCTTCCAGGTTCTGGCTATTGCAAACAATGCTAAAGAAGCAAAGTGCTAGAGAGGCCCACAGAAATCCACAAAGATACCCCCACAATAGATTACTGGCAATGGTTGAGAGACAGCCCAAACTGACCTACTCTGGTGATAGGATGGCCAAACACCCTAATTGTTGTGCTAGAAACCCCATCCAATGACTGAGGAAACCAGATGCAGAAATCCATGGCCAGGCCCCAGGTAGAGCTCCAGGAGTCCAATTGGCGAGAAAGAGGAGGGTTTGTATGAACGAGAATTGTTGAGACCAAGATTGGAAAAAGCACAGGGACAAATAGCCAAACGAATGGAAACACATGAACTATGAACCAATAGCTGAGGGGTCCCCACTGGATCAGGCCCTCTGGATAAGTGAGACAGTTGATTAGCTTGATCTGTTTGGGAGGCATCCAGGCAGTGGGACTGGGTCGTGTACTCAGTGCATGAGTTGGCTGTTTGAAACCTGGGGCTTATACAGGGACACTTGGCTCAGCCTGGGAGGAGGGGACTGGACCTGCCTGGACTGAATCTACCAGGTTGTTGAACTCAATTCTCAGGGGAGTCTTTGCCCTGGAGGAGATGGGAATGGAGGGTGGGCTGGGGGAAAGGTGGGGCGGGGGAGGGGGGAGAACAAGGGAATCCGTGGCTGATATGTAAAATTAAATTCAATTATAAAATAAAAAAAAGAACACATCATTTTTCACTTCCATTTCTCCCTTCAGCCTTTTACATTGCCCCTTCTTCCAGTCTTTCACTTTTGAGACAGTATATCGATGATTTGGCTAGGCTGCTGGTGAGCAAATCTCAGAGACTCCCCTGTCTCTGACTCCCTAGCACTGAGCTTACAGTCATGCGTTTCTGTGTCTGACTTTACACATGGGTGATGATTCTCTGGCTTGTGCTACCCACACTTCACCAACTAAGCCATCTTTGTAGCCAGCCCTTTCCATTGTTTTTACACGGGGTCTAACTTCATATTTAGTGGCTGTGATTGTTTGAAAGAAAATGACCCCCATAGGGAGTGGCACTATTAGAAGAGGCTTTGTTGGAGTAGGTGTGGCCTTGTTGGAGGAAGTGTGTCACCATGGGGGTGGACTTTGAGCTCTCTTATGCTCAAGCTACATCCAGTGAGACAGACCACTTCCTGTTGCCTGCAAGTCAAGATGATGGAATCTCAGCTCCATCTCCAGCACCATGTCTGCCTGCATGCCATCATGTTACACCATGATGATAATGGAATAAACCTCTGAAAATGTAAACCATCCCAATTAAATGTCTTTCCTTTATATGAATTGCCACTGTCATTGTCTCTTCACAGCAGTAGAAACCCTACCTAAGACAGTGCCTATACATAACAATTCATCATTGTTTCCTGTATTGATGGCTATACAGATTGCTTTAAGGATTTTGCTTCTGCAAGTAAATGCTTTGTTAAACATCCTTACATGCAGGTCCTTGGAGACCATAGATACTGAGTCTACAAGCCTCAGAAGTAACTCAAGGAGATGAGAGATAGAAAATTCTTTCAGGAAATAGCTACAATGTACAACTCAGTCCACAAATAGTTGTTCTTAGCTTCCAAAACTTATGCATCTAAAAGAGTTGACACAAATGAATCTGATCACCATTATCTAAACCTTCTAATATACATTTCAAGTTCAAGAATGCAACTGCCATGCTTCCTTTGAACTACTCTTTTTCAGGAAGTCATTTTTTTTCTACTGAGAAACATTAAATATCATATTTCCCAAGAAGCAGAATATCAGTCATGCACATCGTTCTCAAATAATTTTAGTCCATTAAATTCAAATCAAGAACACAAAAACTTCAGGATACTTTTTAGTCTGAGAGAAGCATATTTTAAAATGAAACTAGTAAGACGTGTTATAAACCTGTGGTCATTAGTCATTCAACTACCTGACTAGTATTACAAAATTACTCTCTTCTATTATTACTATTTGTAATTGGTTTCCCATTGCAATTCCAAGACACCAAGAGGCTATTTTACTATGGTATTAATATTCACATTGATAATGAAAAGCTTACCTATTCCATAAATAGAATATTGTGTGATTTTTAAGATTGTCCTATTTCATTTGGTAATTTACAATAGTATGTATATGCTTGGTATGCATGTATGTATGTGCTTGTGTGTTTATTATAGTCTGGGCCTGTAGAGGAGAATATGCTGTGTTGTTGTTCATTTAAAAATCATCTCTGCTGCAGCAGTACTTACATATTGTTTTACTGGAATATGCAATCTCAGTATAATCTCTTTGCCTAAGTAAAAGTGGACAAAGAGTGTGGTGTAAGTGCCTTATTGGTGGGAGAAATGATGGCATTTGACCTATGCCTTACATGTACGCAGCCTAGGGTTCCCTGGGATCTGGATTGATAGCCCTTGCCAGTAGGGGATGGCCTTCCAGAATTTGTAGCAGATGATGCTGATGTCCCTTGCTTCTGAAGGATAAGCCATCTTCCCTCTAAGGAATCAGTTTCCCTTTAGTTCCTCTCAGACATACTGTACACTCTGTGTAGTTTTGCAGTCAGTTTGGGTCACTGGAAGCCCTCTGGCTCTCCTGCTAGAACACATACACCATTCAGGAAGTGAAGGAGGTCCAGGAATGCCGACAGACTCCCTCCTCATCTGACTAAGCTGGTCACTTCTCCTTGATAGTTTGGGACATGTTGGGACTTGGCTGTCTGCACAGTGTCTTTTTGAAAGTTAGACTGGGTATCTGAGCATGCATTCCTGCTCTCTGTTTCAGTTATTTAACATATCCAGAGATGGAAAATCAGATGGCACACTGTATCACTTCTGGGTATCCATTCCCTCTCCTCATTCAGGATAAATCAGTTTGTAATGATCAAGAACACAGACAAGAAAAAGGATACAACACAGATAGCATTTTTATTGTGATGCATCACATTTCCACAAATAATATAAAAGGATATGACCACTCAATGCTCTTTTACTTCCTTTCTATCAGAAAAATAAATCCAGGCCAGGGATATAGCTCAATGGTAGAGGACTTGTCTAGAATCCATGAGGCCATGAATTCAATTCCAGCATTGAAAAAAGAAACACTGAATGAGTGGTTGAAGATAGATTCATAAATCTGTTATGAAGACATTGCAACAGTGAAAAGGAAATAGTCACTCCACCACCTCTTCATATTCATATACTTCTGGGACTCAGTGAAAATGAACAGTGGTATCCATTTACTCATTAATTGCTAAAGCTAGGCAACTTTGATTTTTATTAATCATTAAAGAGCTAATTATAGTCATCAGTGGAAATCTCACTCTTTGTATTAAATGTATTCAATATAAAGACAAAACTAACCAAATTTGAATTCACACAAGGCCAAACATTTGGATGAAAAAAGTCACTTCACCAGCCAGAAGTTTCAAAAGATCTAAACTGTCAACACTGTGTAAAAAACCAGATGACTGAATTTTGTAAGATTTATTTAAAGACTTTTGCATGATACACCCTCAAAATTTGCCCAGGCCCCCAGAACTAAATATTGAAATCCTTCATGGAAGAATTCTCTTAAAAATGGGCTCTGTACAAATGAAAACCTTCTATTCTATGACTTGCACTCCCAAATCATTGTGTTTACTCACATCTTGCAGCATTTAGACAAGAATGTGGCTGGTGCCTCACATAAAGGAGAGGCACCAACTGAATGGTGAAGAGTCTGGGGTCTGCCACTGAACTGTGCCACCACAACAGAACCCCACATTCAGCCCTGGAAATCCTTATCACCTATTGCTTAGTGTCTCTTCTGACTACTTTCCTAGTTTCAAGGCAAAGTGGTGTGAAATGTAGCAAGAAAGCAAAAGCAACTCATAGTAAAATGATAAAAGTGTCTGAAAAATGATCATTTAGATGAGCTTTGTTTTCTTTGTTTTGGTGCTAATAATCACTCTTCACCAGCCATATGTGTTGGGATAACATTTCATAAGCTATATATGCTGGTACAAAGTTCATATAAACAATCAATTTCCACTAACTATGCATGTTATTATAACCAAAAGACATGAGTGGGAACGTTAGGAAGTTGAACCATTTTCACTTATTTTATTCTGAAAATGTATAAAAATCCCAGGAGAAAATATATTGAGGGGGAAATAAAGACATACGCAGAAGCCAGGAAAAATCAGGGAATTGCTAGAATAACCACTAACTTATGAAGTCATGATTGTAACCACCTTTAGACCATATTGAAATATTCAAAATGGAGTGTTTAAAGATTCTAAAGCTATGAGGTATTGATGTCATAACATATTGTACTCTGCAAAAATTACATGCAATGGTCTAGGGTGTGTTCTTAAAATTTCTACATATGTGACCAGAAAATAAGCTTGACTCTAAGGACTTATTTTTAGAATGGAAGAAATGTTAGGCCAAGCAAGCATGGGGTCTATAAACATGCAGATAAGTTTTGGTAACACTTTCACCATGGGGTCAGCGGCTAGAGTAGGCATTCAAAAATCTTATGCCTCAACCCTTGTCTCCTTGCTCATGCTAATTCACTGAACATGTGTTTTGAGATACAAATGGTACTCATCATTTTGAGGACTGTCTGCCATCTGATTATCTGCACTCTATAAGGCAGCTGCTTCATCATTAATTGAACAATTCTTTTTGTAAACTTAATCATTTAGATTCTCTTGGTCTCCCTTTTCCATCCAAAATGAAGTTAGATGGCATTACCTCTGAGATTCTCACAGTTTCAGTTCTTACAGAGTGTGTATGGCAATCCACAAACAGAAAGAAAAATCTCCCAAAAACTCAGTCTGCTAATGATGAGAATGAAAGATGATGGACAGTGTAAGACCAAGAGCCTCCTTCTTGTAAATGATGCACAACCCAGGTCATGAAAGGGTAGATAATATAGACAATAGGTTCCAATCATATAGGGACTGTACCAGAAGGCCCCAAAGCAGGATGTTGGTACCTTTAACATAGGTTAAAAGACAGAAGGCTTGGATCTATTAAGACAATATTGCTTCTTGTCTAGTTTATATTCTTAGACCACAAATTAAATCCCTCCAGTTGATAAACTTAGAAATTAAAATAGGTTTACAGTGTTCCGATTTCATGTCAGAGATGTATCCAGCTAAGCATCTCCTGCACCCCACAACAATGAAAACCCAGGCAAACCCAAACACAACAAAATGACTTTCATTCAGTAGAGAAGAAGAGCTGCAGGGAAGACAACTTACCTGGAACACAGAGAGTGATAAGTAGCTGCAGAGAGAAAGGTGCATGCCATGAAATGTCATGTAAGTTGAAGGGAAGATTAAAGCAGTGATTTTTTAATTAATTAATTAATTAATTAACTAGCTAACTAATTTTTCCCAGCCTGATCACAGTTCCTCCCTTCTCTCCTTCCAGTTCCTCCCCCCAACCTCCTCCTCCTTGCAACCCACTCCTTGTTGCTCTTCAGAAAAGTGCAGTCCTTCCATGTGTATCAGTCAGCCATAGCATATCAAGTTGCAGTAAGACTAGGCGCTACCTGTCCTATTAAGGTTGGATGAGGCATCCCTGATTGAGGTAACCCAGATGTACAAATATGGTATATATTCACTTATAGGTGGATATTAGTTGAAAAATAAAGGATTATCATGCTACAATCCCCAGACCCAAAGAAGCTAAGTAACCAGGAAGGCTCAAGAGGGGACACATGAATCTCATTGTGGAGGTGGAAATAGAATAGACATTACAAGGGGATGGGGGAGAGGTATGAGCTAGGGGGTGGGCATGGGAACAGGAAGGGTCAGGTAGGGGAAGGATGGAGGGAGAGTACTGGGAAAGACAACTGAAATCAGAGGCACCTCTGAGATGAGCTAGAAACTTAGTGCAATGAAAATACAAGCTGACCCAGAGTCATTTCATATTGCTGAAAAGAAAGAAGATAGTCAATTAAAAGAAGAGAAAAAAATTAATAAATAATGCTTCATAAATTGAGAGTCTATCAAAGGTTGCAGCTAGAGTTTTCCTGCCTGGCCCACAGTCAGGACAAATCTCTGTCATCTGCCAGTCCCACAGCCGCTTAGACCCAACCAAGTAAACACAGAGACTTATATTGCTTACAAACTGTATGGCCATGGCAGGCTTCTTGCTAACTGTTTTCATATCTTAAAATTAATCTATTTCTATAAATCTATACCTTGCCACGTGGCTCATGGCTTACCGGCGTCTTCACATGCTGCTTGTCATGGTGGCGCCTGGCAGTGTCTCTTTCTACCTTCCTGTTCTCTCCATTCTCCTCTCTGTTAGTCCCGCCTATACTTTCTGCCTGGCCACTGGCCAATCAGTGTTTTATTTATTGACCAATCAGAGCAATTTGACATACAGACCATCCCACAGCAAAAAGTGATGGAAGTTAATTGAAAAAGCTTTCAGTTGGAACAATTGGAGCAAGAAAAAAAAGGAGGGCATTAAAATAAGATTTAGCGAAGAAGTTTTCCCCAAGTCTGTATTCGGCCATTTTCATTGACTCAGAGTCACTACACATCAAAGGGGTCATGGGACATGTCCAAGAGAAGACCAAAATCTGAGCATTTTTTTTCTATGTTGTTCACTGTGTTTTAGATTCTAGGACCTTCTTTCATCTTTGGGATGGGTTTGCAAAATAATACTCAAGGATAATTCAGATTGGACTTGCTACTGAACAGATACTCAAGGGCCATCAAAGTAAGATTTAATTGACAAGAAAATAAGGTCATGTGGCTCTTGTACATTTGGTTTTGATTTGACAAATTAATGTCTGGTATATCTGTCACAAATTAAACCTCATATCTGTCTACTTCTTTTCAACTCTGTTTTATACCTTCATGATCTGATTATATAAAAATCTGTCATTGTTATTATAACACTCCTATGTAGCTTCTCCCTAGCAATAGTTTTCATATAGTTGAGAACTGTGAGTGTTCTACAAACACACACACACACACACACACACACACACACACACACACACACACGCATGCACACACGCACGCACACACTCATGCACGCACACGCGCGCGCGCACACACACACACACACATTCAATTAAGATTTTGTTCTATTTTTTTATGTAAAGCTTCAATACAAGATAGTTGATTCCTTACAAAAAAAGTTTTAAAATGACTACTCTATATTTATTTGTTCTAAAATAAGAATGATCTGATGAACTGGATTCAAAGCCAGATTCCCTGAGTTCAGCCTCAAAGATTCTTACATAGTATGTTTATGTGTTAAGTTTGATATGGGTCATTTTCAGACAATTATTTGCAAAAGCAAAGAACAATTTATAGGATAATCAACAAAATGGCATTCAACTCATAAGTTGGCCAAATCCATCCTGGCAGTCTTTGAAGTGGTTGTCTTCTCAATGTTGGCTGTTGGAACGTTTGGCTCATGCTCTGCCTTGGCCAAATTTTTGCCTCCATCTGACATACATTATCCTGTCTTTACAATTGACTTTATCCTTTCCTTCCTTAAGACATGGCTCAAATTTCCTCTTCTACATTTAACTGCCTCTGTCTTATTTAGCTCACAGTAACCAAGAGGAAGAATTAAGCCACATGCTACTGTTCTTCGGAGTAACTGCTATGGTTCCTCAGTTTTAAATGTCATCAGTTCATCTCCTTAGACTTTGTCTATGTCTAATACAATATTTTCTAATCTAATCTATTATAATATAATATAATCTTCCCTCCCAGTTATCTGAAAACTTCTGCTGAGTCTGTCAGCCAAATCTGGAATAAGCCTATAAGACATGGAGATAATCCAGACCCAAAGGTGCATGAAGGAGCAATATAGAGATCACAGGCCAAGATAGAAACCAGTTGACCAATAATCACCATTGTAATATTTTCAAATAATTTTCAGTGTTGTAAAGAAACTAAAGGTAGATGGTGCAATATATAGGAAGACAATGGGAGAGACAATATGCTAGTAGAGTTATAGGAAAGGTATCTTTGAAGAGGTGTACTCGTCCAAACCTGAAATGCAGGAAGAAGTTACATGGCTTACAAATGTGGCTGAATGCTAGAATATATTCAGGAATCTGGGTTTGATTCTGAGTACCATGTTAAGGAAAACAAAAAAGAAAAGATAATATAAAAGGAAAGAAATGTGAAAATACAAGGTAACTGTCCTAAACTGTATGACAGTTAGGTGACAAGACTGGCTGATTGTTAAAGAGAAGCAGTAGGTCTCCAGTGAACCAGGCTTCAGTAGATGGCATTGCCAGGGCCTATGTCTTGTAGAGCAGCTAGAGTATGCAAAGGGATCTGTCTTTATTCTAAAGTCATGAGAAGCCAAAGGCAGATGTTAGGCATGTGAATAACATCACTTAATAGTGGACCACTTAAAGAACCATCTGGTTTGGCTATAGTGAGTGTATCAGATTAGTCTTCCTAAATCCTGTTTTTCCTTATCTTTGTTTAACTACATCCAGAGTCAAACAAGAGACTGTGAAAGGGCTAACCTCTCACAGGGCATAATGGTCTAAAGGAATCTGTTTCTTTTAGAGAGTATTGAAGACCATAAAATGTTTAAATATTGGTACATTGCCCATGGAAGAATGATTGTCAAGATGATTCTAAAATGCATATCAGGAACAAAATGTTCTTTTCTCTATAGAATGTAGAGTAGTAAAAATATAATATTCTTTCTCTCTCTCTCACTCACTTTTTTTTTTTTTTTTTTTTTGGTTTTTCGAGACAGGGTTTCTCTGTGCAGCTTTGCGCCTTTCCTGGGATTCACTTGGTAGCCCAGGCTGGCCTCGAACTCACAGAGATCCGCCTGGCTCTGCCTCCCGAGTGCTGGGATTAAAGGCGTGCGCCACCACCGCCCGGCTCTCACTCACTTTTATAGTTACTAGACTATTTAAATATATTACTTTTTGTTATAATTGTTGTAAAAAAATTTTTGGTTGTGAGCCTAGCCTTTAACGGCTGAGCCATCTCGGGAGGCAGAGCCAGGCGGATCTCTGTGAGTTCGAGGCCAGCCTGGTCTCCAAAGCGAGTTCCAGGAAAGGCGCAAAGCTACACAGAGAAACCCTGTCTCGAAAAACCAAAAAAAAAAAAAAAAAATTAACACATCTTATTCTTGAGTTTCATTCAAGTATTTTACACAGAGGCCAATGAGGCAGACCTACTGTAAACTCTATTTTCCTTATTTTAATTTTCTTCTTTGATTATCTTTCACTTAATTATTTCTCTCTCTCTCTCTCTCTCTCTCTCTCTCTCTCTCTCTCTCTCTCTCTCTCTCTCTGTGTGTGTGTGTGTGTGTGTGTGTATGCTGGATACATTTGAGTGTGCAGGTACATGCACCTGTGTGCATGCACACAGATGGCATATTGGGTGCCAGATGTTGTTTGAATCTTAGATGGTCTTTTAATAAAAGACCCAGAGCCAGATATCAGGGTGAAAACTGAAAGATCAGAGAAGTAGAGCAGCCAGACACTAGTTCTTACCTGTATGAAATCCTCAGCCTAAAGAGAGTGAGTTCCTGTTTCCTCATGCCTTATACACTTTTCTCTGCCCAGACACCACTTTCTGGAATTAAAGGCATGTGTGCTTCCCAGTAAAGGTGTGTGCCACAACTGCCTGGCTCTGTTTCCAGTGTGGCCTTGAACTCACAGAGATCCAGATGGATCTCTGTCTCTCGAGTGATAGGATTAAGGGTGTGTGCCATTATTGCCTGACCTCTGTGTCTAATCTAGTGGCTGGCTCTGTCCTCTGATCTTCAGGCAAGTTTATTAGGGCACATAATATATCACCACAGACCAGAGCAGGACATCTGCTATTGCCCTCCATTTTATTGCCTTGAGACAGGGTGTCTCACTGAACTAGAAGCTTGCTGTTTTGGATAAGCTTGGATGGACAGGGAATTTTTGGGGATTCTCCTGTCTTCACCCCATCCTACGATACCAGCGCTAATCATACACACACAACCATGCCTGTCTTTTTACATAGGTGCTAGAGATTTGAACTCAAGTCCTTATGCTTATAGAGCAAGTGCTTTTATCCACGGTATCATCTCATCTCCCTAGCACCTTCAATTATCTTTCAATAGATGATAAAACTTCTTTTCCTAAGGCTCATCATGATGCAACTGATAGGAAAGATAGTAAGTTCATTTCACTTTTATATTTTATCAATTTTTTGAGAATTTCATACAATGTATTTGACCATATTCTCCTCCTTCCCTCAACTCCTTCCAGATCCAACCTCTTTACCTTCTCACCTTTACCCACCTAAATTCGAGCCTTCTTCTCCTCCTCTTTTTTCTTCCTCCTTCTTCATCTTCTTTCTAAACCCATCAAATCTAATTTGTGTTGTCCTGCTATGCTTGAGAATGGGACCTTCCCGGAAGTGCAATCAACCTACTAACTGTCATGCCAATTAAAAAAAAAAAAAAACTGATTCTCCCTCTCCCAACACCTATCAGATCTCACTGTCTCCTCAGCAAGTGGTGGAATTTTGTGGCCACTGTCCCCACTCCATGCTGGGAAATCCTATGACTTGAGCTTGTGTACGTTGTCACAATCACCGAGTTCACATGTGCGACTGCCCTAGATGTCTGGAAAGAACTGTTTTCTTAAAGTTATCTGCTGCCTCCTGCTCTTACTGCCTTTCTTCACCATTCCCTACAATGATTTCCAATTGGGGGTAGGTGTGATAGGTACATTCCATGTAGGCCTGAACACCCCACCGTTTCTTATAATCGCCACACTGACCAGTTGTGGGTCTCTATGTTAGTTGCCAACTACTCCAAGGAGAGGCATCTTTGATGTGACTGATCTATGGGTATAGCAATAGGAGTAATTTTAATACTCTGTACTTTTGGCAGAATAATAGTATTAGATTCTACCCCATGGCCTACGAACTATCTGGTCACAGGTTATTGTCCCCACTAACAGTGCCAAGTATGGGTTCCATTTCATTGAGTAAGCCTTATAGCCAATCAGAATGTGGTTTGTTATGCTCCATAACATTTGTAACACTATTGCGTGACTGTTGTTGCTATCTCTTTCCAGGGTCACAGCTCGGTGAGATTGATGACTTTGCTAGTAGCATGCATCTATCAGGTAAAATTATTAATTACTCTTACTAATATAATAACCTTCTAACTAGACTCATTGATTTTAGTCATATCCCACAAATCCATTAACTTCCAAATAGCCAGAATGAGTTTCTATTTTTTTTTTGTATTTTTTTGAGACATGATCTTGTGTATCTTCGGTTGATCCCAGACTTCCGTTGTAGCCAAGGCTGGGATCCTAATCCTCTTGTCTCCACTTTCTCAGTGCTGAATGTACACCTGTGTTACCACACCTGCTCAGAATGATTCTCTCTGCCCTATATCAGCTGTTCATCTTTAAAAAAATACTTTAACAAAGTCAGGTATGAGTATGATGACGTTTTGGTCATTTTCATACAATATTGCCTTCTCTCACGCTCCTCTGTCTCCCACTGAAATCTTTTTCTCCCTTCCAAATTCCCTTTAATTTCACATCACTTTTTGTGACCTTTTGAGTTTAATTATGGTTGGTTGTATGAGCATGAGTGGGGATAATTTACTGGCAACTCATCAGAGGGTACACCACTAAAAAGAATAGCTTTCCCCCTAAAAACTTACCTAATTTTTCTTTCTTTAATTAAATTTTTTTGAGAATTTCATATTTGACTATGGTATTTACAACATTTCCACACCTCTCTCTTTCCCCTACTACTACTTCTGTGTCCCCCTACTCCTCTTGAAATCATGACCTCTTCTTAATTATTACATATATCTGTATGTGGATGTAAATACAGCCTGATGAGGAGTCCATTTAGTGTCGTTCATATGCCTATCAATTTAGGGCTGAACACTGGTAACCAGTCAAGGAGCTCGTCCCCAGAGAAGACTGATTCTCCTTTACTCAGAAGCCATGAACTGTCTGTAGCTCTTCATGAAAGGGTACAGTCTCCTAAGATTTTCCCCGTTTATGTTGGCATATTTTCTTAGGGTTTCTATTGCTGTGATAAAACACCATAACCAGAAACAACTTGGGAAGGAACAGGTCTATCAAGTCACTATCTACCATTGAGGGAAATTAAGAGAAGATACTCAAAGCAGGAGCCTGGAGGCCTCCACTGAAGGAGAAGCCATGGAGGAATGCTGCTTACTGGCCTGCTCCTCATGGCTTATTCAGCTTGCTTTCTTATGCAATTCAAGACTATGGGGCCACTGTGGGTGGTGCCTCCCCCAGGTGGGGCCCTCCTATCTCAATCACTAATCAAGAAAATGCCCTACAGATTTTCATATAGGCCAGTTTGGTAGAGGCATTTTCTCAATTGAAGTTCCCTCTTTCCAGACGACCCTAGCAGAAACTAGTAACCACACATGTCAACTGGTACTATCATTGTGCATCATAATGACTATAGTAGTCTAAACTGAGACTCCCTCCCTAAGCTGTGGATGTTCCCAGATCTCAGGGTTGTGGGCAGCTCAGTTTTAAACAATAGATTCTCTCTCAAAATGGCACCTGGCCACTACCTTCTGAATCATACGGAGGGAAAAATGGGATTTTTCTCCATCACTGACCAGTCTGCTGGAGGAGTCATTGTTTAACCAAATACTGTAATAAATTTGATGCTTGTGAACATTGTGATCTGGTCCTGAGGCTGTGCGTGTCCATCTTTCATCAGCTCTATCTTTGACGGTTGTGATTTTTCTCCCACTCAACAGGGGACCGCGGCCAAGTTTACATGGTGCTTATTTCTTGTACATCACCCCTTTTATTTATTATGTTTTCCCACTCTGTCCTGGTATCTCTTCACTGTTATTGTGGTTCTATCTGGGAAACTTCTCTTTTGTTTCTCCATTTAGGATAAAGTTTACCTTTTCTCTTTCTGACTCTCCCCCTCTGACTTACAGACAGGCATTTTACCCAGAAATCTTTGTTGCCTCTATTCCTTTCTCGTATATTTTCTTCCCTTGTAAATCTTAAGCTGTACTTCATATTCTAACATCTAAAGGATAGCTTTCAATGTAAATATTGCTCCATATGGATGTAAATGTAATACTTTTGTATATATTTGCAGATCTCATTATGACAGATATTTGTTGCTATAATAAAAATTTATTCATAAAAATACACTATTGATGTCAGGAGCTGGGGAAATTTGAGTTAGCTTTAGTTGTGACCTTCTTACAGCAGTTATATTTTCCTGCAGTTGGAAATCTTGTAATTTAGGAAAGTGTGGGAAGCTTCAGTTTTGTAATTCTCTGAAGTATTTCTGTGCTCCAAATGTTTAATATTTCTCATAACTTTCTTGCCATGTGGTGACTATATTATTTGCTGCAATATGAATGAATAAATAAAAGTAAAGGAAGATATCTCGCTGAAATCTTTAGTAATTTTTTGTTTTGTTTTGTCAGAAATCTTCATTTTTGGTCCTAAAAGTTGTAGGAACTAGAAAATTGAATAAAAAATTGATAATACTTAAACATCACAAAGATACAAAATTTGCAAATTAATTCATGCACCCTTTTCTCCACTCTCCATACATCACAATCTATCATATCACAGTCCAGGATTGTTGTGTGTGATTATAAGGTTGCCTGTTTCTCAAAAATACAGTCATTATGTCACCCACACCCCATTTCTTACCATTTAAACTGTTGTCAGCCTGTGGTATTGTTGATAAGGGTGATTCTGTAGGAAATGTCTTGACTTTTTAAAGAGTTTGAAGATTCTACATATTAGAGGAAGAAAAGTCTTGAAAGTCTGTGATTTCCCCTAACTCATCCTGGATGGCTTCCATGTAGCAGTTAGTGAACCTTATTAATTGTGCAATACATTATTTTGTAGCTGTATTCCTTCCTAAAACTTAAACTTACTCACGTCAACTTTTATTACTGCTTAAAGTTCTAATCTTTTGTGCTTTTGATTGATAGTCACAAATACTTCTGAAAGTGCTGTGAGATATTAGACTATTGCTGCCATGAGGACCAGCCTTTCAGCAGCTTAGGGGATTGAGGGGCATCCATGGACTTGGTGATCAAATCACTCAACTTGACTTTTCTATCTGAGGGAGTAAAACTTAATTCTCCGGGGCTGGGGAGGAGCATGAAACTTAACTCTCTGGGACCGGTGAAAAGGGGAAAAACATACATGTACACACACACACACACACACACACACACACACACACACACACACACACACCTCACACATATCTCCAACGTGTCAGGATCTCACCTAGGGTGCTGATGAAGGACAAGCCATCAGCAGGTCAGAGAAACTGAAGAGGAAATGAAGAGCAGGTGAACTACCGGACAGACAAACAGACACACAAGGACTTATCTGAGGGTCAAAGCTTAGTTCTTCGTTTTATTATTCTTCCTGTTGCTTGTTCTACTCTGTTCCTTTTCTGTTCTGTTCTTCTGTCCCGGTGTTTCCCTTTTGTCTCTCTTGATGTTTTTCTTCTAGTCCTTCCACATGTTTCCTTCTAAATCTTTCCTGGTATTTTCTTTCTCTCCTGTTTTTGTTTTTTTTCCAGCACAGTTTATATACCCCAGCAAAATCTATGTAAGTACAGTAACAAAACTATAATTCCACTTCACATTTTATAGCTATTCTATATAGAATTAAAATTTACTAGCTCCTCACTCAGAGGATGAAAATATTTGAGTAATTTTTAATCTTGCCCTCAATACCTCATAACTTAAATATCATGTAAAATTAACAATACTTAAATATAATGATATAAAGTTAATACATGCTGTCTTAATTAGGGTTCTATTTTTGTGAAGTGATATTATGACTATGGCAACTCTTATAAATGAAAACATTTAATTGGAGTGGCTTGCTTATAGTTCAGAGGTTTAGTCCATTATCATCATTGTGGGACATGGTACAAAAGTTTATAACAATAGCCTTCATTTCTGTAATTGGTCACATAGCTATAGCTTGTATTTATAATTCCCTTCTTCTGTTCCATAATCTAGACTCCTTTTTTCCTGTACTAAGGACACCAAATGACATAGTTCTTTTTCTATTAGAGAGACCACATTTTCACTCATGAGAAGCTAAACCAATATTAATTCAGGCTAAATTTGCTGTGTTTTTTTAATTGACTCCAATCACAGGCATGATAATGCTACATCTTTGGGGACTTCCTGTGTCTCAGATATAGTCTAACTCCCCTGTGGAGTCACCATCCAATTTTCCACTGACAGTTTGCTGTATGTTGATTCGGAGTCATGAGTGACCAAGTATCAACCTTGATTTCCTGTTAAGAAAAATGACTATTATGTGTCCTGGTAGACGCATTCTTCCCTTAAAAACTCAGTCCTTTCACCCAGCACTGTATAATGTCATAAGGAAAATTTTTGTCTGATAGTGGGCTACTAAGTGTGATAGTGAGAAAAGCTATTTCCATTTCTGCTTTTTGATTCCTGAGTCAATGAATTATAGATTCAGAACAGCACCACATAAAAGATGCTCATTCAAGCATATACAACCTAGGATAAGAGTCTTATCCTAGCCTTGCAATGTATTGCCGCTTAGCTGGCACTATATTGGAATATTCAAAAGGACAACCCACTGTCCTATTAAACTTACTGCTTCAGAATGGTATAGAGCATGGGAAGATGAGTTCTTTGAGCACAACTTTGTTATGAATTAAATGCTTTGATCAGAAAAAACAATGTAGCAACCATGATTGTTAATAATTTGTCTATAGGTGGTACCTGAGCATAAGGTTATCTGCAGGAAAGGCAGATCTGAATCCAGAATAAATTTCAGGAAATTCATTTCATTTCAAGAAATGTTTACTTCAGGAAATATGAAACACTTTCTTTGACAGATGCGGTCCAATAAGTCAACTTTCCACTAAGGAACAAAATGATCACTCTGGGTATGGTGCCATATCAAGTGTGTAGTACATTGATCTCTGTTGTCAGTGAACTTGGTACCCTGCAATGGCATTAACCCAATCAGCATTGGTGAGTGAGTGTCCAGCTTGCATAATTCCCACACCTATACACCCATTAGCCAATGACAGGAGCAATCATTTAAAAAGGCTGAAAAATAGCCACAGAATGCTTCATCATATCATCAGCATTGTTAAGCTATTCTCTGCTTCAGTGACTTTCTGATAATACAGGTGGGTATCTTCATGACTTGTACCTAATCAGTGGGATCTACCTCCATGTTTCTTCTTCAGATTTCTTTTTCATCAATTTTCTTTTTTTTTATTCTGATCAAAAGCATTTTTAATTTTTTTTAACTAAGAAATGTTTTATTCATTTTATATACCAATCACAGACCCCCCTCTCTTTCCTCCTGTTCCCCTAAGTCTTCTCCCTACAACCTGCCCCCTTATTCCCTCCTCTGAAAAGGTAAGGCCTCCCATAGGGAGTCAGCAGAGTCTGGTACATTCAGTAGAGGCAGGTCCAGGCCCTTCCCCCTTCATCAAGGCTGTGCAAGGTGTCCCATCACAGGTAATGGGCTTCAAAAAGCCAACTCACGCACCAGGGATGGATCCTGATCCTACTTCCAGGGGGCCCCTTAAGCAGATCAAGCTACACAATTGTCTTGCTTATGCAGAGGGCCTAGTCCAGTCCTACAGAGGCTCCACAGCTGTTGATCTAAAGTTCATGAGTTCCCACTAGCTTGGTTTGATTGTCTCTGTAGGTTTCCCCATTTCTTTCAAGTTCCTGGCCATCTAGCCAAAACTTTGCCTACAAACTATGAATTTGTACATCACATTCCCAAATGTGCAAAGTACTGTGAACATTTGTACATACCTTATTCTCAAAACAGTAAACAACCAGGTTCAGTGCTTGATGTCTACGGGGAGGATTTGAGTTCATCCTGTCCTTCAAAGATGCCTCAGAAAGAGGCTATAGTGCTGTGGTTATTGACTTTTGGGTGTTTTTGGTATATTGTGTAGAATCAGGATAAAATCTCCTGCTTCTCTGTCAGCTGACCATAGGGAACTCTCACAGTGTAATCAGCCCAGAATGTGAGACAAAGCATTGTAGAAGAAGCAGGAACCATTAGCCTTTGGTTCACTATTTCAGATTGTTTAGTTGTGCTTTTATGTCCTTCTCAGGGTTGTTCACATGCATACCACTTCAATGTGAAAACAGAGCCCTACTGTGCAAGCCAGTTTTCATGGAATTTTGGGTCACATAATCTCTAGGTCATCATAGAAAATTCAAGTCAACTTGGTGACTCTTGGTTAAGCATTCAGTCCTCACTAATGCTCATTGGCAGAGCCAAAGCTGCAACTCAAAATGGAAGTAGCTATCTGCTGAGGATAAGGAATTTGCTCCAATATTTAAAGAGTCTGTGATTTGATTCACTTATGATTATCTGCCAAAGACTCAATACAGCATTTATTTTGCCACTGACAATGCAGATACCTTGCATTTGCTGGATCACATGGCAGAGTAATTTTCCCAACAGCCTGGATTTGTTGCATAGTTTCTTCTTATTCTGGTGTTCAATCCAAACCAGCAGTCTTTCTAGTTACATACAAAAATGAGGAATTTGTTTATTCTCAACCCCTCAAAACACATTAAGCTTTGTGTTTTGTCCTGATGTAGCATGAATCTTAAAAGTTCTTATTAATGAAAATAAAACCCGGAGCCAGGTATTGGGGTGAACGTTGAATAATCAGAGAGACAGAACCAGTCACAGCTTCCTCACCTCGCCAATTCCTCAGCTGATCCTGTTTCCTCAGACTGGAAGCTTCTGTGTCCTCATCCAAATAGATCTCAGCTGAACTGCTGCTCTAAAGCCTAAAAGCTTAACCAGGCTGTTCCTGTTTTTCATGCGTTATATACCTTTCTGCTTCCTGGGATTAAAGGCTCACTTCGTGGGATTAAAGGCGTGAGTCACCATACCTGGCTGTTTCCAGTGTGGCTTTAAAATCACAGAGATCCAGAGGATCTCTGCCTCTGGAATGCTAGGATTAAAGGTGTGTGTGCCACCATTTTCTGGCCTCTATAACTAGTGGCTGTTCTGTTCTCTGACCCCAGATAAGTTTATTAGGGTGCACAATATTTTGGGGAACACAATATCACCACAGTCCTTGGTTATAGGAGAGCAGTTACAACAGTGGGGGTGTCTTCACATGCCCTGTACTGCTGGACTTTACCAAAGGAGAAGGCTCCTGAACTGTTGTTTATTTCTCATCCTCTAGCAAGTATCTTTTCATTAAGGCTAGAGTAGGTGTTATTTTTTGCTGTCTAGGTCCAATAAATCACTGTACCATCATCAGTGCCGTAGACCAAAGTTCTGTCTTGTGGAAATAAAAATCAGCCAAGATGCCTGTCAACTAAATTATGACATGATGCAGAGGAGTCTTCTCCATAGTAAGACAGTGATGGCATATTGCTGGCTGTGGAAGCTGGAATAAGCTGCTTCTGATGTGCATTTTTTTCAAGTATGGTGAAAACAGAGTTTTCAATATATGTAGCTGCATATCAGGTACCAGAAGATGAGTTACTTTGTTCAAGAAATAAATTCTTCAGACACAGAAGCTGTAATCACAGTCATCACTTGGTTAAATTAATGATAATCCATGGCTCTTCTACCAGACCCATCTGTCTTCTGCAAAACTCAAGTAGGCAAGTTAATTCAAGAACTTGTGGATAGGGCTGCAATAAACAAGAAGGTGGAGATATTTCTGTTGTATAATTACTTGTATTTTTGAAAAATATGCAGAAGTGATATAGCTGGATTATATAATAGCTGTATTTTAGTTTCTAAAACTATTGAAATAATTTGAATTAGCCTTCACAATGGGTTTTTTTTATGACATCTATTTTGTTTTTGCTGATTGTTCATCTAATTTCCTTACCCAGTTTGCAAGTGCCTTACTGCTATTTGTGACCTTTTGTGTTTCCATTTGAATTGTAGGAGTGTTTTTCTGCTCTATGAAGACTGTCCATGAAATTTTGAGATTTCATTAAATCTGTAAATCACCTTGGGAAATATGAACAAGAAATAAATCCTGTTTGCTTTAAAACACACACACACACACACACACACACACACACACACACAATCAATCAATCAATCAATCAATCATAAAAAATTTAAAAAAAAAGATTTGGTGAAAACCACCATCTATGTGGCTTTCAAGTCATGGATGGTGGTGCTAACCTCTGCAATCCCTCCAGGAATTCAGTATTGTGTTGGGTGTGCTATTTTCCTAGGAAGAAGCAGTTCAAGCACTTGGCACTTGAACTTTTTCATACTACTTAGGGGCTAGTTTGAGGATTCAGCCGGCTTCTGAGTATATCTGTCCTGATTATGCATTTTGGACCTGGTGTGATAACTACGGAAATGTAGTGTAGGAACAACATGCTCACTGTGCAACGGACGTGGCTTAAAATGATTGATCACCTGAATTCCACAAGCCTTTTCCTGTCTTGTAGATCATTAGTGGAGTTGGTTCAGTGCAAAGGCAGTGTCCAGTAGCTCCTAGAATACTAAAATGTTTCCTTTTCCCAATATACAGTTTCTCTAGTAAAAGACCATATGTTTCTTTTGGGAAGGCTGGGAGAAAGATTAGTGGCATAAATTTGGGGCAGTATACTGAGACCCCTTTTAGAGGGATCCCACCTCCCTTCTTTCAAACCCTTCTGGGCCTGGTAACCAGCTCAATCTGTTTTATGATTCACATTAGGGTTTTATTCAATTGACCCCCAAATTCATAGGTTATACAATTTAAATAAAAATGCAGTAGTCTCCCTATTTTATTCTAGGAGCAGCATAATAAACTAGGTCATCCCACAGGAGGTCTGAGTGAGTCAGAGTATTCTGATTCTTGCTTTGACTTTACTGTCCACTGCAGTGGGCGCACTCAATCTGACTTTGGTGATTACATGTAACTTCTGGATCCATGCCATCCTAGGACCCAGTTACTCCAATTACATTTATGTTTTCCAATTCAGCCCCTACTGTAATGGCTGGCCTATAAGACAAAGCTGTCATAGAGCTGTTTGAGGATGCTGGGGGCACTCTGCAGTAGTTTACTTCTCACAGTCATTTCCGAAGCTATGTTTCTGAAACATCTCAATATGAGTGAATAGGCCTTAGATAAAACATCCGTTATAACATTCAGGGTACAAACAAGTGTACAAATTCATTCTTTTACACAAAACCAAGGCAAGTCTGACAATTACAGGTGTTTCTGGGGGCATCCATGTTCTGCCAATCACTCAATGGTTAGGGTTCTTTCTAATTATCTGTGCAAACTTAAAGTGAAAACTGTTTAGTAAACCCATATAAATAAATTCTGTCCTATCTAACTTTATGTACTTGTAATTTTTCATGTGGGTGGGATTATAACTCAGAGGCATTTAATCAAGCCTACATACATTAGCTTGGCCCAATTGGCTCCTCTATCAAGTACATATACCAAATGTCTGGATATATTGTGATCCCATACAATTAACTATGATAATATATCTAAAACACCACCTGAACTAATTACTATTAAATATGTTATCACAAATAAGTAAAAATTATAAATAAATAGTGTGTAAATTCAATTTGTACCACTTAACTGAAAATATATTAGATTTTGTGATGTGGCAATTGTTTCCTTGACATTATGCTCAATATTTGATATTCATTTCTTATTTCTTGTGGACTATGCATCAAATCTACCTTGAAATTGAGCAAATTGAGGGTCAGATTAGCTAGACAGTTTTCTCAGTCTCAGGCTCAGGTTGGCAAACAGATTTAGTACTCAAATCCAATCTCTATGATATTATTAAATACAAATGTAGTAATCTTCCTATTTTATTCTAGGAGCAGCATAATCAACCAGGTCATACCACAGGTCTAAGTGAGTCAGAGAATTCAGATTCTTGCTTTGACTCCACTGTCCACTGCAGTAAGCACACTCAGTGTATGTATGTATGACAGTCATGTAGACTAGTTAGTATTTACAAACTGAAGCCTAGAAGCATTTATGGAAATCTGCAATTTAGACTTTTGCTAACTAGTCAAAATGCAGAAAATGTTTCATCTGGAAAAGGCCATCAGAGCCATGCAGAACATCTATTCTGAAAAATATTCATGTCTGTCATTGTTATAGCTACTTTGGTGAACAAAATTAATGTCTTCCTTTATTGGGAAACCATCCTTACGCAGATTAGATGTGATATGTTCAAGTGGGTAAGGACAGTCACATATGTCTTTATGTGGATATGGTCTTATGTTTTGTGGGATTGTCAGTAGTGGTGGGATTTTAATAATCAAAGAAATGGGATGGGAGAGAAGATGCCGTAGCCAAGAAGAAGCAGAGTGAAGCAGTCGTGGCCTATCATCCACACTCAGTATAGAAAAGCCAGAAAGACTATGATGCTTGCAACCCATATAACATAAGTAGAAGGAGAAAGAGAACATAGGGACCAGTCATGAGAAATCTTTGTGACCCGATGAATAACTCTGATCTTAGTTCTAGATCTTAGTAGATTCTAACACACACACACACACACACACACACACACACACACACACACATGCACACACACACTCTCTTACACACACATATTGAAAATATAATTTTTATACAATTTATTTTCATTATGTTTTTCCCTCCTCTAACTTTTTCGAGATCCTGCCCACCTCCTCACCCACCCAAATCCACACCCTCTTTTTCTCTCACTCATTAGAAAAACAAAGCAAAACAAACAACAGGTATCTGAATAATGATATAAAAAAAACCAAACAATCCAGAATAGGACAAAACAAATGGAAAGAACTATTGGTGAAATTACTAAGGCCACTCCACGTAGTTAAAAGGGAGATTTATTTAGTGGCTTAACTTACAAATGAAGGGATAGGTAGGTTGCAGGTTCTGGGAAAGACGCAGCGCAGTCCGGTGGTGTTATCTGGAGAATTCTCCTCGGTCTGCCTCTAGCATCCAGGGTCCAGCAAGCAAGAGAGGGTGGCACATCTGGATCTCAGGTCTTCAGGGCCCTCTCTTGGCCCTGCCTTGTAGGCGTGATAGTTACCGAAGCCTCAATAGGGGTTGGAACTTCCAGATCAAAGCTGGAATGGCTACCCACTACAAAGAACCAAAGAAAACGCACAAGAAATACATATAGACATGGGACACACACATTTGCACACACAAAATCCATAAAAACATAAAACCAAAACAATAATATAGAAGCAAAATACTTTACAGGTAAAAATACTGCCCAGAAAAATTATTATGAAACAACAATAAAAAGACTCCAAAAATACCAGAGTTCATTTTGTGTGGGGCATCTACTTCTGGGTATGGGGGCTGCCTTTAAGGGCGGTTTGTATACCCAGTGACACTCCCTTGGAGAAATCTAAATTTTCCCTTGTGAGAGGTTATCACTTGGGGGATAGTTTCTGCATTAGGGATTGGAGCTTGTGTCCACTTCCCCTCTCAGCACTGGAATCCAATCTGGCTTAGACCTGTGCAGGTCACGTGTGGCTTAGACCTGTGCAGGTCACGTGCTTGCTGCCACAGTCTCTGTGAGTTCCTATGTGCATCAATCCTATTGTAGCTAGAAGGCCTTGTTTCTTTGCTATCTTCCCTGCCATTGACTCTTAAAATCTTTCTACCTCCTTTTTCACAGAGTTCCCTGAGCCCTAGGGGGAGAAATTTGATGGAGATACCCCATTTTGGAACAATATTTTCCAGTAGAAGAAAGTGAAAAACAGAGAGACTTTCAAATAACAAGTCTCAGTCTTCGGCATATAGCAAAATCACATGGAAATGGATGAGCTGTATTCAGCCAGAATGAGAATATATTAAAATGGGACTCAAAAGACAATGAAATGACTCCAACCTTCTCCATACATTTGGCTTCTGGTAGGCAAAATGTGAGGTTGGAAAGAGGAGGGTTTGGGAACTTAAGGAAAGACGACTAGTCTAGAAGAATGCCATTAAGATACAAATGAGAATTACCAGTGGCAGTGAGTACATAAGATGAAATTGGTCTGTCACATTTTTACTGGCATAGCTGCCCATCACCCTGGCCTCCATAATAGCTTTCAATCCAGGAAGTGTCTGAAAATGCAGAACCCTCTTTTCTAGAGATTCAGATTTGGTGCACTTGAGGTTGGGACCAGGAATTACATTGTAAGTTAGTGGTGGTGCAGACATTAAACTTTTATACACACTAGTTAAACTATTAACTAGTAATTAGTAAGTCAGATCAAAACCAACTCTTTGCAACTGGATTTTTTATCCAGATCAGATTAATTAGATTTCTTCATTTGTGGAAGGCCCCTACAGCTACTGAAACAATCTATGTATTTACTGAAATTTTCTCATTATGACTAAGAGACACAAACTAGAGT
The DNA here is from genome assembly GCF_007827085.1 of Peromyscus californicus insignis. Classification (NCBI taxonomy): domain Eukaryota; kingdom Metazoa; phylum Chordata; class Mammalia; order Rodentia; family Cricetidae; genus Peromyscus; species Peromyscus californicus. The sequence goes on along the minus strand of NW_026294402.1, from coordinate 74,217,130 downwards.
TATAATTAAAGAATTTAAATGCACAATGGTGTTGCTAACTCCTGGGTAGCTGAGTAATTTAAAATCCTCATTAGCTTAACGTCATCTTCCATTCCAACCCTCTTAAAATCCCACATTCCTGCATCCACTTTAATCTTATGCTTACTAATTTAGTTTAAAACTTGGTTGACTCTTGGTTTTTCAAATTCCATTTTGAACAGTTAGATGAAATCAGTCCTTCACAGCTTGTTCATGGCCAAATAACTAATAAACAATTAAATAGTTGAGTCAGAACTTAAACCCAAGTCCGTCAAAAGCCTCAGTGACTTGAGGCAGTTTAAGTGCATTTTATTGTTATAGTCATAAAAAAAAAGCTGCCGGGCGGTGGTGGCGCACGCCTTTAATCCCAGCACTCGGGAGGCAGAGCCAGGCGGATTTCTGTGAGTTCGAGGCCAGCCTGGGCTACCAAGTGAGTTCCAGGAAAAGGCGCAAAGCTACACAAGAGAAACCCTGTCTCGAAAAACCAAAAAAAAAAAAAAAAAAAAAAAAAAGCTAATACTTTTTTTTTTTTAAATAAACATGGAGCTTAATTCAAGCTCTGTACCCAGAATTCTACCAGAAGTCTGTATAGAGTCCCAGTAAAAATTCAGGAATAAAGGAATTTGGAGGAAGGCATTTTTAAACACTCATTACCACTTAAGTTATTCTCTCAAATTTTTGGTCTCTGAAGTCTTTCTTGGGACATCACTGTTAGTGGCCACCACTGTAGCCTAAAGCCAAAAAGAGTTCCTGATTCTGAAGTGACTTGTTCATGGTAGATGAACTAAAATGTACAAGCTCACCTGGATATCTCCATTGTTTATTTCTGTGAAATAAATTATTGATAGAATTTGTAATCCCCTAACCAATTTCTTGGGCTCTGTGGGCCAATAACTTGGGCAATAATTTCCTGGCTGTGTTGAGCTTAGGTTTCCATAAGTCAGTTGCTTTTAGATGAGATGGAGAGTGAAGCTGGAGCAGGGTCTGGCATCCATTGGAAATGCAACAGGCACATGTCTCTCTTATATGGTCTCTTGCTTAGACTACTTTGGGATTCCTCACAGCATGACAGGCTCAGGAACATTCAGCTGCTTTTACTGTATTTGATTGTATTGTATCTGGCAAATCCCCCAGGAGCAACAGGCAGAAAGCACACCACATGACACAGCTTTCGAAGCCATGTCATACATCTTACACCATTTCCACTGATTGCTTGACATGTTTAAAATCAGTACATTGAGCCACCCATCATGTCTCATGTTTCTGTTCTTTCCTTAGTGCCCGCTTGTAAAATGACAAAAACACTTGTTGAATCCAGATACAGCATGGCTTCTCCTGGAAGACTAAGACATGGAGGCCATTTGCTCCTAGAATTTTAGGCTTGTCTTGGCAACATAGAGAAGTGTATTTCACAAAAGCAAAGACAATAGCTCATATGTATGCTAGTGTCTACATAGTCACATGACAGAGATGAAATGGTCATGAATGTTTAAAAATAGAAAGCCATATGGACTTGTTTCTTGTGTATCTGAGACTCTCCTAGGGTTTTCATACATATATTACAACTCATGAAAGTCTTCGTGAGGTGATGAAATCACTTTATATTTCTATTTATTTAAGTTACTTGAAAATATTCAAAGAGAAAAAAAACATAATGTCTTTAAAAATTGAAAGCAGATCCTTGGTAGGTGTTAAATATTTTTAATGACAAAAAATAAACCCACTTAATGATTAGACATTGCTTATAAAGCAGGGTGGGGTTCAATGAGTGAGTTAAATCCATTGCCAAGAATATTCTTTATTACTTAGAAGTAAAGTTTTTGCAGATTTTTTTCATATATGAATATCATATAAGGAAGACAAATACTTCTAGTTCGGTCAAACCTTATGTAATTGAAAGTTTACTGAGATGAAGTCAATGAATCCATTGAAAGTTATAGAAAAAATGGTAATAAGGAGGCTAAATTCTTTCCATGGCCAGTTGAGTGTGCACTACAGGGTGGAGGAAGTCTCCACCAGCCTTTTCTTTCCAATTAAATCCACTGAGAAGGGGTGTGAGCTGTTGGTAGGTGAAGACAGCAGCATGAATATTCCAAGGCAGAGATCCTGAAATGTGTGGTTTCTTTTATCACCACTGTTCTTTTATTTTGCTGGAAAATTTGCTGTTACTTAGACACTTTCCAGAAATGTTTTCTGGGTAGAGCATCTAGTTACCTATGTGGCATACAGGGTGTGGCTTCATAGCACTCTCACACCAAAATGGTCAGTCAGTTAGGTTCATGTTCTTGCCTATTTTCAAGTAGGGTACCATTCTCTGTTTCTGATAAGAAATAAAAAGTACCCTACATTAGGAGGAAGATAACTGTCTTCTCTTCCTCCTCCTCCTTGTCCTCCTCCTTCTCCTCCTTTTCATCCTGACCATAGTTTCTTCTCCTTCCTCTCCTCCCAGTCACTGTTTCCCACCTTCCCTCTACCCTCCCACCATCCATTCTTCCTCCATTTCTTTTCAGAAAAGGCAGGCCTCCTATCGATAGCAACAAAACATGGCATATCAAGTCATCAAGTTGTAGTAAGACTAAGCTTCATATTAAGCCTAGGCATGGCAACCCAGTATGAGGAATAGGGTCACAAAAGCAAGTGGAAGAGTCCATGACAGCCTCTGCTCCCACCTTTAGGAGCCCACAAGAGGACCAAGCTATACAACTGTCACATATATGCAGAGGGCCTAGGTAAATCTCATGCTGGCTACTTGGTTATTGGTTCAGACTCTATGGGTTCCTAAGAGCTAAGTTAGTTGTTTCTGTGGGTTTTCTTGTGATATCCTTGACCCCTCTGGCTCCCACTATCCTTCCTCCATCTCTTCAGCAGGATTCCATAAGCTCTGCCTAATCTTTGACTATGGGTCTCTACATCTGTTTCTATCAGTTGCTGGATGAAGCCTCTCTGATGATTATTGGGCTAGGCACCAATCTGTTCAAAGGAGGTGGCCAGTTCAGGCTATGTATCCTCTTTTACTAGGAGTCTTAGCTGGGGTCATCCTTGTAGACAACTGGGACTTTCCCTTGCACTAGGTTTCTACTTGACCTTGAAATGAACCTCTTTCCAGTTGGCTCTTTCAGTTTTCTGAAAAAAAAAAAAAGGAAATGAGAATCTACTTCCCAAATAGAGTAAGTCTCATTTCAATCTTTTTTACATTTGACCATTTTGCTAGTGATAAATATAAAAGGAAATCTTTGCGTTTAACATTGACCTTATAAAGCCAGGTGGTGGTGGCACATGCCTTTAATCCCAGCACTCAGGCAAAGACAGGCAGATCTCTGTGAGTTCGAGGCCAGCCTGGTCTACAGAGTGAGATCCAGGACAGGCGCCAAAACTACACAGAAAAACCCTGTCTCAAAAAACAAACAAAACAAAACAAAACAATTGACCTTATATGCTTAGATTTGATATTGCCCTTGTTAATCAAATAGGAAACCAACATACTGTGGCTTGGAAGATCTTTGTGTTTGCTGGCACCACTGGCTATGGCGCCAGATTGCCTTAGTTTGTAAGGTCCTTGAGCATCATTGGGTGATTCATTTCCAGATGGAAACATGTGCTGAAAACTGCAGTTCTGAGATGAAGCAATAATGGAGAATATTCTTCTGAATTTGGGAAGGTCATAATATCTGGATTGAAATGAAACCATGGGAGAACAAAGTCATATACTACAAAGTACAATTAGAGTCATCTAAGTGGTTATCAGCCTCTATCAACATCTCACCTTCCACTTGGACTTACCAGGAGCAAAGAGTTAGTTTTTATAAAACTGAGAAGTAACAGCAAGGACATGTGTACAATTTCACTTTTTCAGTACAGAAAATTTATTACTTCAAATGTCAAATCCTTACAAAGTGTAAACAAAAATTTTCCTCTGAAGAAATACCAATCCAAATTGCTTCATACATGCATAATTCTAAAGGTCACTTTGTATATCACACGCATATGAAGAAAAGCATTTGAAACAATTAAATTGTGACATGATACCTAGAAAAAAAGCACATCTAGAAACCTGTGCACATTCTGATTTGTATTGTAATTATTTGTATAAATACGTTTTTCTGAATCAAAATAATCATGTCAATTTGACTGAGTGAATAATTTATTATTACCTACATGAATTTTTACAATGAGAACATATTACATTCTCAAACTTTTTATTAAAATGAATTTGTATCTCAAAGTGGCTCATGCCATTACTCCCTGAAGTTGTGTTCTTACATGCTTGAATCCTTCATATTAGTCCTTAATGATGTCACTCTTCTCATTATTACAAAATTCAGAACCTTAAGGCAGTGTTTACAATTAACAATGCCCTAACAAGTCAAACACAGTTGCTTCTGCAAGGTCTGCTATGTGTTGCCAGCAATCTCAACACCTCCTACTAATCCAGTTTTCCTTCCCAGAGTCACTGTAACTACTGTGATACAAAGTAAAACTATGGCTTCACCACTGCTAACTACTCTCCCCGCCTTTTTGTGGGGTTCTAACTCTCACCTTGAAGTAGAACGTGGTGTCCCACGTAGCAGTTATCTAAAGATACCATCTTTGGGACAGACAGAGAGAATGTGGCCTCATGAAATTCCCTGAATAAGGAATTGTTAGGATTGATTAGTATATAGTTACTAGCCTACCTACACAACTGTGTTCTTTCCATTTTTGGAAACAAAGGCCAGGCCAGTTTTCTTAGTGAAGATGAATCAATTTCTGTGAAACTTTAACATAAACATGTTTTACTTTGCTTGCCCTCTTGAGTTCAGCACACTTTGAAAAGTCATAAATGCAGTTCTTTGGATGCTTTTGCCGGACTCTTGCCATTTGATTAATCTTGTGCTACTATTTTTGAATGATTAAACAAGAGAGTTACAGAAAATGTGTTTGAGAGTTTCTCAATGTGCTGTTAAATGCTTGAGTTTATCAATTTTTAGTCAATAATTTGGGCTGATGTTTATTTTCCTAGATGGAGTACAGTTGAAATAATGCATAGTGCGCACACACACACACACACACACACACACACACACACATACACTGCTTAAGCCTGATAGCCATAGTTCTTCATTTTAAATTTATTTTATCTATCTTTTCCTTTCATGCTGATATCCAAATAGAAAGCCATGAATATGTATACTTAAGATTTATCAATTATAAGTTTTTTTTTTTTTTTTTTTGGTTTTTCGAGACAGGGTTTCTCTGTGTAGCTTTGCGCCTTTTTCCTGGAACTCACTTGGTAGCCCAGGCTGGTTTCAAACTCACAGAGATCCACCTGGCTCTGCCTCCCAAGTGCTGGGATTAAAGGTTTAACCAAACACTACTACCTCACCAAATTCTCTTATTCAGTTAGAAATATATATCATGTCTGAATCTTCCAGAAGCCATTGAGGAGATTAATCCATGATAATTTTTAAAAAGTGATTCTGTAGATATATGTAGATATTGTATATGTTAGTTTTTGATCACTGTAGTGAAATACTTGAAATAATCTGTAAGGAAGAAAAATTTATTTTGGTTCATAATTTCATAGATTCTGGGCATGGTCATGTGATTTGATTGCATTTAGGATGTGGCGAGGTCTAAGCTAAGTTACGGTCAAAACTTGTAGTGAAGTAAAACTACTCACATTGTGACAGCCAGAAGAAAGCAAACAGCAAGAACTGAAATGTCACAATCCTAACATACCCCTCAGTATCATCAGTTCGTAGCTTCTCTATGCAAACATCATTTCCTGAAGTATCCACTATCCTCCAAACATACCACCACCTGCGGACCAAGACTTCAACACACAGACTTTCAAATGCAAAACTGCAACAATGCCCATCACCAACCACATCGTTGTGCATCCTCCTCCTCATAATCACCTCTATTATCATGTGTCCTATGGAAAACCTCGAACGACTCAGGCTATTGCCAAAACTATTCATTGCTCTCCAAGAACTGATGATAAGGCCCTGTTGATGAAGACAACACCCATATCTCATTGCACAGGGAGAATTTAAGCTGGTCCCTAACCAGAGCCTTTACCCCTACTGACTAGTGTTTGTGATACTGGAAGTACTCTGCATGATACCAAAGGAGAATGGCAAACACCAACCCTGCTGTAAACTCTTTGATCTACAATGGTGACCTGCCTGTGTGATACACTGGTGCAACAGTGGAACAAATGTTGTGGGAGAAACCAACCTCTATCTGAATTTAAAGGCCACTCCGAGATGGAACCCATGCTTGACAATGTTCATGTGGCCGATAACACGAGACTAGGTAGGACATGGGCTTAGGAGAAAACCAAATACTATTGTTCTGCTAAAGGAATATAGCAATAAAGTAAATTCCCAATGACATTCTGCTACCCACAGATCAGTGTCTCACTCAGTCATCATCACAGAAGCTTCCTCCCACAGTAAATGGGAACTAATACAAACACCTACAACTGGGCAATGCACAGAGAGTGAGAGACCTTAGAACCATCAGTTACAAATTGGGTGTCTTCATTAAATCCCTCCCCTTAGGGCTCAAGGAGCTATGCAGAGAGGAGGCAGAAAGATTGTAAGAGCCAGAGGAGATGGAAGACCATCTCCCAGATATAACAGGACTGATGTACATATGAACTCACAGAGAATGTGGCAGCGTACATAGGGCCTGCACAGACTGAATCCAGATGGTTCCAGTGTTAAGATGGAGAAGTGGACAGGAGCTCTCATCCTCAACCAAGAAGCTATTTCCAATTAACAACCACTGGCACAGGAAAAATTAATTTCTCCAAGGGAATCTCACTAATTATACAAACCACACTTAAGAGCAGGCCCCATGCCCAGCAGTAGTAGATGGCCAACACAAAACAAACTCAAAGATATTTTTGGAGACTTTTTTTTAGTTTCATATTGCTTTGTTTGAGCTTCCACCCCCCAAAATTGTGAAGTGTAATATACAAGTAAAATATTATGCTTTACAATTTTGAGTTTTTATTGTTTTTGTTTGTGTATATGTATACATTTCTCATGCTTTTTCTTAGTTTCTTTTTGTTTTGTTTTGTATTTTGTTCTTTCTGTTTTATCCTTGTGTGTGTTTGTCTTCTTTATTTGTCTGCTTTCTTAAGAGAGAGAAAGCAAGAAGTTAGAAGGGTAAGGAGGTGGGGTTGATCTGAGAGGAGAAGGAAGGGAAACTGTGATCAGAATATATTGTAGGAAAATGACTTTTCCTTCAATAAAAAATAAAATAAAATAAATTAGAAGAGAAAAAATTGTTTTTTTAGTTTTTGAGAATTTCATACATGTACACAATATGGTATGATCATATCTACCTCTTATTTTCTCCTCCAACTTTCCCTATGTTCTGCCATCATGCCCTGTTCCAAATTGCATGTATTTTTCTTTTTTAATGCTCTGTTGAGTCCAGTTAGTATAGTGCAATTTGTGCATGAGTATGGGGCCTTTCAAGGAAGCATGGAAAATCTACTAATGGCCATGTCCTCAATAAAGAATGATACTCTCTTACTCAGTTACCATGCACTTCCTATATCTCCTCAGTATGGTGTGATCCCCGGAGAGCATCTACCTTACCTACCCTGGGATTTCGGCTACTTTCATCCCATGTCAGGTAACCTGAGCCACTGCGTTCATGATTAGACTAGCAACTATTAAAAATACTTTGTTACTCTTCAAAAGTTTTATATATTTATATGATGTAAGTGGATCATATCCATCCAGCTCCCCCTAGTGCCCACCCATCTCCATCCCAACTTCAAACCCTCTTTTTAAATTGTTATTAATAACTTCATGAATCCCATGGAAACTTTTGAATGACTGATTCATTGATTAATTTGACTACACTCAATGATCTCGTTGAAGTCTGAGTTGGCTTTTCCAGCTGAGATGATTAAATAATGGCTTCACAATTATTTCCTTCCTTCTTTCCTTCATTGCTTCCTTCCTTCCCTCCTTCCTTCCTTCCCCCTTCCCTCCTTGCCTCCCTCCCTCCCTCCTTCCCTCCCTCCCTTCCTCCCAAAGCAAAAGAACTATATTTAGTTGGAGCCTATAGAAAAAAATCAGTGATATCTTTAGACTAAAATTTTGTTTTATGTCGATTTTAATGACATCTTTGTCTTCCCATTGGTCTAGATTACATGTTTGCTAATTTTTATATTTTACAGGAATGCCCTACACAATGATGAACTTTAAGAGAGAAGGTTAATTTAAATTATTGACCACATTTTGTGAGTAATGTATGTGGTTAATAATGTGCAGAAAGTAAAATTGATCTATAATTTCATAACACTATATACAGCCATGCTTTAAAAAAATACAAAAGCTTAAATTTCTTATGCTAGACTTAAGAAAACTAATTAGCAGAACAATGAAAAAAACTGGAATAAACAAGTATGTTTTGCCAAGAAGACTTCAAATTAGGGCTGTCAACCATGTGTAGGCATGCAGGTCGAATTTCCACTGGTGTGAGTGACAGATTCTCCAGGGCAGAACCATGTAACTATTTGCAAAATCAAGCTGAGGACACTCCAGAGATTGAATCTTTGGTCTGCTGCTGTTTGACAAGTTTAGTGTTTGTTCTGGGGCAGCTGTAAATAACAACTTCAGTTTTGTCAGAATTAACATGTGTTAAATATGAAAAATGTATTTTGTGCCTTAAAAATGGAAATAAACTGGGGAGGAATTAAGTAGGGACTAGGGAAAAATGAGAGAGAGAGAGAGAGAGAGAGAGAGAGAGAGAGAGAGAGAGAGAGAGGAGCCATAAATAACACCAAGGATGTTTGGAAAAATCACAGGGAAACCTATTATTTTATGTATACTTAAATATATTTTATACAAATATTAAATACTATTTTTTATATATTGATATCTATTAAATGGAGTTATTCCTCATGGGGTGGTAATGCTCTCCACAGGAGCCAGAGGCTAACAAAAACCCTAGTGCCAGGCAAAGTATACCTTTCTTTGAGTTGCTGATCGGTGAGTCCAAAAGACCCTAAAACAATAAAGTTTATTGCCATTGCCCTTGGTGATTTTACATAACCTGAAGATAACATCCTATTTCTGAAGACACCACACACTTGAGTCACAGGGCTTGGAGGAGTCGAGGTGGTACTGACCTGGAAGCCAGCTTCCTGAAGGATAACTCTCATAGTATCAGAAGATGCTATGCAAGGTGCCAAGAGAAAAAAATTGTTAATTCCTTAACCAGCTGTAAAACACAATGATCAGCTTGTCATGATATCACCAATGATATAATAGTGATATCTAGACACCTATCTAGTTGGACACAAGGCCTGATCAACAGGAAGGAGTTCATACCTCATACTGTAATTCTATCCAACTCCCCATGGCAGAATAGGTCATAGATCACGGAGGAGAATATACTACTGTCATTTTGTTAAATTAATACAACTTCCAAATGTATTCTAAACATATATGCTTATACTGATGGATAAGTTCAGCTTTCGCCCTTTATCAAATAAGCTTCTTTTGCAGCACATGGAGAATATTACAGAGATTTACAACTGGTCAAAATGTAGAGAATAAGTGAGTGTGGGGTATCCAGCCCCAGTTGTGCTATTTACAACACAGTCTCTATAACTAAGGATCAGAAACGTCATGGATGAGGGGTGGAAAGATGTAAGAGCCAGAAGAACAACAATGTTGTTGTAACCGTGAACTCCCAGCAATATGGTTGCCCGGACAAGACCATACCAGTCAACATTCCAGCACAGATGGGGAAATTTCATAAGACGATACCCAAATAGATTAAGAACTACAGTTAGTCAATGACTGCTGATGGATGAAGAATCAGTTTTCTCTGGATATGAGCCCCACAATCATAAGTAGCCAGCATTAAGAACACACACACACACACACACACACACACACACACACACACACATATATATATATATATATGTAACACAAATTGGATTTAATAGTATATGTATGTATTTTTGTGTGTATAATTGTGTGTGGATGCATATGTATTTGTGTAACAATAAATATTATAGATTCATTGTGGATGAGAGAGGAGTTGTAAGGGGAAGGAGGCAGGATGGAAATGATAATAAATACAGTGTATTCATGTATTGAATTCTCAAAATTTTAAATTAAAATTTAAAAAGGGGTCTGAGTATATTTGAACCAAAAGTGTTGAGAGGAATCCTTAAGTGAGGACTCATAGATCCTCCTTTGCTCACTCAGTTTCCCCCCTTCTATTGATCTTTCACTGGAAAGCTGATGACTCCATGGAATGGAACAGAGAACATTCTTTCATTCTTTTAAAATGAAAGGAGGGAGAATTTCCAGGGAATTTCATCCAATTTAAACTATCCTGATTCTGAACAGAAGTGACACTGCTGTTTGTGGTGACACATTTCAGTGTGAATTATTCTGCCTAAAACAAAATAAGGTTACAAATAAATGTTTTCAGCAAGTATCTTTGTAATTACTGCATATTTGTGTGTGTATATGTGCATATATGAAGATGTCCTTTCAAAACAACACAAGACACTCTACAGCTTTGTTAAGTGTTAATATACTTACAGACAAGTTAAAATTGTAGCATAAAAATTTAAATATAGAGTAAAATAAAGATATTCTTTTCCAAATATTAATTCTAATATAAACAAAATCAAGACATTCTTGTTTGAATAGCTAAATGCACACTGTCATTAAGGAGTGTCTGATTTCTTTGATGGTCTTTAGGCCACACTCTATTCCCGACAGTGGGCCTTTTCCAGTTTAGTTGCGTAACAGTAAACACAATGTTCCAGTAGTATGTGAACTGACATCCAACTACAAACAGGAAACATATGTGTTTGTAGAATAAGTCAGAAGAGGACACATTGGTTAAGGATCAGGTGGAAACTGAGTCCATCTGGACAGTTACTGCTGGGTTCATTGTACCAGGAAGGCAGCATAAGCTGGGGCATCCCAAACATGCTTTGTAGCGCAACATGGCCCTTTCATGGTCAAGACTTGGTTTTCCTATTTCTCTGTGTGTTCATCTATAAAACCAAACAACTGAAGAAATCTTAAAAGAAAATTATCAACCTTAGTTAGATGTTTGGGGTCTCCAAAACTTCATAAACAGATGAAAACTTAAATGAATATCTACTCTAAAAATAATTGCCTATATTTCTGACCTAGAATTAAAGATCAATTGGATTATGTGTGTGTCGGGGGTGGTGGTGGAGGATCCTGAATATGAACTGTAAAAACTAATTTAAATGGAAGAGTTTATTCAATCACATATTAACTATACAATTTGTTACATTTTTATTTTATAATTTTTATTTTATGTGCATTGGTGTTTTGTCTGCATGTATTTCAGATCTTGGAATTACAGACAGCTGTGAGCTGCCACATGGGTACTGGGAACCAAACCTGGGTCCTCTAGAAGAGCAGTCAGTTCTCTTAGCCACTGAGCCATCTCTCTAGGCCCATAATTTGTTATATTAGGGGCTCAGTTTTCTCTATTGCTTTTTCACATTAATACTCTTTTAAAAAATACCTCCTTTCCCTTTTACTTTATCTTGTATTACTTTTACTTTTTAAAATATGTTTTTAATTAAAATATAATTGCATCATTTTCCCTCTTTCCTGTTCTCCCTTCAGCCCCTACCCCAAATGTCACCAGGTACTGCCCCTAGGGAAAAACAAACAAACAAACAACAACAGAAAACCAGGTAATTAATTACTGCTAAGAAAAGAATTAGACTCTTCCAGAGATGAATTTCCTAACTGGTTATCTAACACAAATTTGTCAGCCCTGATACATTTATAATCTTGATTCTATGAGGACAGTTAAAGATGCAATTGAGCACTTACAACTATTATAAATACGTCTAATAAGTCAATGTAGAATAAAGGCCTCACACTTAACAGACATTTTATATACCTCTCTACTAAGATAAAATCATTGCTGAACAAATGATGCCTTGGCCAACAGTTACCTTATGCTCTTGTTAGTGATGAGGAAAGTGAAATTCTGAGAAGATATTGCATGTCCAAGGCAGCAGAGCTGAGTCCAAAAGCCGAGCATGCTTTGTTTTTTGCTATGATAGTATGCCAGTGGTCCAAGTAAGGCAGGGTAAAAGTTCCTGTAACAAAGTATATTAAACATAAAAACTATCATATTGTATATCTCTCAGTGTGTGTGTGTGTGTGTGTGTGTGTGTGTGTGTGTGTGTGTGTGTGTGTGTGTGTGATTACCCAGGTACATACACCACGTACACAAAACAGGTTGATGCTGGGTGTTTCTCTACCATTTTCCATGTTATATTTTAATATAAGTTCTCTTACTGAACCTAGACCTTGTAATTTCTGCTAGCCTAGCTGGCCAGCAATTCCATAGGCTCCATTTATCTTTGTTCCCATCCTCCACCCTCTTCTGGTGCTGGGATAACAGACAAGTGTTTTTGCACCCAACTTTTATGAGGGTGCTAAGACCTGAACTTGGATCTTTATGATTACACAGCAAGTACTTTACTCATGTGTGTTTGATGTGTGCCTTGTCCTGGCATGTTTCAATTCTTTAATTGCGATTTGCTGGTATTATTGATGAAAATAATGATGAAATTATGGCTTAAATTATATAAAATAACTATATGACTAAGCTTCATTGACTATTTGAACTTAACTGGGGAATTTTTGTAGACATCCTGATTGTTATGGTTAGAAATTAGTCTTTTCACTGTAGATGGTTAAGTGCTAGGAAGTTCATTCTTCATTTTAACATTAATTTTATTACCTTTTACATATTGCATGCATGAGTCCTGTATTCATATTATTTCTATCCCATGCTCTCAAACTAATGACCTCTTGTTCTTTATTATTGTTACTTATATGTGTGTTTGTAATAATAATGATGTAAATATAAACACAACTTGCTAGGTCCTTTTAATGTTTCTCAAACATATATATATTTCGGGATGATTACTTGGGATTGAATACCCAATCTAGGGGGTTGTGCTGGCTAGTCTTAAATTGACTTGACATAAGCTAGAGTTATCAGAGAGGAGGGAGCCTCAATTGAGAAAATGCCTCCATAGGATGGGGCAGCAGACAAGCCTGTAAAACATTTTCTTAGTGATTTAGGGGGAAGTCCCAGTCCATTGTGGGTGGTGCCATTCCTGGACTGGTGGTCCTGGATTCCATAAGAAAGCAGGCTGAGTAAGCCGGGGAGAGCAAGCCAGTAAGAAGCACTTCCCCATGGCTTCTGCATTAGCTCTTACCTCCAGGTTTCTTCCCTCACTACTTTTGATGATGAACTGTTATATGGAGCTGTGAGTGAAATAAACCCTTTCCTCCTCAAGTTGATTTTGATCATGGTGTTTCATCACAGCAATGATAGCCCTAAGAAAGATCTCATTTCTAGAAAGACAGGATTCTCCCTCTCTCAGTAGCTATTAATTTTTTGCAGCTCTTCATCCAAGGGTGTGGCCTGATGATATGTCCCCTGTCCATGCTGGAATGTCAGCTGATGTTGTTATCATATAGGTCTTATTTAGCTGACCATACTGTTATGATTTCATGGGAACAGCTCCCTATCATATATAAAAGACACAATCTCCAATCTTGCAGCAAATTCCCTTCTCTTCTGGCTATTACAATCTTTCTTTCTTGTCTCCCATAATGTTCTCTGAGCCGTAGGTATAAGTGTTGTGTTGTATTGTATCAATTGAGCATCCCAGATAGACACCCCAAAGTCAATTGTCTGCATTTTGGCCATTTATAGATTTCTGTAATGATCTCTGTCTGTACCAAAACCAAGGTACTTTGACAAATGATGAGAACTACACTTATATGTGGATATAAGGCTAAGTTTTTAGAATGTAGTTGAAAGTTACACTGGTCCATGGCAGTAATTGGTTCTCCTCTAGGGTCTATATCATCACCAGCCAGAGACAGTTGGCAAGGTTTACAGTACCAGGCATAAATTCCCTCTTATTGAGTAAGCCTTAAGTCCATCTAGGTAGTTCTTGGTTATCCTGATATGTAAGTGCTACTATTGTACCTTTGAGGATATCTTACCATGCTGGACATCATTGTGGCTCATAGGCTTTACAACTTGGAAAGACTTTTAATTGTTTTTCTCCCTGGGCATGTTGCATAGTGCCTGCTGATACCATGAGAACAAGTCCTCAGGGAGTAGGCTTCAGGTAATTCCAGGGCTGTTCCTCCAAGTCCCATGCTGCAAGTCCCATGCTGCAAGTCCCATGCTGCAAGTCCCATGCTGGAAGCGCCTGGTATCTTCAGCAATAGGGTCTTACCTTCAAGTTCTGGAAGGCAACCAATTGCAAGGAGGATAGCTTAGATTGTTTAGGGTGTCCCTTGAACGTCCCTGACCAGTTGCTCAAAGGGAAGCTTCTTACTCTTGGCACTGGGGTTTTTGTTAAATAGCCTATGGATTTTGGGGAGAGCATTATTGTTCCAAATGATGTAATTTTATTTGTGTTTATAACATTTATTTTCAGTTCATGTTATTTTTTCATATCATATTCACTAATAGAGTCTGTTTACATAAATCTATGAGACATTTCTCCTTCCATAGATTCCATGTAGTGTGAAAAAAACCATGCATATAAGTTTACTTAGAATAGGATATTATTATTTTCATTAATGTTTGGCAGTTTATTATTTCTAGTTAAACAGAATATTTATTATCATCCAATATTGCTGCTAGAAAAATAAGATCGAGGTTGTGTGTGTGTGTGTGTATGTGTGCTAACAGCTGCTTAGAGTAAATAATAAATATCAGTTGTTCTGTAAAATGCTTTTATTATTAAAGCTTTTTATTTCCTATTATTTTTCTATTCTCATATTAGAAAAACTGAAACTTAGATAAACTTAGAGTGAGAGTCAACAATTTTAACTGAAAATTCAATGGCTTTAAGTTTCCTGTTTTTCCTTGATTAGATTAAAAACTTGGAAGTTTATGATAGAAACTTTTTGTAAGAGTTTAAAGGTTTGTCAATACTGTAGTCATAAGGTTCATATTGAAGAAATCACCCAAATATCTTTATTAAGTAAATCTATTTTTGACACTTTTTTTTTTTTTTTGGTTTTTCGAGAGAGGGTTTCTCTGTGTAGTTTTTTTTTTTTTTTTTTTTTTTTTTTTTTTTTTTTGGTTTTTCGAGTCAGGGTTTCTCTGTGTAGCTTTGCGCCTTTCCTGGTACTCGCTTTGGAGACCAGGCTGGCCTCGAACACACAGAGATCCACTTGGCTCTGCCTCCCGAGTGCTGGGATTAAAGGCGTGCGCCACCACCGCCCGGCTCTCTGTGTAGGTTTAGTGCCTTTCCTAGCCCAGGCTGGCCTCAAACTCACAGAGATCCACCTGGCTCTGCCTCCTGAGTGCTGGGATTAAAGGCGTGCACCACCACCACCTAGCTTATTTTTGACACATTTTGTAACAATGACAGGAAGATGCTTTTGAATGTCTTCTATACTCTTTATAGCCACACCCATGCCTTCTAATCTCTGTTTCAGTACAGCCCAACTCACAGCCCAATAAAAGTTGTATCTGTCATTTAAACTTGCCCCATGAGTACCAATAAGTCACATTTTAAAGTCTCACCTATGCAGTTAGAAGCCTTGGGTCTCAGGTATCTTCATATTTGAAGGGTGCAGCTGGGGACATTAATGTACATCCAGACCTAGAAACCATTGTTAAACATCTTCCTTCCTGAGTTAAGCCCACAACACTTCTGTTTGGGGCCCAACACATTTCAGATACTTTAGGTTTTTGGCTAAAGAAATATAAATACTTGGTAAGCCTCTCCAGAACATAACAAAGCAATCCCTCAACTCCAGCTACCTTCCTTAGTGTTCTTCTCCTGAAGAATGGCATTCCTAAAGTACATAAAGACATATTCTCAACATGTCTGATCACAGAGTTGATGCTTTGTCCTGACCTTTTCAGTATTCCTAGGAGATACATGAGATAAATAAAGAAAAAAGTAGGTCTTGGCATGGGCTTAGTTGGACAGAAATTTAAATTATACCAACTCATGTGCATTATGTGTAGACGTAGTAATTTATCCCATTGAATCTCATTGTTTACATGTGTTATGGGTTAAATATACAATCTATGTAGCTTGACCTTTAGATTGCCAACACACCTGGCATGTACTAAATTTTAATTAATTCTCTAAGGAATGCATTGAAGGAATGTTTTCCACAAGGTGTTCTTAGGAGCCGAGAGTTCAGACACTCCTCAGAGGACATTTGGGGGTGAGTACCTCAGCAGAAAGAACCCAGCCTCATAAACACTGGTTCCTTTAGAGGGGCTCTGCTTTCATCTATTTGAAGTAGGGCACTGTAATGACAGGATTCTCTCTTAGAAGAAAAGAACGCTTAAGAAGTGTTGGTTCAAGGTAGCACACTGGCCACAACCTACCTGCATTTCCTCCGACAGGCAGGTGGTTCATTGCAGCCACATGTGCTGACTTTCACACTCTGCTAACTATAGTATTGGTTTTATGATTTTCCCGTATTTAAAAATTAGTCTTTTACTATGTTTGGACACCAACAAGAAGATAGTTTCAATAACACGTGCTGAATGGTCTGTGGTGTACTGAATAACTGAATAAATCAGATTATAAATTATGAAAATGACATTCTCTAATCTAAAAGTGTCAAGCACTGAAGTGTCTAGTGGAGGATTAATTTTGTAGTCTGGGCAAAGTATAGCATCAGAAAGGTTTTTAGAGAAGAAAATAGAACAAACTCAATACCAGGAAGAGAATGACAAAGTAAGAAAGTTCATGTGCGATGATCTCATAGAATATGTAATCTTTTCCTTATTTCAACTCAAAAAGAGCTAAATGGGACTAATATAGTCTGGAATTTCTATAGATGCCAGGATCTTTAGTTACCAATACATGACTTTTTATCTGTTTTTAATTTAACAAATGTAATCAAATTATGATAAACATGCTTGCTTATAATGTCCATCCAAATCTCTGGAAAACATTAAGATTTATTGTCAAAGCAATTAGAACAGCAGACATTGTGCCCTGGAACATGTTCTATTGGGGGGTTCCTGTCACTCTGGGCATACTTTTTATAGTAATAGCAGTTTAGCTGGTCCTCACTAATTCATCCTCTTCCTCCTGTCTCTTTCCCCACGTGAGTATGACATTAAGTGACTGGAGTTTCCTGGTGATGTTTATCCCTGAATTCTCACTATCTCACCCACGGTGCTTTTGCTTTGATCTGTGGATCACCAGAGTCTACTGAAATTCATTTTGGTGTGCAAGTCAAGATGGTCTGTCCATAAAATGAACAATTTGGGCAGAGTTAGAAAACAGCTAATCAACATGCCATATGAAAGACCTGGGGGTTGAAGTTTACTTGGTGTTTTGTGGACTACACAACTAGATCCCCACAGAAGTACATGCACCATCAGCATTCACAGCTTCAGAGCATTCATTCTTTATTCATTTCTTCAAAAGCAACTTTTCAATAAAATTAGTAAGAAAGTGTGATGCTACTGGAAACATCGTCTCTCTGGTCTAGCTTGCTTTCTGGGTGTATAGAATTATAGGCAATCTCTAACAACCTTACTCCAAATGGTGTTAGTTTATATGTATGATACACTTCACAGAATTACAATATTTTCTTAGCAAGACTTTCAAGCAAGAATCAGTTTAATGGTTTTAAATGTTTAAAAATAACACATGATACAAATATTTCTATTTATTTCAAATTGATCACAGTCATATTCTGTTGGAAGACTAGCAAGGATATTTCCTTAATTAAATTTCTTTGTGGATTCAAGCTAAGTGAAACTTCAATGATTTGAAAAGCATTTGGGACATCATTTAATGCAATTCCCTGTAAGTTTCTGTAGGATTTGCTGTGTGCCAAACATAATGGTCAGGAGGTAAAATAGAAGGCAAGACTTGGATTGCTCTCTGAAGAGAAAATAGTTGTAACAACAAATGATATAAGAGCAGTGATAACAAATGGGCTTGGATACAGGCCATCATGGTACAGGGAATATCAAAATAACAGATTCATTTTGGAAACAACTACATTCCATTCCATAGAAGAGGATGGAGCTGCATACACATTAAAAAAAAAAGTAAAAGAAATAAAGGGAGAAAATGTGTCTCACTCAGAGGTAAGATGCTTGCAAAGCATTGATGGGCACAGTGTGTATTGAAATGATTCGATAAATGAAAATAGGTATCAATTATAGGTAAATCCAATTTGAATCTTCAAATGCCAAGAGTGTAAGTTGCACAGGTAGGAAGAACTCACCCACTGTTTAAGAACCTTGGGTTTTTATGTGCATTCCAGTAGCAGTCAGATTCTTTGTACTACATGTATGATTTATTTATTTGGAAAAAATAAGTAGATGGGGAAACAAAGTACACGTGCACAAAAAGTTTTACTTATTGGTATCTTTTAATATCCATGACAGTTCCTGGAAAAGAGAGGACTCTCAATAAATAGTTGCGAATTGGATGACATGTAATACTAACTGTAGTCAGATATTTCAGAAGGATGGGGCAAGAGTGAATTTAAATGTAGCTTGGATAGGTCCTCCAGGTGGAATGATTTTGTAAATCATTAGTTGACATCTCAAAGTATAATACATATTCTGGCCGGGCGGTGGTGGCGTACGCCTTTAATCCCAGCACTCAGGAGGCAGAGGCATGTGGATCTTTGTGTGTTTGAGGCCAGCCTGGGCTACAGAGCGAGATCCAGGAAAGGTACAAAGCTACACAGAGAAACCCTGTCTCGAAAATCCAAAAATAAATAAATAAATAAATAATACATATTCTGATACTCATCTATAATGAGATGTAAATTTGTATTTCTAAGAGATTACTTTAAAACTTTGAGTTTATTTGGTGAGAAACAAATGTTTAAACCTTAATTGACTATTTTTAAGAAAATAAAAAAGATAGTTTTAAAATTTTTTATTTGCTTAACTGAACAACTATAATTTGTAAATTTGCTGGACACTGCAATACACTGAGTGAGAATGAAGAGTTGGGGTGTTATTAGCAAACTGCACAGTAATACTGTAATTCCTGACTCAGAACTTACAAAATTAATTTTTATGTGGAAGTGAAAGGAAGATACCAGAATTTACAGCACATTCACATGAATAGTCTTGATGCATTTTGTTTTAAAGCTCAAAAGGGCAGTGCTTCATTAACACAAATGTTTTGATACTTTCTTCTCGGGGTGTTAGCTTTCTCTCCCTACCCACAGCACCACATGGAGGCTGTAGATATGGAAATTGGAAGCCAGAAAAATAGCAGGCACAGAAGTGACATTTTAGACCTCAATTGTAGTAACAGCTTTGAATATATGCTTTAATTCTATCATTTTGGTTGAAATAAAAAAAAAAGCTCTCAAGCGTGTTATTTAGATTTTGATTAGTTAGTCACTGTCTTTATGCGCTCATTTTAGCCTTTAGGACATCGTTTTCACATGTGCAGCAATATGGAAACTCTTTAAAGTTTATTAAGGTTTTAAACACTAGTCTTTGTAGCAAGTGACCCCCAACACCATTTATTGTTCTTTTTAAGTTTCTATTTGGGGGGCAGGAGATACATGGTTCACTTGGTGCATGCACAAAGTCATGGTTTTCATCTCTGCCACCACATAAAGTCAGACACCGTAGTGCAGATGTTGTAGAGGGAGGAAGATCAGAAATTTAAAATCATTCTCAGCTACATAGTAACTTTGAGATTAGCCTGGTTTATGTGAGATTCTGTCTCAAAAAATACTATACTTAATTTTAATAGAACTTCAGCATATTCTCCTGTACCAAGCCTTATGGTTGTTAATTATTATTATTTTCTTCCTCTTAACACTTAATTCATCCAATTTGATATGATCCAGAGAACATGGAATCCAGATTATGTGGCTTAATAAAATCACCTAAAATTAGGTATAAGTATTTCTGAGTTAGGATGTGGAGTTAGTTCCTCCAAGAGACTCATTATGTGAGTGAATAGGTGCACTGGATGATTCTTAACGATTCCTTTCTTCCCTTTTTCTCAAGTGTGGGCTAGATTCCATGTAAGTGTAAATATCGGTCCTTAAGCACTCAAAAGTAGAGCTGAATATGTGTCATCATTTATTTGATGTTTACACACATGTACATTTCCTGAATGTAATTCTAGAATATATGAGTGGATGCATGGAGAAAAGTAACCTGTTACCCTGACATGCAAAGGGAGGACTGTTAAGGAGGAAGAAAAAGCAAGGGAAAGTGAGGGAAAGCAAAAATGTTGCTGAATACAAAACCTAGATCTTATTCTAAACAGAAGCTCACCCTACTTGGAAGGATTCCTACACAAAGTCACAGTCCAGAGGCATCAGTATGGAGACCTGCACTGATGTGCTGCAAGTGACATGGCCACTTGTCCATGCCAGGGCCACTTCGCTCATTGACTACGCACACGGCTAAGCCAGCACTAACGAGTAGGATCTTGGAAGGAATTCAGGTTGAACTTATCATCGAATAAATCACCTTATGAAAAACAGAAACTTATCTCTTCCATACAACAGTGGATGCTCAAACAGACAAAAATGAGCAAACAAACAAACAAAAAAAAAACAAAAGCAAAAACAAAAAATAAGATTTGATTTACTCTGGATTACAAGGGCAAGTAATCTATTTTTATGAAAATATTCATAAATACAAAAAATGCTAAAAGTAATACAGGAATACATATGCAGCTCTCATAAATATTGCAGACTTATCTTTTATCCTATTTCTCTCAAACTTTTTTGGTTTTACTTTTTATTTATTCTTGAACAGTTCACAAACTTACACAATGTATCATAGTAATATCTACCCTTACCTTCCCAACTCCACCTCAGGACCCTTAGCCACATCTCCTTCCCTATTTCATGCTCTCCTTGTATAATTATTTATATGTTCAATTTTGTAACCCACTGAGTTCAATTACTACTGCTCATTTGGGAATGGAGAATGGGTTCATCTACTCGAGCATGGAGAATCTATCAGTGGACACACCTCTAAAGAAAATGGACTCTTCTTCCCCTCAGTATCCATCAATTGCCAATAGTTCCTCTGCTAGGTATAGGAGCTTGTGAGCCCCTCCCAAATCCATGCTGGAATTTATTTTAAGTTCTTCCCGCTACCTCCCCACTCTCCCAGATCCATTCCTCCACTGTTTCCTTTGAGAGAGAGAGAGAGAGAGAGAGAGAGAGAGAGAGAGAGCACAAACATTTCAGGGATGCTGAACATGGCTTAACAAGATACAAGACTATAAATCCTCTTATCAAGGGTGGATGAGGCAACCCAGTGGGAAGAAAAGGGTCCTGTATAGTTAGGGTTTCTATTGCTGTGAAGGGACACCAAGACTATGGCAACTCTTAAAAAAAAAAAACATTTAATTGGGGTGGTTCGCTTATAATTCAAAGGTTCAGTCCATTATCTTCATAGTGGGAAGCACTGTGATGTGCAGGTAGACATGGTGCTGGAGAAGTAGATGAGAGTCCTACATCTTGCAGGCAATAGGAAATAGACTGAAACATTGTGCAGTATCCTGAGCATAGGAAACCTCAAAACCCACCTCCAAAAGTGACACACTTCCTCCAACAAGGTCATATCAACTCCAACAAAGCCATACCTCCTAATAGTGCCACTCCCTATGAGATTATGGGGACCAGTTACATTCAATTCACCACAGGTCCCAAGAGCAGGCAAGTACCCTACCCACTCTCACTACTGGGAGACTGACAAGAACGCCAAGCTACACAACCATTACGTATGTGTAGAGGATCTAGCTCAGACCCATACAAAGTCTATGTCTGTCACTTCAGTCTCTGTGAGCCCTTTGAGCCCAAATTAGTTGATTCTGTGGGCCGTATTCTCATGGTGTCCTCCATGTCTCTGGCTCCCACAATCCTTCCTCCTCTACTGTGGGGTTTCCCTTCTTCCACCTAGCACCTAGTGTTCAGCTGTGCATCTCTGCTTCTGCTCCCATCAGTTGCTGGGTGATGCCTCTCTGATGAAACTTGGGCTAGGCACTGATCTACAAGTACAGCAGAATATCATTAGTTTGTTGACTATTTTTTGGTCACCCGTGTTTAGTTCTATCCTGCATCTCTGGGCTGTCCTGCCTCTGGTTCATGGCCATCCAGGTAGTGTCAGGCATGAGATACCTCTAGTGGTGTGGACCTCAAGTTAGACCTTATTGGTTGGCCACTCTCACAAGTTCTGGGCCACCGTTACCCCAGCAATCTTATAGGCGAGATAGAGTGTAAGTGAAGGTTCTGTGGCTGGGTTGATGTCCTAATCTCACTGCTGGAAGCCTTTCCTAGTGGTAAAAGATATCCAGTTTGGGCTCCATATCCTCCATTTAAGAGGAGACTTTTCTAGGATCACACTCACAGATTCTATGGAGTTTTCACTGCACAAGATTTCTATACAGACCCCCTCAAATGGCCCTCAATTCCAGTTGTCTCCCCAATTATTCTCTCCCTCCATCCTCCCACTTATCTGATCCCTCCCTTTTCCATCCCCACCTGCCCCTAGTCCACCTGTAAAATCCATTCTATTTTCTCTTCCCTAGGAGATTCATGGTTCCCCTCTTGAGCCCTCCTGTTATTTGGCCTCTATGAGTCTGTGGATTGTAGCATGATTATCCTTTACTTGACAGCTAATGTCCACTTATAAGCGAGCATATACCATGTTTATTCTTTCTGAGTCTAGGTTACCTCACTCAGGATGATCTTTTCTAGTTCCATCCATTTGCCTGCAAATTTCATTCTTTTTAACAGCTGAGTATTACTCCATTGTTTAAATGTACCACTTTTTCTTTATCCATTCTTTAGTTGAGGGACATCTAGGTTGTTTCCAGTTTCTGGCTATTATGAATAAAGCTGTTATGAACAGAGTTGAGCAAGTGTTCTTGTGATAGGAGAGAGTGTCCTTTGGGTACATGCCCAAGAGTGGTGTAGCTGGGTCATGAGGTAGATCACAATTTTCTAAGGAATTTCCTTATTGATTTCCATAGTGATTGTACAAGTTTGCCTCCCACCAGCAATGGATCAATGTTCTGGCTCCACATACTCACCAACATGAGCTGTCACTTCTGTTTTTGGTCTTAGCCAATCTGACAGATGTAAGATGGAATCTCAAAGTCTTTTTGATTTGCATTTCCCTGATGAATAAAGATATTGAATATTTCTTTAAATGTTTTTCAGTCATTTGAGATTCCTCTGTTGAGAATTCTCTATTTAGATCTACACACCAGTTTTAATTGGGTTATTTGATTTGTTGATGTCTAGTTTCATGAGTTCTTTATATATTTTGGATATTAGCCCTCTGTCAGATGTGAAGTTGGTGAAAATGTTTTCCCATTCTTCAGGTTGCTGTTTTGTCCTATTAACAATATTCTTTGTCTTATAGAAGCTTCTCAGTTTTAGGAGGTCCTATTTGCTGATTGTTGTTCTTAGTGCCTGTGCTGTTGGTGTTTTGTTCAGAAAATTGTCTCCTGTGCCAATGTGTTCAAAGCTATTCCCTACTTTCTCTTCTATTGGGTTCAGTATATCTGGTTTTATGTTGAGGTCTTTGATCAACTTGGATTTGAGTTTTGTGCAAAGTGTTAGATAATGGATCTATTTGCATTCTTCCACATGCCTATATCCAGTTACATTAGCAGCATTTGTTGAAGATGCTTTCTTTTTTTCTATTGTTGATTTCTGGCTTCTTTATAAAAAAAAACCACATCAGATGTCCATACATATGTGGATTTACATTTAGGTCTTTGATTTGATGCCATTGATCAGATTGTCTGTTTTTATGCCAATAAGTTTTCATCACTGTAGCTCTGCAGTACAGCTTGAAATCAGGGATGGTGATAATTCTGGATGTTCTTTTATTGTACAGGATTGTTTAAGCTATCCAAGATTTTTTGTTTTTACATATGAAGTTAAGTATTGGCATTTGAAGAATAAAGAATTGTGTTATAATTTTGATGGGGATTGCATTGAATCTGTAGAATGCTCTTGGTAACATGGCCATTTTTACTACATTTATCCTATTGATTCTTTAACATGGGAGATCTTTCCATCTTCTGATATCTTCTTCAATTTCTATTTTCAAAGACATGAATGTTTTGCCATGTAAGTCTTTCACTTGCTTTGTTAGAATTACCCCAAGATATTTTATATTATTTGTGACTGTTGAGAAGGATGTTGTTTCCCTGATTTCTTTCTCAGCCAGTTTGTCATTTATGTACAGAAGGGCTACTAATTTTTTTTAGTTAATATTGTATCCAGCTACTTCATTAAAGGTGGTTATCAGCTGTAGGAATTTTCTGGTGGAATTTTTGTGGCCCCTTATGTATATTATCATATAATATGCAAATAAAAATACTTTGACTTCATTCTTTCCAATTTGTATCCCCTTGATCTCCTTCAGTTGTCTTATTTCTCCTACTAGAACTTAGAGTACTATGTTGAATAGATAAGGAGAGAGTGAACAGTCTTGTCTTATTCCTGATTTTAGTGGGATTGCTTTGAGTTTCTCTCCATTTAATTTGATATTGGCCATCGACTTGCTGTATATTGTTGCTTTTATTAAGATTAAGTATGTCCATGTTAACCCTAATCTCTCCAAGACTTTTATTTTGAAAGGGTGTTGGATTTTGTCAAAGACTTTTTCAGCAGGTAATGTAATAATCATGTGGTTTTTTTTTTAGTTCAGTTTATTTATATGGTGGATTACATTGACTAATTTTTGTGTGTTGAACTATCGCTGCATTTCTGGGATAAAGCCTACTTCGTCATTGCAGATTGTCTTTTTTATGTGTTCTTGGATTCATTTTACAAGTATTTTATGAGTATTTTATTATTTTTTTATCAATGTTCTTGAAGAAAATACATCTGTAATTCTCTTTCTTTGTTGAATCTTTTTGTGTAACTTGTATATCAGGGTGACTGTAGCCTCATAAAATGAATGTGGCAACATTTCTTCTGTTTCTATTTTGTACAATAATTTGAGGAGTACTGGTGTTAGCTATTCTTTGAAAATCTGGAATAATTCTGTATTAAAGCCATCTGGTCCTGGTCTTTTTTTTTGGGGGGGGGGCAGACTTTTAAAGACTGTTTCTATTTCCTTAGGGGTTATATAGGTCTATTTAAATTGTTTATCTGATTTTGCTTTAACTTTGATAAGTGATATCTATTGAGAAAATTATCCATTTCTTTTAGATATTCCAATTTTGTGGTGTACAATTTTTTTTTTACTTCAAACTGTAGTCTCTTTATTAAACACTCTTCAGAGAATTACCAACTTTGTTTAACCTATTTCCAAGTCTCCTCTTCAAACTATCCTGCTGACCCCTGCTCATTTTGTTGCCTCTGAGTTGCCAGGAGAAACAGGCCATCTCACTGGATCAAAGTATTAAAGCTTGCCAGGATATAAGACGATTTTGCATCAAGCTGATGGTCTTGGGCAAGGATTTGGACATTTATGGACTTGATTTTTAAAGTATGACTTAATGATTATTTGGATTTCCTGAGTGTCTGTTGTTATGCCCCCTTTTTGTTTTCGATTTTGTTAATTTGGATGCTCTCTCTCTCTCTCTCTCTCTCTCTCTCTCTCTCTCTCTCTCTCTCTCTCTCTCTCTCTCTGCCTTTTAGTTAGTTTGGATAGGGCTTTGTCTATCTTGTCAATTTTCTGAAAGAACTAACTCTTTGTTTCATTGATTTTTTATATTATTCTCTTTGTTTCTATTTAATTGAATTTTAATTGAATTGTTTGTTCTTGTTCAGGTCATTCGGCTTCTGTGAGTTCATTTATGCAATAGTCATGCCATATCCAGAGAAGAATAATTCACAACACCCCCCATCCTTTTGATATAGATGTCCTATCTACCTACAGTGGCTTACCTTTAGCCCTTTGAATACTGGTGCATCTCTTCTTTATCCATTACTCACTGAAATAAGAAGCTTCTCTGATCAAGGTTTCAAGGAGCACAGAGCTATGGATATAAAAATAAATAAATTTAGTATAAAATCTATTCATGCAGTCTTATGACTTCTTTTTTTATTTTTTTGACTTATGACTTCTTAAGCCATTGGTTTTGACCATGGTTACAGTACCAGGCATGAAATAAAGGAAATCCTAAAGATGCAATTTAACATCTTTTTGGATTCCTGTACAGACTCAAAGTGAGACAGTAGGCTTCTTGCCAACAAATGCAATTTGAATTTTGAAAAATTAAGTGTAAGACTACAAATTTTTCATCCCAAATTCTGTGTTATGGAGCACAGAAGTAAAGGGAAGTATTATTAATTTAATTAGCTATAGATTTGAGTTTTCCATCATATGACAGTGTTTAATATCTCATTAGATTATTTATTAGTTCAGTTTAAGAAATGGCAGAGTGTTTGTTTTGGCATATACATTGTGGGTAAGGAGTTTCTAAAGTCATGTCCAATTTATTTACATAGTTTTAATACCTGCCAAGGGAGTGTCCAAACTACGCAACCACTAGCGAAATAAAAGATTGAAACATCCTAACTTCTGTTTTAGACTTGGGAAACACAAAATACCAGATGCAAATATTTTGGAAAAATGTTTGCTCACAGTCATTTGTTTTCCAGTATTATATTTTCTCTTGGAACATAAAATAGGCATCAGTTGGTTTCCAAGAAGGCAGGCACAGACATTGAGGTTTGTGTTCAAGAAGGTCATCACATAGTAACTTAGGAAGGTCCCTCTAAGGGAGCAAGAGAGAAGCAGGCAAGGGGTAGAAAGAAGTTGAACTGTGATTCAAATATAGCAAATGCCTAGTCATTCCACAAGGCTCTTGGGAATAGGAATGAGTATTCATAACTGTCCCCATCTGACAGAGGAGGTTAAAACAATGGTTGTTCCGATGAGGGGATGATTGCCTGCAGTGATTAGTTGCTTGTGTTCTAGAAAAATCTCAAAAGAGGTTCTTGAGTGAGCAGCAGCAATAGCAGCAGCAGACAACACTACCAGCACTTTGAGAAGTGAGAGCCTTGGTCCAGAAGAGGAAATCTAGATGACTCACAATGGCACCCAGTCCTGGAGTGCAATGTATGTAATAAGGCACAAAGCCAATATGGTTGAAATATACGATACTATTAGTAGTCAAATCCTCATTAAATTTTACCATAAGTAGCTATCCAAATGAGTGCAATTTAGTTTCTTTATAAATATATGTCTTATGCTTAACAGGAAATTATGAAGTTCTGGGATTATTTTTTCTATTTTTTAAAATTAAACCATTCATAATTCTATTAAAGGCATGTTTATTTTTTAAAATTTTTATTATATTACACTTTCATACATGTATATAATAATGTGTTATCAAGTTCCCCCTCCATTTCCTTTCTTCCAATTCTTTTCCTTGCCCTTTCACCACATATCCCTCCAAACTTCATGTGCCCACTTTTATGTGGTTATCAATTGTTAATAGCTGTGGTGATATATTGTGTACTCTAATAAACTTGCCTGAGGACCAGAGGACAGAGCCAGCCACTAGATTAGAAACAGAGCTAGGCAGTGGTGGCACACACCTTTAATCCCAGCACTTAAGATCTCATGCCTTTGCTTGGGAAGCATACATGCCTTTAATCCCAGGAAGTAATATGGCAGGGCAGAGAAAGGTATATAAGGTGTGAGGAAACAGGAACTCCCTCTCTTTAGGCGGAGGATTTTGTAGAGGTAAGAACTAGTGGCTGGCTGCTTTGCTTCTCTGATCTTTCAGCCTTCACCCCAATATCAGGCTCTGGACTTTTTATTAAAAGACAATCTAAGATTTGAACAGCAAATAGCTCTTCAGTGGGGATTAGGAATTTGTAAGTCCCCTCCTTATCCATGATCTGGTCTGCTGCAGCTCTTATGCATGCATTCAGAGACCCTATGTGTTCAGGTGTACAAGGGTCCTGTCATGTCCAGCTGCAGACATCCACAACTCCTGGTTGTTACAATATTTCAGTTCTCTCTTCCAAAACAATCCCAGATTCTTGGAGAGCAGGTATTATAAATGTCTTATGTAGAGCTAAGCAATCCACAGTCTCTCATTCTCTAGACACTGGCCAGTTCTGGGTCTCTAAATTAATCACCATCTACTGCAAAAATAAGGGTTTCTGGTGAAGGATGAGATATGCACTAATCTATGGATATGAAGATAGTTTACCTGGTAAGTATAGGTGTGAATTTCTCAATAAAATACTTGGGAACCAAATTCAAGATCACATCAAAAGATTATCCACTACTATCTAGCTGTCATCATCCCAGAGATGCAGGGGAAGCTCAAATATATAGTTGAGAACATAATCTACCACATTCATAAATCATAGATTAAGGATAGAAGCCTAATAATCATCTCATTAGATGCAGAAAGGCCTTTTTATAAAGTCCAATATCCCTTCTTGATAAAAGTCCTGAAGAACTGAAGGATTATAGGGGATAACATATAAGTTATAAGAGCTAGTGGGACAAGCTTAAGCTAAGGCCAAGCTTTCATAATGAATAATAAGTCTCCATGTTGTTATTTGGGAGCTGGCTGTCAGGACAGAGAAAGACTCATTGTAGAGGACCCAAAGACAAGCTTGTGCTTCTACAGACACCTGAAATCTAACAAAGATGCCAAAACAGGCACACTGGCAAAAAGACGGCATCTTCAACAGTGGTACTTGTCAAACTGAAAAGCCAGATGTGAAAGAATACAGCTGGATCCTGACCTCTCACCCAGCACAAATCTCACCTCCAAACAAATCAAAGGCCTTAGCATGAAACCCAATACCCTGAATATGTTAGAGAAGAAAATAGGGGATGCACTTCAACTTACAGGCACAAGAAGGGGCTTTCTCAATAGGACCTCAGTAAAGAAGACACAAAGACCAACAATTAAAATCCTAGACCTCATGAAATAAAAAGAAAACATCTGTACAACAAAGGACACCTTCAATCTAATGAAGAGACAGTACAGATCAGGGATAAAATCATTACCAGCTATATATCTCACAGAATGTTAGTGTCGAGGATATATAAAGAACTCAAAAAAGTAAACACCAAGGAAACATAAACTAAGAACTGGAACCTGTATCTAAGCAGAGAGTTCTCAGAAGAAGAAATAAATATAAATGACCAAGAGATACATACATATTGTTTAATTTATGAAATTCTTAGCCATTGGGTATATGCAAATTAAGACGACATTGATGTTCCATCTTACCCCAGAAAGAAAGGTTAAATGCAAGAACAATAATGACAAGAGATGCCAGTGTAGATGTAGGGAAAGGTGGACACTTACTCATTGTCAATAGGAGTGTAAACTGATACAGCCACTATGGAAATCTACGTGTAGGTTCTTTAAAAGGCTAGAAAAATATCTGTATTACAATTCAGCTATATTCTCTTTAGCACATTTCTGAAAGACTCTACATCCTACTATAGAGATACTTTCTCACCCATGTTCATTACTGCTCTAGTTAAATAACCAGAAAATGGAAACAGCCTAGATGTCAATCAACTGATGAATGGATAATGAAAATGTGATATATTTACACAATGTGGTATTACTCAGATGTAAAAAGTAATGAGATTTGCAGGTTTATAAGTAGAATTTGAAATAATAATTATTATTTCAGAATTCTGAGCAAGGTAACCTAGAACCTCAAATGCAAACAGCCATATTTTGTTTCATATGTCAATATTAACTTTGAATCTTTTGATATCTAGGTTTAAATCAAGTACCCATAGAAGACAAGAAATTAGTCAGGGTATTATTGCAGGATATTTGATTGCACAGTGACACTCTGAGATTAATAAAGTTAAACCTTGAATCAAGGGTGGAATCCATGACTAGCTGACCAGAATTAGCCATAGAGATTCTGGAGTGACAGATAGAGAGGTACAGGAAGACATAAGGAAGGGCTTAGAGAAATTCTGATCTTTTTGATCTGGGAAGGTGAAGAGAAAGAATCAGCTCATTGTTTCTTGGCTATTTTCTTGATCTATCAGGTTTGCACCCCAATATCTGACTCCCCAGTTTTTATCAATAATAAAACAATATAGGTAAACACTTCATCTGGAGTCCAACACGTGTTAAGATCACTCAGTGACTTTTAAAGTTGCTACTTCTCCATGCTGCTGGGGGTTGACAGCTTTTCCCTCCACAGATTTTTCTCTCTATAGTCTCCCTGCACTCCCTGGGCCAACTAGAAATGTGCCAATAGTGTTCAGATAATTTATAACCATCCCATAATGCTTCTGTAGGCCTACTTCACCTTATGCTGTTCTTTAATATCCTGCCGTTTTAATCATCCAACTGAAAAAACAAATTAATTATTTCCCACTGTATGACCTGACATATGAAATTAATGACTCGCTGTGATATTATTTTAAGCTTTTAATTATATGCTCTGCCAGCAATGAAATTTATTATGTTTTCTATGAAAACTAATGTTTTCATAATGTTCTTCTCATAGCCAGTATAAAAATTGAGAATTTTATGATACATTATTGTCGAAATTGAAACTTAATGGAACTATTTTCATATTAAAGTTTAAAAGAGAGAGGTAAAAATGTACTCCTTATACCCAGGTGTGGTAGTCTATGGCTTTAACCCTAGCACTTGGCAGGAATAGGCAAGTGGATTTCTGAGTTCAAGGCCAGGCTGGTCTACAAAGTGAGTTCCAGAACAGCCAAGGTAACAAAGAGAAATCTTATCTTGAAAAAAACCATAAAAGAGGATGCCTTTCTTTATAATGGTAATATTGTACCTGAGAATGAGAAAGAGATAAAAGAGATGTAGAGAACTTGGGGTCTCTGTTTCAATTCATTTTGCTCTTTCTTCTTTTTCACCTTTTTAGTAGTTGAGCAAAGAGCACTAAGTGAGTACAATTCAAAGATTTGATTAATTTAAAATAACTTTATTGAAGGTCAATTGATTATAACAAACTGTGCATGCTTAAAAAGGATAGATAGCAAAGTTTAGACATGTAAATCAACCCATGAGGCAAACTTAAAGTAAGATAATGGATAAAGCTATCATGTCCCAAAGCTTCCTCATGCGTCAGTGCAATGCTTCCCACCTCCACTCTTACTTTAGAATCACTCGTGGTATTACATGTATGAATAATTCATTGCTTTATGTTGCTTAGTAGATTTCCAGGCACTGGATATCACAGTTTATATGCTCACCTGCCTATGGATACTTGATTATGTCCAGAGTTTAGCTACTACTAATAAAACTTCATGTTTTTGCACGCCAAGAACCCTATTGAGAAAATGAATGACTCCAAGTTCCTGTCTTGAGTTCCTGTCATGACTTCCCCTTGTGCTGGGCTAGAGCTGTAAGCTAAAATAAACCCTTTACTCTCCAAATTGTTTTTAGTCATAGTGTTCTATCACAGTAATAGAAACCCCAACTAAGATATCTTCTACATTGGATGTGAGGTCCTTTCTGTAGAAGGTTATACATGTCTTGTAGTGCAAGCATGATTTAAAAACACAGTAGCTTGGGAGGTCCTAGACCTTTGTATGGAAGTCAGTCTATACTCCCTTGTTTAGCTAAATTGCCACAGTGTCAAAATGTAGTCTAAATATTAAAAATTATACCTAATGACAAATGCTACTCTCATCCTTAATCAGAAAAGCTTCTGCAATTAATTGCAGTAAATGCAGACTTGTTTCTGCTCAAGGTGCTTAGAGTAAATGACAGTTGAGTACTCAACCATAAAAAGGACATTCATATTATCCCTTGTAAGGTTCAGGAAATGCTGTGAAAGGGGATACAGAAAGAATGAAAGATCCATG
This sequence comes from Peromyscus californicus insignis, assembly GCF_007827085.1. Classification (NCBI taxonomy): domain Eukaryota; kingdom Metazoa; phylum Chordata; class Mammalia; order Rodentia; family Cricetidae; genus Peromyscus; species Peromyscus californicus. Next base: position 74,185,273 of record NW_026294402.1, on the reverse strand, counting down.
TAAAAAGACAGGAAGAAGTGTAGACGAATTTCTAAATGGTCTTATTAAATAAGAAACACAGAGCCAAATATAGGGGTGAAAGCCTTAGAGATCAAGGAAATAGTGAGAGACACCAGCTAGCCTTAACTCATCACACTGCCGTAGTTTCCGAAGGGAGAACTTCTTCCTGTCTAACCTGTGCCTTTATTGCCTTGCTGTTCTGCCTTCTCATGGGCTCTTAGCCCAGCTACCTCACTTGCTTGTCACACTGCCTGTCTGTACAGACCTCCAGGTCTCTAAGGTTGGTACTGGGATTAAAGGTGTGGGTCACCACACTTGGCTGTTCCTTAGTGTGTCCTTGAACACACAGAGACTCTGTTTGCCATGTGATCAGATTAAGGGCATGTGCTACCACTGCCTGACTTTTGTTTATGGCTGGCTGTGTCCTCTGATCTCTGATCCTCAGGCAAACTTTATTTATTAACATACAAATAAAATATCACCACATTTCAGCACAAATAAAATATTACCACAAAGAAGGGCTATGAAATGCTATCTTCAGGACATGGCAAACTCCTACAAACATGATCTTACACAGCTGCCATTACTTCCACTGGGCCTATTCAAGACTAGGGCAGTCTATAGCCAATCATGGATCAGGGAGGAATTCATTAGGTCTTATATCACTGATGAACTATTGGCAACTGGTGGATTCTGGAGGAGGGATAGTCATTGCCTTCAGTTATGTGCCAAATGGTGAGTCCAACAGGCTCCAGTTGATAGTTCCAAGCCCATGGCAACATACATGGTCCTGGTAAAAACCAGTGGGTCACAAAACAAACAAACAAAAAACATGAATAGAAGAAGACCTGTAGTGAGAAGGGGCGGGTTACAGGAGTGGAAAGAAGATTGAAAAAATTGTGAGGACAGTGTAAACAGAATGCAATCAATATATATGTATAAAATTGGCAAAGAATAAATTTAATCAATAAAAAAGATGCTGTTCCAAGAAACCTAACCAAACCTAATCTTTGGTTAGGTTATTAAACCAAAGTCCCAGAGACAAGTATGGTATACATTCCTATAAGCTGTTGATCAGGGAGCCTTTAGAAAACCCAAAACAGTAGAGGACACTGCCACCACTGCTGGTTGTCCGTCAGAACTAGGTATGATCCTGTTGCTGAAATCAATTCACACTGTGGATACATAACACAAAGAAATAAAACTGGAACTGAGTTAGAAACTCCCTCCCTCATGACAATTGTCCATGAGGGTGCTATGCAGCTGTTACAAAAGAAAACCAATCCATACTAAAAAAACTACTTGTATACCCCAAAGGCTGCAATACTTATCTGCAAGCTACAATAGGCTTACAAGTGAAATTGTAGCATGATTGTTCTAGGACTAACCGAAGGCTTCTTGATTGGATCTAAGACCCACTCCATGAAATGGAATGCATGTCTGGTACTATAAATCTGGTTGTATTATCTATTTTTGTTGCTGTAATAAAACACCATGATGAAGGCAATTTATAGAAGGAAGGATTTATTTGGGTTTATTATTGTTGGTTGGTTGGTTGGTTGGTTGATTGGTTGGTTGATTACTGGTTCATTGTTTATTTGGGTTTAGTGGGGAAGAGTCTATAATGGTGGGGGAAGCATGGCAGCAAGCAAAAGGCACAGCAGTAGGAATAGAAAGCTTGGAGATTAAATTTTCTGCCGTACACAGGAGACACCGAGAATGAGCTGGAAGTGGAGCAAGGTTGTATAATTTCAAAGCCTTACTTTCAGTGACTTACTTTGTCTAGCAAGTGGCTCACAAAAGTTTCATAAACACCCCAAACTGTGCTACCAACTGGAGATTAAGTGTTCAGTTACCTATGCGAGATATTTCTCATTTAACGCACTAAATTCCACTTCCATAGACTCATGGCCATATGCTGTGATTTGGAAGAGATGTCCTTCATACATCTAGGACACTCGAATACTTGTTCCCAGTTGATGGTTGTTCAAGGAGGATTAGGAGATAGGACCCTGCAGATGGAAGAATGTCACTGGAGGGGCAGGCTTTGAGATTTCAAAACACTCAAGACATTCTCAGACTCTCTGGGTCCCCTGCTGGTGGTTCAAGATGTGAGCTCTCAGCATTTCATGCCATCATGCCTTCACTCCACCTTCATGAACTCTAACCATCTGCAACTGTAAGCCCAATTAGAACCTTTCTTTTACAGGTTGCCTTACTCATGGTGTTTTAAGTGTATTAGAAAAGTAACTAAGGCACATTTTCATAGTGCAAAACACTTTAATTTCAATTTCCATGGTCCCATTGCCTTTAACAGTCTTAACAGTTTAAAACTCCAATGTCTATGAGACTCAAATCTGTCTCTTAACTGTGGCCCCATATAACATCAAACGCAAATTATATACTTCTATCATAGGATGGCACAGAATATATGTACAGAAAACTCCTACAGTAGTAGGCTTCCATATGTCTTTTTCAAAGGTCTTTATTGTTAATTATCTCTTTAGATACCTACTCCTCTATGAAGTCCTTCCACACTCCACCCCTCTTAACCCTTCTTGCTCCATTATCCCTAGTTCCTACTTCATAACACCTATATGCTATTTCCCATCTCATTGAAATGCACCTTTGTATCAGATACTGAAGCATTTACTAATTTACAAGCATTTATTACTAATAAAAACTTGGGAGTCAGTAATTGGGGAGCAAACCTGATAGGTCAAGAAAACAGTAGAGAAACATTTAGCTGACCCTCTCTTGCCACTTTCCCAGATCAAAAAGGCTGTGAATCTCTAAGCCCCTTCTTATCTCTTCCTGTACCTCTCTATCTGGCCCTCCAAAATCTTTATGGCTAATTCTGGTTTGCTAGTCATGGACTTTATCCTTGATTCAAGATTTAACTTTATTAACAGTCTCAGAGTGTCACCGTGCAATCAAATATTCCATAATTTTCCCCCTTTTGTCTAAATAAAGAAGAAAGATTTTAACTCTAACACAGTAAAACTATATACACTAAAAACAATTATCATGTATTGTCTAAATAAAAAGGAAATGTTTTAACTTTAAAACAGTAAAACTATATACAATAAGAAAAATTATCTGGTAAGGACTATATTTACAATTTCCAATACACTTGTATTTGGCAAGTTCCGAGAAATTACTCTATTATCTATTTGATCTTCATGAGTCCAGAGTTTTATACCTAAATCACTTTCTATCATAACTTGTATTACCAACCTAAAAATATCTTTTTAGACCTTAAGACACTTTCTTAGATAAACAACTTAAGCTTCTATGTCTCTCAACCTTATAAACTTTACATCTCTTTTGTGAGTTTCTTTTCTGAATTTGGTAACAAAGAAAATTGTATAACTATCTAGACTTCAACCCCATTAGAGACCTAAGAAGGATAAAATATTACCTGAGTAAACAGGAACTATGGAGTAAACAACATGCCAAACTACAGAAATGACAGAGGCATCTGGTTGCCTTAGCAGTCACCCAAGTTCCTCTGCAGTGTTGGGGCATTTATATTTGGCCTACAGGCCTAGAATATCTGACAGACTTTTCTGTGAAGCAGAAGTTTGGAAGGACTCTCCTACCTTGTCTTGGCAAAGTTAGGCAGTCACTTTCTTTTGTGTCCTGCTTGTCCCATTTGGACAGCATACTGTCAGCAGTTGAGGTAAGGGCAGTTACTTGCCCAGTGGCTAGCTTTGCCACAAATGAAAGCAAATTCCATAGGGAGGTTCTTCGATGCCCACCATCTTCTCTGAAGTATATTGATGCTGCCAGGAGCAGGCATCTCTTACTGTCATGAAAAGCCTTATGTTATCAAAACATTTTAAATGCCATATACTGTAGATTTCTGAAGTATTTGACCATCAGTCTATCTAAAATATATCTCTGGTTGACCTTGAAAACATACCTAACATGACTGTAATTTTTATTGTTATAGATGACTTAATTCATATGGATAGTCCCATAATGACCATGACTTCTAATAAATGTGTAATTACAGAATCACCCTTTTCAGACTCAAAACAGTTGCCCATTGAAATTCTGAATATGTATCTATGGTATGGTGCACATACTTTTAATTTTCCAAACTCCACAAAATGAAACACATCCATTTGCCAAATTTCATGTCTTTGAGTACCTTTTGAGTTGCTTCCTGCAGGTAGTGAGTTTGGTTATATAAAGAACAAGTAGGACATTTTCTTATAATTTCCTTGGCTTTTTAAAAAGTGATAGAAAAATCTTTCTTCAAACATTTGGTATTAATATGGTATTTCTTATGAAATTCTGAGTCTTCTGGCACATTTCCTACCAATAGTTGATCAATTTCATCATTACCTTTTGCTAGAGGGCATGGTAGACCCATGTGGGATCTGATATGTGTTATATACAAGGGATGATTTCTATTTCTGATTATTTGTTGTAGTTGAATAAATAACAAAGTTAATTCTGAATCATCTGAAATACATCCAGCAGTTTCAATATGTAAAACAACCCTTTCTATATGTTGAGAGTCAATAACTATATTAAGAGATTCTGGAAAATCTAATATAACCTTTTAAATGAAATGACTTTTAAATGAAATCATAAGGGCTTTGAGCCACTTTACTTATTTTTCCTGGCTTATAACCTGCCTTTACTGATGTGTTTGCATCAGTATAAAATATAAGGGTTCCAGAAATTGATGTTCCTCATACCATGTAAGGAAGGATCCAATTAGTTGTTTTTTTTTTCATTTTCTGCGTATTTATTACTACTTACTGCATTGCACTTACAATGATATGAACTCAGGGTGTAATCTTCATTTAACTGATGAGAAAACCAATCAGACACAATAACTAATTTGTTCCCAAACCACGTATTTCTGTTTACTGTTCTCAGACCAATCAAATTATGTCTATGTCTATGTTTAACTTCTCTTCTTTTTATCTAAACTACCAAAGAGAATATCATGCACATAAACATTTATCTCACCTAATTTGTTTAATTTTTTTTATTTTGCAATACAGTTCAATTCTACATATCAGCCACGGATTCCCTTGTTCTCCCCCCTCCCGCCCCCTCACCTTCCCCCCAGCCCACCCCCTATTCCCACCTCCTCCAGGGCAAAGCCTCCCCCGTCGACTGAGATCAACCTGGTAGACTCAGTCCAGGCAGGTCCAGTCCCCTCCTCCCAGGCCAATTAGTTATTTTTATAAACTGAAGTCTCTTTCTTTTGGGATATTTGTTGCTAATCTCTCAAAAAAATACTGCAATCTCTTTGTCAATGCTCATTTTCTGCCCATAATGAATCAATTTCAACATTAGTAAAAGGTACCACAATTTCTGTTGGGTCTATTCCTGTTAATTGACAAAGTTTCAATTTTCCTTTGGGAGAATGCATTGAAGGTAAAATAATCAGAATACAATCAAGCTCTGGATCCAAGCAATCCACATGTGCATCACATAATTTCTTTGATACCAAAGTCAATTCTCTCTCAGCCTCAGCTGACAATTTTCTTGTACTATTAAAGTTCTTATCACCTTGTAAGGTTTGAAATATATTACTTAGTTCTTGAGTTGTTAATGCAGTTTTGGGCCAGAGCCAGTCAATATTTCCCAGCAGTTTTTGAAAATCATGGAAAGTTTGTAATTGATTTCTCTTGATTTGTACTTTCTGTGATTAAAACTTTTGTAAATCTATCTTATATCCTAGGTAATTAATAGTATCTCATCTTTGTATTTTTCAGGAGCAATTTTTAATCTCCATCAAGGCAAAATTCTCTTTACTTTATCAAATACTTTTTCTAAGGCAACTATGTCTGAATCAGCTTGTAAGATATCATCCACATAATGGTAATTATAGATTGATGAAATTGTTTATTATTTCTAATGGCTGTTATACAAAATATTGACACACAGTGGGGCTGTTTAACAGCCTTAGTGGAAGAACTTTTCACTGATACCTTTTAACAGGCTGGGAATTATTGTAAGTAGGCACTGTGAAGGCAAATTTTTCTCTATCCTGTTCTTGTAAAGATATAGTAAAAAAGCAGTCTTTTAAATCAATCACTATAACATACTATCCTTAGGTATCAAAGAAGACAAGGGAATTCAGTCAGCTGTGTACCCCTGAGGCATTTCCCAATGGCAAAAGTTTACCTTGCCTGTCTCTTGTTGATCTGTATTCATTAGTCTAATTCTGGCCTTTGCCATACCTTCTGCATACTCCAGAAGGCTGGGGTCTTCTGTTTGAATTGTCTTTAGAAAAAAAAAAAAACATTATTGCTAGAAATGCCTTGCCTACCATCCCTTTTCAGATGACCTTGTTTACAACAATTAAAACATCTGACCTTTTAATTTCCAGTGTAATGACATTTCTGCTCATAAATTTTGCACCAGAATTTCATATCATAAAATGCTTTGTTTTTTATGTATATTATTTTTTAGAGTTTTTAAAACAATGCTTATTTAACTTTAATGTTTTTTTCCTTTTTTGATATTAGTGAGCTGTATATCTACTTTAGGTCTATTGACCTTCTCTGTCTAAACTTTAAATGTTATCTTTTGTTGTTTAGTTCTTTAAACTGTAATTTAGTTAAAAAAACTAATTGAATGTTTCTTCATGCTTCATGCTGTGTGTGTGTGTGTGTACATGTGTATGCATGTGCATGCACATGCATGCATGTACTTGTGTGTGTTTTTGCTAATTCTCCTCTGTTCCCAAATCATAAAGCTATCTTCCAACTTGTAAACATGCTTTGCAGTTTTGATTGCTATGTTTCTAATGCAATAAACCTAGAATTACTTTGTGTATATCATGGGGTGAGTTTCTAACTTTATTCTGTTTTATATGGAAGTTAATTGCACCATGAAGTATGCCCAGCCTTTTGTATTTGACTTGCTGATTTATAAAAACAAATCTGTCTTAAATCAAGATTCTGTGCATACTTGAGTTTTCTGTACTTTCTCTTCTGATCAGTATCTTTACTTGATATACTTTAAACAATTATCAAATCATTGAATTTTGGAGTTAATTTCCATTTAACAATGTACTAAGTGGTATTGCACTTTGAATAAAGGTATTCCTAAAATATACGTATCCCTTATTTGAGTATATGTCAGTGTAAATCTTCTAGCTTGAATTATATTCTTATATAGTTATCCATAACTAATATCTTAGAGATTCTAAGATACACATAACAGAAGAACAGAAACTTCAAATTCGTATGTGGCCAGAATTTCAGTCTTTGACCTCTGACCTTCCTTGCTTGCATGGTTTTGGTCACAAACTTGCTTTTGCCGGTCATCAGAACTCTCATTCTACAGGCTCCATCTATAGTTAATGATACTGAAAGTTCAGCACAGCTCAGAAGCCTCTCTTCTTGAAAAGCAATCAGCCTAAAAGACTTTTTTTTTTTTTTTTTTTTTTTTTTTTTTGGTTTTTCGAGACAAGGTTTCTCTGTGTAGCTTTGCGCCTCTCCTGGAACTCACTTGGTAGCCCAGGCTGGCCTCGAACTCACAGAGATCCGCCTGGCTCTGCCTCCCGAGTGCTGGGATTAAAGGCGTGCGCCACCACCGCCCGGCCTAAAAGACTTTTTGATGAGCAGTTTGTATAATCCTCCTCCAAAACCACTCATCAGTGGAACTCTGCAAGCAACAGCTTCAAAGCTAATGTTCAGAGGGCCCAAAGGAAATATGTTAAATAAAATCAAGGAAAATTCAGAAATATGATTGTAGAGAATTATGCTTAAGTAGAAAAAAAATGTCATGGAAGCAATTAAGAAAAGCAAGGTCAGCATGAGCAAAATGGTATTCTTTTTCATTTATTCTAGAGTTGCATTCCATTTTTAAATGTTAAAATTTATGATAAATTTGACTGTTGTACATGGGTTAATAAAGAGGATTGTATATAAGATAAAAAATGCAGTTGCATATTAAAATTACAACCATCCAAAGTATATCAACTAAAATATCTGGAAAGAGATGAAGGTTGAAGATTGAACTATACCCCAAAACAAACAGAAAATGCTTCGATATTACTTTATCAAGAAATGTTAACAAATAAATGAAGATTTTTTTTAAAAAATCTGCTCTAAGAACTATTTAGTGAAAAATCAGAAAATCATATTATATAACAATGAAGATGTTACTCTTTCATATTGATTATTGCTGTGAGCCCACTACATTATTTCATAACTGAGGGGTGTTTTTATTTTTTTATTTATTTGTTTTTACCCAATAGTGAAATGAAAGAACCTCCACTTGTGATTTTGAGTGAGGTAACAGCAACCAGGCTTATTGACTTTCATAAGCAACTAGGAAATCAGATTTCCACCCAACACCCTCCCCTCACACACACAAAAAAATCATCATTTTTCAGGACTTCAATACAAACAGCAAGACCATGAATTACCATGAGGAAAAAAAACTAATGAAGTAAATTCTTCAGTTGCCTCAGTTTACTGAAAGTAGGCACATCCCAGGTGACAGAGAGCTAGGAGAAATATAAACAGGACCCACGGATTGGAGATCTGAGGAGCCAAAATAGCTCTAACTTGTGAAATCTAGAGGAGAAAACTGTATATACAAAACTTTCAGAGATCTGTGTGAAGAGGTTGGAATGGGGTGGGGGATCTGAGTCACTGGCTGAGTATTTACCCTTAACATATGCAACAGAAAATTAACAACGTCTAGAGGGGAAAAAATTCAGATAAAAATACAGAAGCAGGAATCAAAACAGATCTGGGAATATTATCAGTTTTCATAAATGAGAACAGAATAGAAGTCACAGTTTCCAGGTCATTGAAGTGATTTATGTTGGTCTTGGTCTGAAGATAGGTATGTGTCCACTTTAGCAAAGCTATCAGCAAGTCATGACGTATCAAACAAACTTTGATACTCTTTAAAGGAATACAACCAAACCTCATGATGAGCAAAGTAAAATTCACATAATTTGCATTGTACCCATGTTGTTCATTACTTAGCTGTTATAACTGCTTATGTGAATTCAGGAAAACATAAATAATGCAGGAATTTTAATTCAGGAAAATATGACCCATAATCAGGATTAAAAATCAACCCATAGAGACTCATAATTCACAGATTTCTTTTAAATAATTGTTTTTATTTATATTATGTGTGCCTTCATATGCGTATGTTGAGTCTGCATGTGTGTCTGTGTGTATATCTATGTGTCTGTGTTTCTGTGTGTATGCGTGGGTGTGTATCTGTGTATGCATGTCTGTGATTGTCTTTGTGTGTCTGTGTATGTACATGTGTATATATGTCTTTGAGTGTCTATATATGTGTATGTATGCATGTGTCTGTGTTAGTATGTCTCTGTGTCTATATGTGTGTGTGCTTGTGTGTTTTGCTGGCTTACATGCATGTAGCATCCAGTGGATCCCCTTGAACCAGAATTGTAGGTGGTTGTAAGCCACAATATGGGTGCTGGGAACCAAAACCAAGTCCCCTGCAAGAACAGCAGTGCTCTTAACTGTTGAGCCATATCCCCACGCCAATAAATAACAAGTTACAAAAATTTACTTGCTGTTTCTTTCTTCATCAGACACTAACCAATGTCTTTTGTGTTGTGATACCCTTCTGTCCTTTTTGGTGGAATTCTCATACATGTCTGGCAGGAAGGAAAAATACCACAGTCACTTAGGAAATATGCATATCATAAAACCAAGCAATGCCTCTCTACTTAACTTATCTTTTTTTTTTAAGTTCTGGGGTTTGAACCCAGTGCCTCAGACATACCAGGCAAAGGCAATAGCAGAAAGTTAATACATCCCTAGGCCCAAAATTCCACTTGTAAGTACTTACTTAGTATAACTAAAAAACATATCCACAAGTATATTTCATATGATTGTTCCCATAGCAGTCATAGCAATCAAATATAAACAGACTTGGATGAGTTTCCATAAGAGTTGCATTCTAATTCTAATAAAGTGGAACCAAAATACTTGTACACCAGGCATATATGAATCTAAAATTCATTAGACTAAGGGAAAGATGCCATATTCAAACTGTTATAAATTGCTACTAGAAAGAGGAAAACTTCAGTGACTGGAAGAAAACTGGGTCTGTCACAGACTGAGATGGGGTTGTATTGTAGAGAGGACACCACCTATAACTGGCACAAGAAATACATGCCTATGGAAGTATACAGTTTTCAAAACTCACTGAGTTGGTACACCTAAAACCGGTGACTTTAACATGTTCATTTTATTTCAATAAAGCAAGAAAAATTAAGTTGAGTGGATTTTTGAAGTGGAATAGGCATCTGCGATGTGCAACAAGATGACCACATTTTGAGTTCACCAATCTTAAAGAAGAAACAACTTGGTAGTGAATTCAATAACAAATAACCACTTGTAAATAGAGCTTCTTGAACTAATGTTAAACAAGGAAATATCTGCTCACTCTCACAAGGAGCCTTGAAATCATGCCAAGCAAACTAACATGCACTAAAATTGGCACAAAGAAATAAACACTTCATCTTTGTTTTAAGAGAGCTAAGGGTTTTGCAAGATTTCAAGCAGTTTAACAATTGACTATATGGTTGTAGTCCACACCTGGAATCGTTTAGGTTTTTACCCTCCTCTGACTTATATAGTCTCAGACACTTGTCATGAAAATACAATTTCAAGAATCAGAATAACAGAATCAATGACAGAACTCATAGTCCTTTGCAGAGTTGGCTCACTATTCATGGAAAAAGACAGTCACCACTCTCCACTAAAACTCTGGTGGGCAGCTCCTCCCCATTCTTGGACAACCAAAGTATTTGCTCAGGATTCTTCTTGAGAATTGTTTATTGCTTTTACACGCAACTGATGCAGTTAGGAAAGTATGTTACTTTCAACATCATCAACCATTCCTTACACTGATTGTGTCCTTGGTAATATGAAAAACTTGTATCAGTGATTTCACCCACAATCAAAAGCTGCTCCAGCACTTGAGTATATTAATTATCTGTTTTTCTCAAGATCTATTGAACATCTCCTTTGTATCTGGTACAATACCAGTGCTGGAGATAAAGCAGTGACTACATTAGACAGTGATCTAGACCTCAGAGTCTAATAGGAAAGGAAAAGAAGGCACCAATTAAAAGACCAATGAAAAAATTGGTATAACCAATATTGTGTGTGTGTGTGTGTGTGTGTGTGTGTGTGTGTGTGTGTGTGTGTTATTGGGTGAACAGTGAAAGAATGTATGAGACTCATATAGAACATATATAGCAAGAAACATACATGAAACATTGGAAAATGGCAAAAAAAAAATAGAGTGAATGGGAGATGCCACAGAAAGTTAAAAACAAAACTCAAAAAAAAAAACTTATAGAAAAAAGTGTGGAGAAAAGAAGTTCTCCATGTAGATATGTTATGATACATAAATTGAAAGAAGTTAAACATGTGGTGAAGGCAGACAACTGCAGTGGGTGCCCAAACAACCCACATGCATTATTTGGAGTGTTAACTTAAAAACATTGTTTGTTGGGCATCATGGCGCATGCCTTCAATTCCAGCACCTGAGAACCAGTGGCAGATGGGACTCTGTGAGTCAAAATTCAGCTGTCTGTATAGTGAGTTTCAGCCAGCCAGGGATACACAGTGAGACCCTGTTTCAGAATCAAACAAACAAAATAGACTAATAACAACAAAGCAAAACAAAACATATCATTTATTGCCTCCTCCACCAGAAACGATTATTTTCTTCCACTCATAATGAGTATATCTGGCATTTTTATGTCTTCAATTCATAGTTTTTGGAAACCCACATTAATACTGTTTTTCTATTTGGTCCCTCTCAGTCTTATTTCTAGTAGCATCATTGACAAGAACGAAACTCCTCCTCCTCTTCTATTTACACAAGATGGCTCTCCTTTGGGGGATATTTCTATGTAAACCATAGTATTGATATTATTTTTTCCTAGATGGAAACATTGCATTACTGAAGGAGTGGGAATATTTAAGTATGTTACTATAAGATACACTTAGTGAAAAACAAAACAAAACAGCTCATCAAGTTTTTCAAAGAAAATGTTTCCCCCTATTCTTTTAACTGCTCACTCTTCTGTTCTACTCTAAAACATTTTGGTAATATCCACTCGGTGCTATGCAGTGCTCAGAGCCTCCATGTTCACAAAACAATCTAAATTCCATACCCCATAGAGCTTCATCAGCATCATGGTTCATTAGACTCAGTGTGGTTCATTCACAAGACCACTGCCTAGAGAATGTCTTCCACATTCTTCTCTGTGGTATCTCCCATCATTCATTTTTTTTTTTGAGACTTCCATTTCATGAGCCCCAAGCCTTATAACTAGTTAGTCACACACCTCTCCCTCTGGCATCTCACAAACAGCTGAAACAGCCATTACAGTCAGTCCTTATTGTATTCCTATTACTTTCTTGAAAGTGCTTTGGATGTCAGTTCAAGAGTTAAGAAGCATCCCTTCAATATTTAACAAAAGCAGTCTTCAAGGTACAGTGGGATTCCACAGTAGCTAAAACAGAGGTTCTGCCTTGAGGGAGCTCACTAGGTAATACACTCTATTACGTTCCAAATTAATTCCCAAATATTCACTTTAATTATGAGCCCATACCACCCAAATCAGGTCTGTATCAGATATGTACAATCGGCACGGAGAACATTTTCAAACAGAAAATTTCTCAGGGGCTGATAGCTGTTGGACTTCCTGGACCCTTGCAGAGTGACAAACAAAAGCATTCCTTCCAGGATGATTTATTCCTTCTTTAGTGAAATAAGACTCAAATATCTTTATGCAGAACCAGAAGCATGAGAATGTTTGTGATTGTTATTGACTTCTCCTCAGGGACCCTTTATTTGCATTAATAATATCTGCTTATTTATGATGTTTTGACATCTGGGGCCATATGAAGAGACAGCCCTTCCTGTCACCAGCCAATTCATGAAAAATGAAAAGGACTAAGTGTGCCTTTCTTACACCATTAAGATAACTCAGATTCTATACTCTTATCATTTCCTCTGTTGTACTCTTACATTCATGGCCACTAATCCTGTTCTAATCATCCTGCAATCAGAAACTAGACAAGTAGAAGATATTCTTGGTCTCACAATACTCCTAAAATAGTTAATTAAGGCAATTTCTACACCTGTTTGCCTTGCCCCACCTATTCTTTCCTAAGGATCCTGCACTAAAGGCTTTTCTCCATATGCTCTCCCTCCCCTTCTGCTTCTTGATGTATCCTGGGCCTCCCTTTGGGGAACTTGTGGTTGAGTATGCCTCTCCCTCTTGGGACATGTGAATAACAATCATTAGTAAACTACCTGTGCAGTGGCAGTCATCACCAATCTGTTGGTTCAACCATACCCAGATAATAAGAAAACCTGCATTAAAAATATTTGAATCAATTCATTTCTTTTTATTTAATTAAAATATAATTACATGATTTCCTTCCTATCTGTCCTCCCTCCATGCCCTCCCATGTCTCCCTGCCCCCTGTTTCCTCTCAAATTTATAACTTATATGTCTTCAATTATTGTTTTCATTGTTCATGTCTTTAAGCAATCACAATTACTGAAATTACATGGGTGCATCTTCCCTTGCATATCTAGAAGACACTATCTCCCAGTAGACTTTCTAGTCTTCTGGTTCATACAATCTTTAAGCCCCATCTTTTATGATGTTTTCTGAGTCTTGAGTATAGGGGCTGTGTTGTGGATATATCAGTTGGGACTAGACAACCCATGTACAGTTTTTCTTACCATTTGACTGCATGTAGCTTTCTAGAATGGTGTATATCTGCCACAAAAAGAAAGTACAAGCTTGTTTGATGTGGAGAGAGAGCTGCGCTTATCTGTGGGTATTAGGATACATGTTTGGAATGCAGTTAGGAATTATACTTGCCTAGTAAAACAGAGGTAATAAGTTCTCTAAGATTCATGACCTCACTAACTCCAGGTAGTTGGCTGAGTATGAGGCATGATTTTCGCCTAATATGTAGGCCTTGAATCCAATAACAGAGCTGTTGGTAACCAACAAGATAAATGTATCACTATTGCAACTTGAAAGAATTCTTGTCATGCTGGTCATTGTTGCTGTTCATAGTTGTCATATACTGAGTAAGCCCATTTTATTTTTCTTCCTTGGCAGCTTGAATATCACTTTCTGGTACCGTGAAAGCTGGTCCTCAGGGAGGAATCATTTAGGTCAGATTCAGCTTGAATCCTGCAATTCCTATGCTGAAGTGTGTGGCATCATTAGCAACAGGGACTTACAAACTCTGGTAGGCAACCGAGGGCAAGAGCAATAGACCGTGTTGTTATAGGAGCCTTTTGGTCTCCCTTGCCAACAGCTGTCAAGGAAGTTCCTCATGCTTGGTACTGGGGGTCTTGTTAGATAGGATATGGCTCTTAAGGGAGGCATTATCATCTTAAGTAGCTTTCAGAAAGGAGGTAGGCTACATGGCTTGTAAAAGATAAGATGCCTTTCTCAACTTTCTGGGCTGACTTGATCAGTGTAAGTGCACTGTTATCCTGCAGATTCATCAAGCTGCTGCTTTCAGTACCCTCTCCTCTATTCAGTTGTACAAGTGAAACATATGTATTCTTTGTTCTCTGATGATGTATACATTTTATGGCTCATATAGTATAATTTCATTATGTTGGCAAATTATTTTATGAATAAAAATTTTTTCAGCATATAATTGTTAAGAACTTTTAAAAACTGCATTCAAGTCTTGTTATCTTTGAGGAATCATATGTTGGAGACAAAGATACTGTACTTTTCCTTATGCCACAAGCAAGCAAGTAGCATTGGTGGTAGTATTGGGTGTTTCTTAGTGAATCACTCAAGATATCGATTTATAGAATATTTATGCATTTTTGGAATGAATATCTTAATATAAACATGCTTTTTTGTTTTTTGAGACAGGGTTTCTCTGTGTAGCTTTGGTGCCTTTCCTGGAACTCACTCTGTAATCCAGGCTGGCCTCCAGCTCATAGAGATCTGCCTGGCTCTGCCTCCTGAGTGCTGGGATTAAAGGCATGCACCACCACTGCCTGGATATAAGCATGCTTTTAAAATAAGAAGCAATTGAAATTTAATTATTAAGAAAATTAAAATTAATCCCATATACAGTTAGGAAAAGATTAAGCCCACTTCTCATTTCTGCTATCCATAAATTTGTGGTTCATTTGATAGGAATATATTGAGCAATATTATTTTCTCTGGCTACTTTCTAACAAATGTAGGCTACAAGCTCAGACTGTTTCATTGTAGTTTCCTATTTGTTCATTACTATATTAAAATATTTTCTTCAAAGGTATTATCACTAATTATTATTGAATACTATTTAGAAGAAATAATTTAAATCTTCAAAAATAATTGGAGACTGAATAGCTCAAGCACTGGTCAAGGAGATCCAATGACAGCAGTAAGCTCGCATAAGCTGGCACACACCTGACATTGAAGGACTCAAAGGAAATTCTAGTTTGCATTTCATACATCCTGAGGCATGCTTCAGCTCTCAGCTCCCGAGTTCTAAGAGTTGCTGGAGAGATCACATCCTTGGTATACTTTGTAGCTTAAAGGCAAGTCTGAGAGACTTTTTCTAGAAAAGTGGCAATGTTCTCTGCTGTAGGAGTTGAACAGCTTAGGGTGAGAAGTGAGAGAAGGCAGCCAGTATTAGCTAAAGTTTCAATAAGGTTGTAAAGCTAAATGTTAACTGAGAATTTCAACAACAGTCATTCTGTGAGACCTTATGGATTTGGGTGGATTCCAAGTCCTACTTTGGACACAGCAAAGAAATCACCTTGGCATAATATCATATTTCCATTCAACAGAAGGCTCTGCTAAAGAGGGAGAAAGACTTTTAATGTATCTTTCAGTACACCCAGAGTATGAACCTTGAGAAGTGAGAACAGTCTCCAAGGCTATGAAAGAAACTGTAAAACCCTGAAGAACATTTGGGCCTTTTGAAATAAAAATGTCAGACTATTCTGACGCTACTGAAGGAGTCTATTCATCATGAAAAGTTGGCATTTCCTAAGCTTGACTTTTCTCTAATGGGAAGTTCCAAGAGGTCATGAAAGTTCTGAGAAATCAACTCCTGAAGTTTTCTCAGGTTTCTGGGCTATTGAAGCTGGACGGAGGTAAGTTTATTAAATCCATCTCTGTAGTTCAGTAATTAGTTTCATGCACCTTGACTTTAGAGATCAGAAAATATCTTAAGCATCAAACCTTCCAAGTGTCTAGGTTAATTTTTCATAAACTGTCTATTTATTTCCAGGTATTACTTCTTGCGGTGTTTCCATCATTGATGCACCAGCAAATTATATATGGTAATGCATTTAATCTATCACCTCCATCCCTTCTTTTGAGCCCTCTGGCAAACAATTTGTAAACAATTGACCCCTGAATGTATGAGCTAGGAGGCTCAGCTCCTACTTTATGGACCAAGATAACAAGCACATGACACAAACAATGAACCTCAGAGGAGAAAACTGTGAGTCAAGGTTCATCACACTGCCATCACTGTTCAACATGGCTCAAGTGATGTCATAAATTAAAGATCATTAAATCCCAACTGCAAAGACACACTTTTTCAGTTTCTAGGATGTCTTGTGAAATTTTTATCTGATTTTCAAAATTGAAACAATTATTATGGATTATAAAAATAAGCTATAAATAAATAAAGATCTTAGTGCTAAAATCAGCAAAAGATGAAACCAAATCTCACTGTCAGATTCTGAACAGTCTAGATAATTTTGATTGCAGGACAGGGAAGTTGTCATAAATAGTAACTCACAAGGATCTTGGTGATATTTACCTGGCCATCATGGGCATTTTAAGGGTGATTTGGAAAGATGGATGACTAGAAAGGAACTTCCTGAGTTTCTGTTCGAGACTTTGTAATAAAAACTGTCTGAAGTGCACTGGAGTGACTTGATTCTTGAACATCAGCAGGTAGTAATGTCACACAAAATGCATGTTATTAGTAAATTTAAATTTCAATTAAGCAACAAATAATTGTTCTGGGTAAACAGATAGGGTCCATGTGTTTACTTGCTAAACTTGGCAATACATAGGGAGTGGACCTCAACTACGAATTAGGATTCTGCAAGATTGCCATTATCAGGTGAATTCTGAATTTTCTTTTCCTCAGGAAAGGCTTCCTAAAGCACAGAGTTCAAAGAACTTCTAATAGGAGGGTGTGTTCAAATCTGCAAGCATTGAGAGTTCTGAGTCATTTTTAAGTGAAATGTGGAAACATTTCTCCTCATTCACATGGAGATGATGTGGATATATTTATCCTCTTTTATTGAAGAATTACATTCAAATAAGGTGGCCTTCATCTTATACTCTGAGTAGGAAGAGAGAAATAGGAAGTAGGTACAGCCTATGGTATACCTAGAGTAAGGGTCAGGTGGGGTCAGCTTACCTCTCACACATGTTCTTCCTTTTCTTCAGCTATTTAACACTGTGGCTATACATTGAACATAACTGAATTGTGTGATGTTGTATGTAGCATGAATCTTAAAGAGTCTTATTAATAAAAACAAACCTGGAGCCAGGTTTTGGGGTGAATGCTGGAAGATCAGAGAAGCAGAACAAGCCACAGCTACCTCAACTCACCAGTTCCTTAGCTGATCCTGTTTCCTCAGACTGGAAGCCTCTGAGTCCTTATCCAAATGAATCTCAGCTGAAATGCTTCTCGAAAGCCTGAAAGCTTAACCAGCCAAACGCTTCTAGTTCCTGGTTTTCACGCCTTATATACCTTTCTGCTTCCTGCCCTCACTTCCTGGGATTAAAGGCTTACTTTCTGGGATTAAAGGCATGTGTCACCATCCCTGGCTGTTTCCAATGTGGCCTTGAACTCACAGAGATCCAGAAGGATTTTTGCCTCTGGAATGCTAGGATTAAAGGCGTGAGTGCCACCATTTTCTAGCCTCTGTATCTAGTGGCTGTTCTGTTCTCTGATCTTCTAGCATTCACCCCAATACCTGGCTCCAGGTTTGTTTTTATTAATAAGACTCTTTAAGATTCATGCTACATCTGGTGCCCATTGTTCGTGATACGAAGTCACGAAAAAGGCTCTTGCCTGTGGCCTTGTGGGCCCCAGCTCAGACCCAAGCTACACTCAGCCAGTTGTCGTGGCACACTGGTTGGATTTACTGAAGAAGGCAGAGGCAGGAGGATCCCAAGTTTGAGGCCAACCTAGGAGAAGATTCGGCCGGGGCCGAGCCATAAACAATGGTGGCACCATGGAGGCAGTGGCTGCTGCTCCAAGTTGCTGGCTGCTTCTCATCGTGTTGGTGACTGCGGTGATGCTGCTACCTGGCACAAAGGGTTTACTGCTGCATGTTCAGAGAAGAATTGCCAGGACCATTGTGTTACAAGGTCAGTTTGGAAAATTTTGGTAAGACAAATGGTGGGGAGAAATTGCTGTGAAGATTTTCTCTTCTAGGGAAGAACATTCATGGTTCCAAGAGACAGACATTTATCAGACTGTGATTGCTTCAAACCACAGAGAAGGCACACACAAAAAAAATCTGCAGGGAACCATGACCACCCCTAATAGCAACATTGAAATATTCAAAAATGACAGGAGCCCACAAAGATGATTCCACATGGACTATGGTAAAGCCATTAAGCTGATTAACACCACAGAAAGATCAAATCTGGACTACAAACTACTCAGGACAATTTTGAGATGACTAGCTGAGATGATCCAGCCTGACAGGCTACTTGAACAAGGACTTGAAACAAGCCCTGGACTTTCTCATTATGCAGCAACTGGACAAATGATACAGGACTTGACAATTAAACCAAAAATTTTCTTTTCAGGATCCCCTAAAGATGTCTTCACCCCCAGAAAGCAGAAAGTAATTTTAAGAAAACGACGCTCACATTCCCAAGAGGTGGGAAGGGAGGTTTTTGGTCGTTTAATGAGTTTTGGATATTGTCATTGTTTACAATGGTTAGTTACAAGTTGTTAATTGTTAATGGTCAGAAAAAAAGCTGAACATGGAGATTAGATTCAGAGGTTTTATTTTAAAAAAAGGAAAAAAACAAGAATATAGATATGAGGTATATCATTGACTCTACTCTGAGAAAAAAGATAAAGAAATAATAGGATAAATGGTTAGATCATTGAATCTACTCTAAAAAGAAAAAGGGGAAGATATAAAAATGACAAAAGGTAGATTATTGAATCTAATATGAAAAGAAAAAAGAGAATATAGATATGATAAGATAAAAGGGAGATTATTGAATCCACTTTTAAAAAGGAACTACTTGTTTTAAATAGGATAAGTAATAAAATTTTTGGTCTGAGTTTATCAAATGTTACTGGACTGGACATTGTTAATATATATAATTGAGTTTTTTGTCTGAATCTGTCAAATGTTAATGGACTAGACATCGTTAATGTAATTCTTGACTGTGTATATATTGTATATACTTATTGGATATAATTTTTCTTGTATTAGTTATGAGCTTTTTTAAATTTTAGACAAAATAGGGGAAATGTGGTGGTATTGTGTTCCCCAAAGTATTGTGCACCCTAATAAACTTATCTGCAGTCAGAGAACAGAACAGCCACTAGATACAGAGGCTAGAAAATGGTGGCACTCACGCCTTTAATCCTAACATTCCAGAGGCAGAGATATACCTGGATCTTTGTGTGTTCAAGGATACAGCCAAACATGGTGACTCACACCTTTAATCCCAGAAAGTGAGCCTTTAATCCCAGGGAGTGATGGCAGAAAGCAGAAAGGTATATAAGGCATGAAGACCAGGAACTAGAAGCGTTTGGCTGGTTAAGCTTTCAGGCTTTCGAGCAGCAGTTCAGCTGAGATTCATTTGGATAAGGACTCAGAGGCTTCCAGTCTGAGGAAACAGGATCAGCTAAGGAACTGGTGAGTTGAGGTAGCTGTGGCTTGTTCTGCTTCTCTGATCTTCCAGCATTCACCCCAAAACCTGGCTTCAGGTTTGATCTTATTAATAAGACCTTCTAAGATTCGTGCTACAGTTATATAGATATACATGCCCATAAAAATATACATGAGCGTGTATATGTGTATATGAAATGATATGGCATAGGGGATCTGCTTTAGAAATATCTGGGCTGAGGGTGAAGGACATAGATGTGAAGGAAATCAGACTGTCTATGAGTTATTAATTATTATGTGTCTGCCTGGTATCTCCTGACTCAACCTTCCTCTTCCCGGAATTCTCTGTGCTTGCTCTGCCTATACTTCCTGCTGAGCTATTGGCCAATGAGCATTTTATTTATCAACCAATCAGAGCAACACATATTCACAGCATACAGAAAGATATCCCCCATCAACACTGTGTGAAATGCACTTTCTGATTCGTTCAATAGAGAACTGAATGGTCAATAGCTAGGCAGGCGAGAATAGGTGAGCTTCCCAGGAAGAGAGAGGAACTGAAAATGAATCTAGGTGTAGAAGAGATGCCAGCAAGACATTGAGGGAGTCGGAGAATGGAAGGGAGGTAAAGAACCATTTGGCAGAATGTAAACTAAAAGAAGCAAGTTAAGTCATAAGAACTAGCTGGGAACAAGCATAAGCTAAAGGCCAAGCTTTCATAGTTAATAGTAAGTCTCCACGTTATTATTTGGGGGATGTTAGTCCTAAAAGAAGGTCCAACAAAAAATGTTGGAGAAGCATCCAGAAAACACAGATGGACTTGAGGTTTGCAGAAGAAAAGCATATGTTCACAAGGCGAAGTATTCAATAATAAGTTTGAGGAATCTTTTTTTGTGACCTTTATAGTGATGTAAAACCATGTAATGTACAAACTGACTCACTGAATGTGAAACCAAGGGGAAGTATTTGGAGAGAGTCATGGTATTCCTCCTGCTGCCAGTCAGCCTATTGCTCTGGGTTGTCATGAAGGAGGCCCCCTTGTTTAGGGGCACCTTGACATCAACTCTGATAAATGTCATCCAAACCCTGCAAACCTCTGGCGTTCTCTTTGGCTTTCTAGTCACACATTTTAGGATGGGTGTAGCAATAGATAAGTAAATGAATGACTATTTCCACAAATGGAAATTATGATTTAAAAGTGAAGATAGATATTAGTAATACTCTTAAACAGATGGAGATTATTGAATAAAGTACAGCTCAAACTCATAAAGTCTGACACTATATACTAACTGGAAACAGCTACATCCCATTTGGAGCACAGAACCTTATGTCACTTCTGAACAATGGGGAGATGGCTTGATACTCATTCCTTCAAATAAACAAAATGTAGTCAGATGTGGAGACTGTGAAAAAAGTACATTGTAATTTTTTTCTTTTTCCATTTTTTATTTTTTTTTAAAGATTTTTTAATTTTGCCTACCAATCCCAGTTCCTCCTCCCTCCCCTTCTCCTGCCCCCCACCTCTCCCCACCTAACCCCCCCCATCCACTCCGCAGAGAGTATGAGGCCTCCCTTGGGGTGTTAACAAAGTCTAGCATACTAACTTGAGGCAAGACCAAGCCCCTCCTCCTCCCTCCCCTCTACTCCACCTCCCACTGCCCCATGTCAAGACTGAACAAGGTATTCCACCCTAGGGAATGTATTCCAAAAAGCGATTTCATGCACCCAGGATAAGTCCAGGACATTTTCCATTTTTTAATTTATAATTATTTGGGAAATACCTACAAAGATTATATGTTGCATGTCTTTCATTCTTACTTCATGAAAGCCAATGGAAGATGTAGCATGAATCTTAAAAGTTCTTATTAATAAAGAACAAACTTGAAGCCAGGTATTGGGGTAAACACTGGAAGATCAGAGAGACAGAACAAGCCACAGCTACCTCACCTGGCCAACTTCTAAGCTGATCTTGTTTCCTCAGACTGGAAACCTCTGTGTCCTCATATCCGAATGGCTCTCAGCTGAACTGCTGCTAGAAGCCTGAAAGCTTAGTCAGCCAAATGCTTCTAGTTTCTGGTCCTCAGGCCTTGTATACCTTTCTGCTTTCTACCACCACTCCCTGGGATTAAAGGCTCGCTTTCTGGGATTAAAGGCGTGTGTCACCATGCCTGGCTGTTTCCAATGTGGCCTTGAACTCACAGAGATCCAGACGGATTTCTACCTCTGGAGTGCTAGGATTAAAGGTATGAGTGCCACCATTTTCTAGCCTTTGTATCTAGGGGCTGTTCTGTCTCTGACCCCAGATAAGTTTATTAGGGTGTACAATATTTTGGGGAACACAATACCACCACAGGAAATAATGTTATAACCATAAAGAGATCTTGTTCCAATCAACTGCTTATTGACAGGGCAATACTACATGTTCATAAAAAAATTCATTTCATTTTCATTTCTCAAGGCAAATAGGAAGACTATCTGTGGGCCTCCTTGGCACTCTTATGGCCTTGGGGTGTGTGTAGAAGAAGTTGTACACATTTCAGTCTTACCAGAACTCTTGTTGAAGATTAACCATCCTTTTCCTCCTTCTGGAAAGTTTTGAAACCAAAATTGGAGAAAACAGTTTCTCAACATGACGTGAGGCTGGGACTTCTAGTCATCAGCTGGAGAACTCCCAAGAGTGAAGCTGTACCTACGTATAGTGTGATGTGACTGTCATGCTGTCACTATTGTAGCGGTGATGAAGGGGAAGTCAAACTATCTTGATCAAAATCAATGTCTTATATTAAATTTATCTTATGGGATTATTTTATTGAAACTGGTTTTCTTACAGAGATATGGACTTTTGATGATGACCAGTAAATAACTCTAAACTTTCCCATGTATCACTGCAGGTTTTTTTTGAATCAACAACTTCATTTAACAAGCAAAATTAAATCACTGGGCAGATTTTCCAGGGCCTTATACAGTTGCTGATCAACACTCACCATGTAATAAAATCATGGTAATGAAATAAAAATATTATTTCATGAAAAGGTTGTAAATACATTTACTCTAAAATATTTAAGGGAAAAAATGAGAAAAAAAAACAAGAAAACTGAGAAAAGGAAAAAATACCCACTTCATTGAAAATATGAATATTTCAATCATTTGGAAAAGAAATTGAAACTCTATCATAAAAAGATGAATTTGAAAAGTACACTAAGATACTATTTACCACTTCAAGCAAAAGTTGGGAGCACCAAATTTCATAGCTTATTTTGCTGAAGAAGCTGTGGAAAAGTGACATTTTTGTGCATGGTTAGTGAAGTTGAGAACCACACACTTATTATAATACCCAAAGCTGGAGACTGCTGGGTACAAAGGGGCCTGGCCTCCCAGGATCCAGCAGGCTGAGTCCAAGTCAATATTACCCTTCCAAGATTTCCCTTTCTTGGTGACTGGTGTTTGAAGTCTCATGGTTATAGACTGGATTCCTCTGTTTAAAATACGATTGTCTTTACAAGGACTAACCCTTGTCTCACTTACAGAGAAGATTCAATTACATTTAGAAACTGCACACGAACTCACATTGGTTGTGACAGCATGGATAAAACCTGTGTAAAGACCAAGTCAGGCCAAATCTCAGCATGGAGAGGGGATTTGAGCATGTAGTCCCACCCCAATCCATGGAGCTATTGCCAATGGTTAGCTGCTGGGAGGAGAGACAGTTCTCTCTAAAAGTGTAGCCCCTGGTAAACTGACCACTCTTCAGTGGAAGCTCAGATATGCAAGAATATTTGGACAGCACAAAAATGATCTTGTAATATTTTAAGAAAGGTTGGGGCACAAAGTGGGTGTATATGGAAGAGGGGGTGAACTAAAAACCAAAAATGATCAAAACATATATAAAGTTCATTCTGAAGATAAATAAATTTTAATTTACATCATAATTTTTACTCTCTACATTATTATCAGAATCAAAAAGTCAACTTTTTTCCAAGAAAGTTCCTCAGCTTATAGGTTTTGCATGGGAAATAGCATGTTCACAGTGTCTGGTGGCAGAAACGCTACAGAGTCACTCTAGTGAACACTTCATTTTGTTCAACAGACAGTGTAAGTTCCTTACGAAGCACAAAATTTTACAACTTCACAGAAACTTACGCTTGTGATGTCCTCTAAACCTTTTAAATTTCAATTTTAGAATCAAGGTTGTCTAAGGCATATATCAGATTTGTGTATTTCTAAATGAATGGGTGAAGAATTTGATAATGATATTTGTTATAAAATAAAGTTCAATGTTAGAATAACTAGTAAAACATAGGGATATAATTCTGAGCATTTTTCGTGTCTTAGTGGAGGTATTTCGTTTTGATTTTTTATTTGAAATTAAAATATTACATCATTTCCTCCTTTCTCTTTCCTCCTTGCAACCCATCCAGTACTTCCCCCAGCTCTCTCTCTCAGACTTGCAGCTTCTAGTATCCTTTGTATATATTCCTAAATATATAAATACAACATGCTCAGCCTATATGAAATTACAAGTATAGATACGATTCAAGCCTTACCCCTTGGTATCGTATAAATCAATTGGAGGACTCTTCCCTGGGGAAGAATATTTTCTCCTGTTCTTGGCATTTCTTCCTTATCTGTAGTTCTTTGTCTATTGTCAAGGCCTCACAAAATCAAAGTGTGGAGAACAAGTGATCTTATGGAGACCCAGTTCCAAAATGATATATCTATAACAAAAGTCATGCACCTAAGGCTCACGAAACATTGTGGAAGAGGGACAGAAAGTTGTAAGGACCAGAAGAATAGGATGTCTGCTGTAATAGGATGTCTCCTAGAAATGTCAGGAAAGCTGCACCCCTGAAGTCCCACCAACATGGCTGCCTAAGCATGAACTGCACAGGGATGACTCCAATAGGCATGTTGGAGTGGAAGCGGATAATTCTGAGCATTTAAAGATGTTGCCAAATGTTTCCACTTTCTGCTCCTAATTGTGGACGTCAGAAAGGCAGATATAATAGGTTGATACTCTGTTTCTTAATGATTTAAAACATTTTTCTCATGCAACAATTGTGTATCTGATGAAATATAAAGTAGATGGAATAGATGGAGGAAAAATTAATCAATCATAAGTAAGCAGCAATGTTGAGAATAGGTCGCCCGTGGCAAATACTCTAGGAAATGCTTTTGTGTATTTGAGATGGCTGTATCTGAAGTGAACCATTTCTAATTCTAAAAACATATGGCATGATTAAAACGAAATGTTTGTCTGCATGAGTTATCCACATTTTCATTATTTTTAAGGAAATAGCATTGATGACAAAAACAGTTCAGTTAGATTTAAAATATCCTGAAAACTCTGGTATAAAATCCTGGATAAACTTTCTCCACTTTGAATTTTCTATGTATTAGTCCCTATATTATTCTAACTTCTTGAGAGAAAAATAAGCATGGTGGACATAAGACCATTTAATCAAGCTTTCATGTGGTTATATAAATTTAAACAGATTAAAAGCTATGTTTTATTCATATCTTAGTTGTGATTTGATTGCTATGAAGTGACACCATGACCACAGTAACTGTTATAAAAGAAAACATTTAGTCGGAGCTGGTTTATAGTTCAAAGGTTACTCCATTATCATCATGACAGGAAGCATGGTGACACACAGGCAGACATGGTGCTGGAGAAGTAGCTTAGTATATATCTGGATCTTCGGGCAGTAGGAAGAAAAAGTGACTCTGGGCCTGGCTTCAGCATTTGAAACCTCAAAGCCCATCCCTAGTGAGACACTTCCTCCAAGAAGACCACACCCACTCTAATAAGGCCACACTTCCTAATAGGGCTACTCTCTATGAGCCTATAGGAGCCATTTTCATTCAAACTACCACAATTTAAAATCTGATCATTCATTGTGAGATTCATCTTAAAAAACTGAAGGATTAAATTTGAAACAACTCTCTGCAACTGTGAACGATTCAATGACCAGCTTCTTTTCAGAAGCAAGTTAATTAATAGGAAGGAAAGAAAGAAGGAAGGAAGGGAGGGAGGGAGGGAGGAAGGGAGAAAAAGGAGAAAAGGAAAGGAGGGAAGGAAGAGAGGGAGGGGAAAGAAAAGGAAAATGTGGAGTATTAAACCATCTTTTCCATTTTATGAAAATTCCCACACCACCACTTTCTTCCTGTTTTCTCTCCAGTACTAAATATTTCTTGAAATTGTGCAGGAAAAAAATCCAGTTTCAACAAACCATTGAAATAGGAAAAAAGTAAAGAGAACAGACTTAATTTTTTCATGAGTAATTTTGATGCCTTAAAACTGTAAAGGCATTCAGATTTTTTTCTTATGGATTATATTCATGGCTTCTAAGTAAACTTTCAGTGAGAATTTAGGATACTTGACCGTATTGTTTTGTCTATATGTTAGTGCCGTTTTCTAAAGAATCATGTGGGAAATGTTCTAATTAGCTTTTACTATCCACTCAACACAGCCTAGAGTCAGGACAGAAGAGTCTCAATTGAAAAACCGCCTAAATCAGGTTGGCCTATGAGCCCATCTGTGAGAGAGTGTTTGTAATTGTTGGAGGAGAAACCAGCTCACTGTAGGCTGTACCATCCCTAGATAGGTAGTTTGGAACTGTACAAGAAAGTCAGCTGAATAAAAACTAGCTTGAGACCTAGCTTGCTAGCAGTGTATTCCATAGGTTCTTCTTTGGCTATGAAGTGGGTTCTTTGATCAGACATAATGCTGTCTGGATAAGCAAGCAAGGCTGCCTTCAAGCTCTTGGCTTAGTTCCTTCAGTGAAGGACTGCAACATGCAATCTAAAATAAATCCTTTCCTCCCCTAAGTTGGTTTTGGTCAGGGTGTTTTATTTCAGTCCATTAAATGAAACTAGAGTTGAAATAAGATACTTTCATTAGGATATTTTTAGAATCCTTCCCATCTCTAATAATAATTTCAGTAAATACATGGCACACAGCCACAGATACAGTTTCCCACCTTTTTATTGTAACTGAAAATACTTATTCCGGAGTAACCTAAGGTTTGTAACAGACCATTAAAAGATGATTGGATGGCTTAATGTATGTCTTTGAGGACACGGAACTTCTGCAGCAAACGTTCACAAGGCTGATGCGGAAACACTGGCATTATCTGCCTTTGCCACCACCATGTGGCCTTCTGGGGGATGTGACCAAACATCTGTTGAACCCAGATCAGGCACTGATAGGCCAAATAAACACTTCCACCCAAGCTAGACTTGGTAGACCAACACGTTTATTTGGGTTTTCTACAGGAACATGGATAAAGAGTTACTTAAAGAACATGAATGATTCAAAGATAGCAGCAGCATCGGGAATCACACACTGGTGGTGACAGTTGTAAAAGCTGTATCCTTCCCTTTCAGGTTTCCTGAAAGCTTTTCCAGAGAGGGTCGTCTCAAGGACTAGGAGCCAGACAGATAGAGAGGAATATGAGTCACAGATAAGTAACAAAACGTTCAGCTTCTTCCTCCCCCTCCTGACCTGAGTCAAGGGCTTAATAAACATTTAACCCAGTATCAGGGCTCCCTTTCTGACTGCTTCGCTCAGACTGGTCTTGTATTTTCAAGGCCAACCCTGAATATGTTTACCTGAAGCTGTGGACCTATGAGATTCCCACTCTTTGTCTAAGCTGACCAATCCAAAATGCTTAAAACTCTTCCCCGACTCCCATGGGGGTGGGAAATGGATTTGATCCTGCCTCTGCTCTTTAGGATCTTTCTCTGTGAGCAGTTTTTCACTTCTAATAGCTTGTTGCCTGCTGCTGCCCACTGGCTGGAGACTTTTTCCTGACTTTTAATTCTTTAATTGGCTAAAATAAACCTAATGAAGACCTGCAGGCAGCAACAATTTGGGGAGTGGGGAGGAAAGCTCCTCTGGAATTTCTTCTGAGGACCACTGACTCCTTACAGTTAGTATAAACCAAGACAAACTCTGAAAGAATTGGAGGGTGCTGCCCCTGAGTTGTCAGCCATCACCATCACCCTGGAACAGGTAACTCTACCATCACCACCACCACCAAGACTAGAGTGGTGGAAAACTCAAGCTGGTCGTTTTAGGTTTCTCTTCTTTCTAAGAAAACAGGTCTCCTTAGGCACCCTTCCCGCTAACCCTAACGTCAGTATAATAAGGCAGAGTGATTCTTGCAGATGGTTCTTGGGGGCTGATATTGATCGCTCTCAGAAGTTAAACACTAGTCCAGGGAGACAGCATACACTTTGTCCTTGGGGAGATTGAAATGTTCACCTCTATCCCGCTAGTCAGTCTTCTGTAAGTAGCAGCAGGATTGTGTCAGTGTCTTTCTTTCCTCTCTTTGCTTATTTTAGATGGATCAAAATGAGGGGGCTGTTGGTTAAGTGGCAGCACTCGTGGCTGGCCGCCGCCTGCAGGGGCCATGCCGACGGATGTTGTGGTGGCAGAAGAATCACGAGCCATGGTTACCTTTCTAGAGCTTTATTGGGAGAGAGAGGGAAAGAGAGAAGAGAGACAGAGACAGAGACACAGAGAGATCATGCAGAGGGAAGAGAATACGGAAGGAGAGAGAGTGCAGAAAGAGAGGGCATAGAGAGGAAACACCTGATGTTTAGGCTAGGACACCATCGCAGGCTGGTGACATAATAAGGACATAATCCTTATAGGGGCCATTAACAAGTAGTAAAGGATGTGAAAAATGGGGACCAGAAGAGATCATCAGCCCTTGTTCTTGCTGAGGACTAATATTCGATTCCCAGCACCCACATTATGCCTCACAATCATGCATAACTCCAGTTCTTAGAGATTCAGTGTCTTCTGAACTCCACTAGCAATAGGTACACACACGTGGGGCACAGACATACGTGCAGACAAAGCACTCATATATATAAAATAAAGTAAATTAACTTCAAATGCTGGGGAAGGTGTGGGGTAAGGAGAACACTCATCCATTGCTGGTGGGAGTGCAAATTTGTACAGCCACTATGGATATCAGTGTAGGAATTCCTCAGAAAGATTGGAGTGTATCTATCTCAAGATCCAGTTATTCCACTCTGGGGCATATGCCCATAGGGCACTTCATTCTACCACAGAGACACACTACCATGTTTATTGCTGCTCTATTAATAATAGCGAGAAATTAGAAAGACCTAGTTCTTCATCAATTGATGAATGGATAAAGAAAATGTGGCACATTTACACAATGGAATATCAGTCAGCCATTAAAAAATTAAATCATGGCACTGTTTACTGCTCTAGAGGGAATGGGACCTGGGAGAATGCAGCAATAAATGAGAAAGACTAAAGTCTCATGCAATAGCCAACTTTATTCAGAGCATCTGACAATTTATGCTCTGAAGGTTTAAAAGAGTCACATGAGTGAAGTGTACACAATGGCAAGTCATATGTGGTGGGCAAGCCACATGCTACAAAAACATGGTTTGCCATAGAGGCATATAAACAAATAACAATTGTAATGAATAATCTGAAGTAAACTCACTCCTCTCTGCTATACTTGGGGGCGGGTGGTATACAAAAAAGCATAATCCAAGAACAATTATGTGTTTTTAAATAAACTGAGGTCACAAGACTCTTGTTTTGGTTTCTTGGAGTTTTCTCACAAACACTCAAAGGTTCTTCACATGACTCCATTCTTGGACCATGTTCTGACATGGCACCAAGCCAGCCACATTGATCTACAATGGTGTACTGCCTGAAAGATATGCTAGGGTGATGGTGCCACAAAGCATGTGGGAGCAACTATCCAATACCTGATTTAACTTAAGGCACACCCCACGAGATGGAATCCATACCTGACACTGCTTGGATAACCAAGAATTAAAGACTAGATAGCCCAGAGACCCAAGGTAAAACCAAATACTACTGGTCTAAAAAAAAGAAAAGAAGAAAAAAATTGTAGTGATAAAATGACTCCTAATGATATTCTACTATACTCATAAATCTGTGATTTGCTCAGCCATCATCAGAGAAGCTTCCTCCTACAGCAGATGGAAAAAATACAGAGACCCACAGCCAGACCATGTGCAAAGAGAGAGACCTTAGAACACTCAGCACTAAATGGGATATCTCCATCAAATCCCTCTCTGCAGGGGTCAGGGAACCCCATGGAAGAGGAAGCAGAGTGTAAGAGCCAGAGGAGATGGAAGACTCCAAGGAAACAAGGTCTTCTAAATCAAAATGAATGTAACTCGTATGAACTGAGAGAGACTGAGGTAGCATACCAACAGAAAACACATTCAATAGCATCTTTGGAGTGTCCTCATCTCATAAGGTCAGCTCCAGGCTTTTCCTTTAAAGAATTATCTCATTTGTTTTTAGTTATTTATATGTTTTTTTCTTCTCTCTTTTTACCCCAAGGTCCTTTGTGTATATTTTATGGCTTCCAGTTTAGTGTTTTTATGGGATTACCAAACAAATTGGTCTCTGTATCTATATCTGTTTCTTGTGCCTTCTCTTGGGCTCTTTTCCTTCTGTTTGTTTGTTTTGTCCCAGTCCAATGTGCTGGTTTTTGTTTTATATTAGAACTCTGTTTCTGATGAGAAACAGAAAGGGGGTAGATCAGGATTCGAGGGGAAGAGGGGAGGAACTGATAGGAGTAGAGGGAGAGGGAGAGGGGCCCATAATTAGTATATATTACATGAGATAAAATATCTATGTTCAATAAAATGGAAAAAATGTCCTTAATGTTTATTTTATATTTGTCATTGTTATATTTAAACTTGTGTTCTTTCTCTCAAATTATAAACATTAGAAATTCTGTTCATAAAGTTTTGTTGCTTGTAGTTGAGGTCTGCATGGGATATTCCCAAGTTAGTGGCCTCTTATTCAAAAGTAGCAAGAAAACTTTATTTAAAGCAAAGCAATAGTAAAAATCAGAATACGTCAAAATACACTTTAAGGGAGCTGAGGACCACTTGAATGTAGATAATCAAGAGCACTGATCATTGTTTAGGGTTTTCTCTTATGGAGTTCAAGGGAAAGAGTTTGCAAAGTTGCTAAGAGGCACAGTGAGGGTAGTTTGATGTTTTGATTGATAGATTAGGTCAAATAATCACATTTTTCTACTGTGGATATCCTTTCCCATAATGCATTAGTCTTAATCCTGTGCATGCCCAATTATGCATAGGCATAAGATGGTAAACAGGGATTTTCCCTGAAAGTTCACTTCAGGACACAATTCTATCTTAGGGAGCATGTACTCCAAACCACTCCAGGCTGTATCAGCCTTTCCATTCCTCATATTGACTACATTGGGAATATATCTGAATAAAAACTGTTTCAGTTTGACTGTTGGCAGGGAAGGAGAACCATCCCATTGTTCAGTGAGGAGTTTCTGTTAGCCTGATGTAGGTGGGGGTCTGAGGTTGCTAGGCATATCCTTCAGAGAGGGGTGTGTGTGCGTGGTATACATAGGTAAGGGAGCTAGGCTGCCAAGTTCATTGCTAGAAGTTGTGTAGCAGTATAAGGCAAACCAGATAGTTGGAGGTTACTAAACTTCCGTTTGCCTGCCTCAGTTATTGCAGCACTGGATATTTGCAACATTATAGCTCTCACATGCATTTAAAGTATGTCTGTGTAGATGCCATTGTGTATTAAAGTTCTCATCTATTTCCTTACAGATAGAATGATGCAAATATGAAAGACACAGAAATGCAGACATATAGATCTGCTCAATCTTTCTGAGACATCAGAATCCATCAGGATGAGCACCAAAACTGAGTAGAGTGTTCATGGTACTGGAAGCTGTTGTTTCTGGCATCACAATTAAAGCCAGTATTTGTGATTTCCAGAAATAATCAAGTTTTAAGTTTATGGAGAAGAGCTAAGGGCCATGCTTCATTTTATTTTTAAAGGTGAAAGATTTATGGTCTATGTGGCTCAACCTGACATGGTTCATTCATTCCAGAAATGTGGGATTACAGGAATCGGAGTCTAAAGCCAAAAAATTCTATTGCACCCAGGTGGAAGGGGAGAAGAAAAAGGAAGCTGCTAATTGAATGATTTATTTTAAAATGATTGCGAAAATTTCTTTTCAGCTTCGAAGTTTGGAAAGGTATTAGAGTTCCGTTTATATCATATTCTTTGTCTCTACAGATATTAAGTCACAGCAAAATGCTTTATATTAATTTCTAGAAAATACTCATTCTTATGGTGACACCAATTTATTTTTAAAATAATGTGCAGGAAAAAAGTGTTTTCTGATTGTTTTTCTCTTTTATCCAACTTTTGTTCTCCTACCACACCCCTCTCTACACTTTTATTTGCAGGAAATTTTGTATTTTAACCCTTTCTAGCCCAATAATTCTTACTCTTCCTCACAGGAGAAAAATAAAATATTTTTTCCAGGTACTTTGCCATTTTTAATTTTTACATTTGTACTTTGTTTTAAAGAAAAACAATACTTCATTATGGATGGGCGAGATGGCTTAATGTGTTAACAGAGTGTGGATTGTTCTTCCAGGGGACTTAAGTTTGAAACCCAGCACCCAATCCCAGCACCCATGTTAGGTGATTCACAATCACCTATAACTCTGACTCCAGTTCCAAGAACACTGTCTTATAGAGGTGAATGCTATGGATAGGCACCAGCTCAACTTCTCCGTGTTCAATGAGTTGCGTAGGTCTCATCTTCAGCAATAGGGCCTTACCATCAGTTTCTGGCAGGCAACCTACAGCCCTGCCATCAGCCTAGTTTGTTTGGGGATTCCTATGGGACCTCTTCAGCCAACAACTCAATTAGGCATAACCCATTCCTGGTACTGGAAGCTTCATTTGGTAAAAAGAGATGCCCCATGGGGGCTCTGTCTCCTCAGTTCTTTGATGATTTCATCTAGAATGCCTTCCTTCATCTTTGTGTGCATTTTAGAAATCTTCTACTGTATTAGGTTTTCATGCTACCACTCAAATGGCCCTTAATTTTAGCTGTCTCTCACTGTATTCCTTCCTCATCCCCCTTTTCCTTCTCCCTCAGGAACTGAGTAACACACTAAAATGGAAGTCATAATATATATGCAGAGGACCTGGTCGGACCTGTGTAGGCCCTGTGCTTGCTGCTTCAGTTTCTGTGACAGGCTCTGTGAGTTCATATGAGCTTTGATCATGTTGATTTAGAGGTCAAGTTTAGATTTATTTTATTAGTGTTCTCCACCACCTCTGGCTCTTAACATCCCTTTCATCTCTGGGCTCTGAGGGGAAGGATTTGATGGAGACATCCCATTGAGGGCCAAGTGTTCCAAGGTCTCTCACTCTCTGTGTAATTTCTGGCTATGGTTCTCTGTATTTTTTCCCATCTACTGTAGGAGAAAGCTTCTCTGATGATGGCTGAACAAGGCATTGACCTATAAGTATAACAGAATATCATTAGAAGTCTTTTTATCACTACAAGTTTTCTTCATTTTTTAGACAAGTAGTATTTGGTTTCACCCTAGATCCCTTGACTATCTAGTCTTTGATTCTTGGTCACCCAAGTAGTTTTGAATATGGGTTGCATCTCATGGAATTGACCTTAGTGAAATCAGATATTGATTAGTCACTCCCACAAAGTTTGTGGCACCATTACCCTAGCATATCTTGTAGACAGTACGCTATTATAGTTCAAAGGGTTTATGGCTGGGTTGGTGTTTATGTTTCTCCTTTGGTAGTGGGCAGAGTACCTTCCTGTACCAAAAATGCTAACAAATAGGGGTCAAGGCTTTATGTAGGCACCAACTTGACTTTTACATGTTCCTTTATCTGTGTAGGTGTTGTCTTCAACAATAGGGCCTTACTGTCAGTTTGTAGAGGTCAACCTACAGCCTTTACAACAGCTTGATTGTTTGGGAGTTCCCACAGGACCCCTTAGGCCAACAACTCAATTGGATATAACCCAGTTGCTGTACAGAAAGTTTCACTTGGTTACAAGGGATGGCCAGCTGAGACTCCATCTCCCCCATTATTTACGGACTCCATTAGGGTTGCCTTCATTATGTATATACTTTAGAAAGCTTCTGCCTCTCAAATGCCCCTTAATTTTAGCTGTTTATCCCTGTCTTTCCCTCCCTTGTCCCTTTTTCCCCTCCCCTTCCACACTTGATCTTCCCATTCCAGTCCCCATTCCCCCAAATCCACTCAAAACTATCTGTTCTATTTCCCTTTCCTAGGGAGATTTATCTGCCTGTCCCAGTACCTTATTTTATACCTAATTTTTGGGTTCTATGGACTGTAGCTTGGTTATCATTGACCTAACAGCTAATAACCACATATAAGTGCATATATACCATATTTGTCTTTCCTGGTTTGGTTTATCTCACTTAGGATGTTTTTTTCTAGTTTCATCCATTTACCTGTGGATTTAATGATTTCATTGTTTAGACTGCTGAGTTACATTCCATTGTGTACATGTACCACATTTTCTTAATCCATTCCTTGGTTGAGTAACATGTAAATTGTTTCCAATTCTGGCTATTATGCATAGAGCAGCAATGAACATGGTTGAGCAACTTTCTCCATGGTAGGATAAAGCATTCTTTGATTATATGCCCAAGAGTGGTATACCTGGATCTTGAGGAACCATCATATTGATTTATGTACTGGCTTTATAAGTTTGGACTCCCATCAGCAATGGATGAGTGTCCCCTTATTCTACATCCCTGCCAGCATGAGCTGTCACTTGTTTTATTGATCTTGACTAATCTAATAAGTGTAAGAAGAAACCTATTGAGAGCATTCTAATCAATTTCCTTTTAAGTTTCTGTAAGTTTTAGTTTTCAATAATTCTTTTCTAACTTAAATACTGTAATGGCTAGAAATATTAGCATTAACTCAATGGAGTTGAAGCAACTGGAATCATTAGGAAATCTCTTAATATTTCAAAGTGAGTTTCACATTCAGAGAGATTTCCAATGGTGCTTCTCCTTGGACCTTCCAGCAATGTTTTCTGTCTTCAGATGTTTGATTTCTAGAGCAAAAGGGTGGTTTCATTGTCCTACAGCAAATAGTCAAGTAAATATAAATTATTTTAAGATTTCTACTGCTTTAGCTTTGCTGACCAAATAAAGGATGGAAATGCAATCTGAAAAAAATTCGTGGGTGATGAGGATGAAGGGACTGTGACATCCATGGCCATGTGGATGAGGGTGGATGTCGATAAAGTCAAAACTTATCCTCCCTTCCTCAGCCCCACAAGTGTGTCTTCCTAAAACCAGAGTAGCCAAAGGGTGTCACTCTTTCTGTAACAAATAATCCAGGCTTCTGCAAGTAGACAAAGTTACTCAAACACTCTACCATAATCTTTAAGTGAAAAATAAGACTTCTGGTGGCAATTTAGTCTTACTATCATATTTTACATACTTTAAAAGGTATGAGGGACCCAGAATGTAGCTTAATTGTTGGAGTGGTTTGTCTTGCATGCCTGACACCCTGAATACAACAGCATGAAATCCAGATGGCAATTGCCTGCGATTCTGGGACCATAGAAGCAGGAGGATAAGGAGTTCAAGGTCATCCTTGGCTACATAGGGAGTTTGAAGTCAGGTTGAAATACCTATGACCCTTTCTCAAAAGAGAAAAGAAAGGTCAAAATTAGATTGATCAACTATGAGTGAAGCTTAATTGTGAATTTAGAAATCAGAGTGATATTTTGCTCAAAACTGTTCTCAAGTAATCATTCTATATACACCAATTTTCTCTGGTTATTACTATCCACCATTTATTCTGTTTCATACTAGGAAAGCATTTAGATAAAAAGAAAACAGATAGATAATGTCTTAATTTCATTGGCATTTATTGTGTTTTGAATGTGATCTATGCCTTACTTTTACAAACTCTTTTTTTTTTTTAAACACCTGGTACTCAGCATGTGAAACTGTTTTGAGAACTATGGAACCTTTGGGACATGGGCCAGCTGGAAAAAGTAAGTCACTAAGGGTGGCCTTTTGAAGTATATACTCAGCCCATGGATTTGTAATGCTGTAGTTCCTGGTTTTTTCATGTATAAGCACTTGTCCTCTGACATAGGGATCTGGTACTATGGTGTTCTGCCTGTGAATATGGGACTAAGTAAGTATGGACTGAAGTCTGTGAAATCATGAGCCAAACTAAATTTATCCATCCTCTAAGTTGTTCCTGTCAGGCATTTAGTCACAGAGATGAAAAAGTAAAGTACCATTTTGTCTGATATTAAGCTAGTTGTCTGGAGATTGCATTAGGAGCCTGTAGTGACCAACTACATCGTACTTCTCTTTCTTAGTAACAGAATGTTCATAATGTTGGATTTTAGCAGGTCACTCCCTTCTTGGAATGAAAAAGAAAAAAAAGCTACATCTCTTGCAGGTCAGAGTGCCCCAGAGCTAGCTTCTAGACAATTGAATATAAAATATCTATCAGACAGTAAGCAGGACTTCACTGAAGTTACAAATGTCACACACCAGCTTCAATAATGAAAGTGGAAGGGCTCAGGGGGACAAATAGCTTAGGAAGAACAAGTGAAAATATAGAAAAGATGTGAATTTACAAGACCAGTGCTGAAACCCCTGTATTGATGGGAGCTGGAAGCAGATGTCTTCTTTTCTGACAAGCTTAGATTAATCACGGCAGGAATGCTGGCTCCCTCACTGCACAGAATGCAGAGAGCTGGAAGGTGAAGGTGATGCCTACAAACTTCAAAGAGAAAATTTAAAACCAGGAATGCTAAACCTTGTGAGACCACTGAGCAATGATAAAGGTAGAATAAGCAAAAGGGCCTCAAACTGTCTCTGGGATTCAAATCTAGCAAAATGAGGAAGAAGTAAGAAAGGAAAAGTGAGAAAAACAGTTTCATGCAGCCACGTGGTGGACGTGGTTGCAGTATTCTGAGCAATGCAATGGAAAAGCACTCTCTGAGAAAGTGGTGGAGCAGTGGGCAAATCCAAGAAAAAGAATGTAAGTCACACAGAGGTGACTCACAGTCACTTAGCTCAGGAGCAACCCATTACACATCTAGATGATGAGAAAAGACTCTGGTGACAAAAATGAAGCCAGGAAAAATGTTATCTGTGCACACGTATGTATACCATCTGTGTTTATATGCGCAATGCAAATATTGATTCATACATGTTTGCTGTACATATTTTAAAATCAGAAACAAGTGTAGAAGAAAAGCACAAGAGTTTTAAAAGATGTCATCCTGCAGAGCAAGAGAATAATGAGTAGGACAAATTAAAGATGGCAGGTTGCTAAATTTGAGAAATTCTTAGTGTCGTTTTATTTTTATAGAATAAAAAAATATGCTGATGAGACAAAAATGGAATATGAAAGTAAATGTCCTGTGTAGATCCCATCGTATAGGTAATAGAATCTTTTCTGGAAATCAGGCAATTTGGATAGGACCTTGCTATGTATCCCTGGTCAATCTTGAATTCTTTCTTTCTTTTTTTTTTTTTTGGTTTTTCGAGACAGGGTTTCTCCGTGTAGTTTTGGTGCCTGTTCTGGATCTTGCTCTGTAGACCAGGCTATTGGTGAAATTATTAAGGCCACTCCACGTAGTTAAAAGGAGATTTATTTAATGGCGCAAATTACAAATTAAGGGATAGGTAGGTCACGGGGTCTGGGGAAAGTGTATCGCAGTCCAGTGGTGTTCCCTGGAGCTCTGCTTGGCCAACCTCCACCGTCCATGGTCCAGAACAGAGAGAGAGCACTGGCCCATCCAGATCTCGAGTCTCCAGGCGCCTCCCTTGGCCCCGCCTTGTAGGCGTGACAGTTGCCGAAGTCTCACTGGGGGTTGGAACTTCCAGATCAAAGCTGGAATGGCTACCCACTACACCAAGCTGGCCTGGAACTCACAGAGATCTGCCTGGCTCTGCCCCCTGAATGCTGGGATTAAAGGCGTGCGCCACCACCACCTGGCCAATCTTGAATTCTTGATCCTCCTGCCTCAGTATCCTAACATGAGAATAGAGATATGAGCCACTGTACCTGACATACTCAAGTCATTACTGTCATAATGGGGCAAAGGCTATATATTTAGCTTATTATTATACTCACATTAATGTGAAACATTTTTCTTGATAGACATCTTACCTGTAATATAAAAAATTATGTTGAAAGGCTAATTCAAAATAAGATAATATACAATAGTATGTATGTTTTTGTTTCCCACAGTAGCAACCTAAATTATAGGCTATGAAACACACATACACATACACACATGCACACATATACACATGCTCACATACACAGACACATGTGTATTTTAATGATGACTGTAACTGCTAAGTGCTGTGAGATGTTCTGTATGGCAAATGTGTTGCTGATTGGTCAATAAATAAAACACTGATTGGCCAGTGGCTAGGCAGGAAGTATAGGCGGGACAAGGAGGAGAATAAAGCTGGGAAGTGGAAGGCTGAGTCAGAGACACTGCCAGCTGCCACGATGACAAACAGCATGTGAAGATGCCGGTAAGCCACAAGCCACGTGGCAAGGTATAGATTAATGGAAATGGATTAATTTAAGCTGTAAGAACAGTTAGCAAGAAGCCTGCCACGGCCATACAGTTTGTAACCAATATAAGTCTCTGTGTTTACTTGGTCGGGTCTGAGCGGCTGTGGGACTGGCAGGTGAGAGAGATTTGTCCTGACTGTGGGCCAGGCAGGAAAACTCTAGCTATAGCTAAGTTGTTTTCTGATGTAATATCACTAGAGTTACTGAATTATGTCTTTCTTTTGTGGGAAGATCCAGGAAAAACCTAAAGTGTGCAAAATGAGTCGTTTTATTCTCAGAATTTAGTAGCCAACCTGGATTGCCATACTGAGGTAAATGTGATAAACACTGACATAGAATATTAGGAGATATCTTAGCAGCCTTTCCATTTTTATTCCCTTCCAGGGAGTAATTGTGACAGAAAATACCTGGTAACTATATGTGAATTACTGCGCTAGGTTGTGACATTGCATAGAATACAGGCTTTGTCCAACGGTAAGACATTGTACTGTAACAGTCATTTACTGTCAGGACACTGGGAGTCAAGAACTCACATCCAGACTCTTATTATTTAGAAATCTATCATAAAGTTGACTAGCAAATTTACTTTTGACAACTTTACTAAGAAAATAGTTTGGCATTTTTGAAGAGGACCCAAGATAGCAGAAAGCATGGAGGAAAGGTGGGCCAGAGTCTCCAGGGAACATTCTGAGGAAAGCTGGGAACAGCTTCAGAAAAGAAACACTCCAAACAGCTGGGGGAAAGGTAGGTACTCCCTCCCTGAGCTGTACCCCCAAAATCATGT
Source organism: Peromyscus californicus insignis (assembly GCF_007827085.1). Taxonomy (NCBI): domain Eukaryota; kingdom Metazoa; phylum Chordata; class Mammalia; order Rodentia; family Cricetidae; genus Peromyscus; species Peromyscus californicus. Next base: position 74,146,139 of record NW_026294402.1, on the reverse strand, counting down.
CAAAAATTTAGAAAACTTTTGTTATAAAACTTTCTACTTTAAATGATAAAATCAGGATAATATATTTTTTCTCCATGCTGCTCTTAGAAAAATGCATGCTTCTGTGTAGACTGCAGTACCACTCTTTCCAGTTTTCTACCAATTTATATTTCAATGAGAAAATAATAAAATGTAGCTTTATCAACTTGTTTTTAATAACTACCTCTGAATGATAGACTCAGCCTCACTGTGAAAGCCATTGGATAGGAAGTCCACACGGTATCATTTGTTAGAGGAGTACAGTGTTTGAATATACTGTGTAGCTGTATAATGCATTCAACAATACCACAGATAAAGGAATGATTATGAGATGCTTGAATCAGCATACCTTCTCCATACGGCCATTCTGTTCATTCTAGATGTGAGGCAGAGCACATCGAGATGATTTATCTTCAAAGCATATTTGGTAAATGTTAACTAGCTTCTAAATCAGTGGCCAAGTTTCTGCATGATAGATTAATACTTGTCAGAAGAGCAATGTGATGAGCTTTCTTCTTGAATGGTTGACAGAAGATCTGAGGAAACAGTAATATACATAGTCTTCTAAGAATCATATTAGATCAGGTAATTATGTGTAATTTCATTTAATTGAAGTTTCTCTTAATATTTATTATAAAAAATAACTAGTGGCTCAGAGAAATTAAAGAACTCCTCCAGCATCACAGACTGTCAAGGGGCTACATGATTCAGTGTCCCTGGAGCCTTTATCCAGGGGACAGGATGTTGTAGCTCTGGTTTCTCTGGAAGTTTCAGCTCTATCATAGAGGTCACAGTTGGATGCACACAGCTCTTCTTTCTTCCATCATGAGTTAAGTCTGTACTCCACACTGAGACTTCAATGCTTCATGTCTACATGAGAAGCACAGCACGAACCCCACCCATCTAAAGAAATATCCTGGGAATTTCGTACATTTCTACTCCCCTGGCCAGATGTTGGCCAGATGGTAATGTGAAGATACTCGGAAGTCAGACAATGTAGTCTATTCTGGGAACTGTGTTTCCATATAAAATTCTGGAATCTCCATTCTTCCAGGAGAAGGAAATGGTTGTAGGAGAAAAGAATCAGTCACTGTTACAACTGAGTGCATTTTTCCTAACTCACTTCTCCATCAGGTGAATACATATATGTTTACAATTACTATAGAATTGCCAGTGCTTTACATTAAATTAAAGACAACTTTCAGATCAACTGTAAGGGGAAATATTCTTATATTCGAACGCTTCATTGAGTCAACTTTTAGTCACTGTGATAAAGACCTGAGAAAATCAAAGGAGGAAAGGATTGCTTTGGCTCAGTTTGAGAGAGTCTGAACACATAGCTCTGTGGTTTCTAGGGTAGTGGCAAGGTAGAACATTGTGTCAGAGAGAGAGAAGGAGGGAGAAAGAGAATGAGTAGAGACTCATACCCTTCAAGAGTACTCCCAGTGACCTAGAACCTCCAAGTAGAGTCTACCTCCTAAAGTTTCCACTTCCTTCTGATAGTGCCACAAGCCCAAAGCAAGGGTCAAGCTCTTCTCATCACATGGAGACATCACTTGCAAATAAAGGTACTACTACAAGTTGATAAAGTTCAGAGCATTGGCAAATGATGAAAGTAGTTTATAATGAGCTTTAAAATGCTTGTGTTCAGCACTCGGGAGGCAGAGCCAGGCGGATCTCTGTGAGTTCGAGGCCAGCCTGGGCTACCAAGTGAGTTCCAGGAAAGGCACAAAGCTACACAGAGAAACCCTGTCTAGAAAAACCAAAAAAAAAAAAAAAAATGCTTGTGTTGTGGTAATTGCTAATGAACACACTCAATGTCCCTGCTGATTCTTAGGCTAATCCTTTTATCACTTACTGAGTAGACTGGGCAGGGGCATGCACTTTGTTCCCAGCACTCCTCCACACTAGATGTAAAGGCAGGAGTAGCTCAATGAGTTTGAGGCCAGCCTTGTCTACATAGTGAGACCCTTGATCAAACAAGCAAGAAAAAACAACCAAAACCAACAAACAAACACACACACACACACACACACACACACACACACACACACACACACGGCACTCATGCACAAACAAACATACTAAGCCTGACCCGAACTTCTGAGTAATTCTATTTTCACTATATCCTCTATAAAATGGTGAATTGTTGAGACTTAATTTGGTGTTTAATTTTCTTTTCATTGAATATTCTCTTTCCAAAACACCATGCCCAGTCATTGTGTCCATTCACTCTATTCTTGCATGTACTGAGAGCTTTGAAATTTAAATCTCCAGTGAGTATAAAGCAATAACTTATGTAAAGCAACTGACACAATTAAAGAAATATGTTTATATGTGTTTACATGGTAACAGAACAATAAAATCCTTAATTGAGTTTCTAAAGCAAAAGCTGGTGTTTCATGTGTGTACAGATGCGTGTATGTATGTGACTATCCATATTTTAATCTAATTGGTACAGGGTGTTCCTGCCTCAGTATCTAAGAGTTTAGATTTGGAACTGATTACAAAGTTGCTGTTTTATGAGAAAACTTCCCATTGAAGAGCAAATGTTGACTCACTCAACTTCAAATACACAATTACATATGAGTTTTTGGTCCTAGTCAGTTATGTTCTCTCTTACTTTTAGTTACAGTTTTCTAGTGTACAAATTATTGTGAATGTATATAAGTTTAGTAAATAATTTGACTTTAATGGTATCCTTTCATTTAAAAAAGAAAGTCTTTTTATACAATTTTTTTCAAAACTTAGGACAAATAATGCAGTGTACTTCATACTGTACAAGACCATAATACTTATTTTTCACAATGTTTAAAGGCTTAATAGAAAAAGAAAGGTCAGAAGTGTTGCTCCCTATAAGTCACTGGTAGGGCTATCAAGGGAGAAGAGCCCATGACAACTCTTCTCAGTCCTCACTTCTGACTTATAAACATTGACTTTTATTATTTTATAATTATATGTATGAATGTGTAGGGTATGCACATCTGTGTGTGGGTACCTGCAGGTGCTGGAGGACTGAGGTCTGAAGCTCAGACAGCAGCTATCTGATGTGGAACTGAACCTAGGTCCTCTGCAAGAGCAGTAAGGCTCTTAGTCACTGAGCCATCATTCCAGCCTCTCATCTCAGTTTTTCATTCTCTTTATTTCTTGGTTTTTGCTTAGATTCTTTGCTTTTTTCTACTTTTTTCTTCTCTGAGTTTTCAAAACTTCTCCAGACAATGACCCCCTCAAGTCTGCTATTTATTATGAGATGTGCCCTACACTGACTTCTGAATCCTTTCTCAGCCTTGACTTCTCATCCACTGAATTCCATGGCAGCAAGTAGAGACAGAGTAGGAAGCAGAGTTAACTTGCTGTTGTGCAGGGAGAAACTTAGTGCAGCCGGGTGAGAGTGCATGATTGCAACAGGCACAGTAAATCGGTGGGAAAGGAACGGCGACTACTAAGAAAGTGTTAAGATGAATAACCGAATGATATGGATTAATCACAAGTGTTTCCCATGCTTGGAATCAGATCAAACAAGGAAACACTGTCTGGACTTGAATATAAATGGTGGGAAAGCAGGCAAAGATTATTAAAATAGATTGCACTTTTGTCTTAGAAATAGTTTTCTTTCTACATTTTGCATTAACATTTGGTAAGCTATAAATCATATTTGTCACCAAATATGGGAGGACTTCATTGTCTGGGGCTATGACTGGCTATAACTGGAAAGCAAAGAGGTTCCCAGCTTCGTTTGCATTTCACCCCATTGCTACTGCATCTGCCCACATGACGGAATATAAAGACGCTTTGCAGAAACCCATGTAAAAGCCTTCTCCCTTCCAGTATCTGCATTCTAAGTTAGTGGTATGATAAAGAGGTTATCTTTGCAACAGGCACCCATTTCTACTGTCATTTTTGGAAAAAAATAAAACAAAGAATTATTTATCTTTTAAATTTTAATCATTGGTGGATTTAATCCATGGCTGATATGTAGAACTGAATTGTATTGCAAAATAAAAATAAAAAAATTATGAAGAATAAAAATAATAAAGAAAAAGAAAAAAAAGAAATTAGTCACTTTAAGTCAATGCCCTGGTTGGCAATTTTGCCACTGGCGAAGAATTCTTATGGAAGTATTGTTGTTTAGGGTCCTCTTGAAATTCAGGGGTCTGGAGTAGCAATGTACAGTTGAACAAGCTATGACTTACATTAGGGTCAGGAAATGACGGCCATAGTCATGCAACAGGCAAAAATCATCTCAGGCCCTCTTTGTAAAGCCTTCCAAAGAGTGTGTACACGTTTAAGATGAAGAGAGAAAGACTCAAAAAGAGGAAAAAATGGAGAGAAAATCTAAAACTTTTGAGCCCATGGTTTCTGTGAAGTAGAACTTATCATGCCATACACACAGTGGCATTAAAGGTCATGTTCTGGGGACACATTCCTCCACTACCAGAAGGACAGTTTGATAGCCATTTGGAATATGCCCAGTAGCTCTAAGAGCCAAGATTAATTTTATAATGAAATATGTTATAAATTTTTGCCCTTTTCTTCCATTGGCTGTGGAAGTAAGAGAGGCAGGGTATCATGAAACAAGAAACATGTTGAGACAGGATAATCTGTAGAGAGACCTTCCTGTCACTTCTTATTTGGGTAGGGTTGATTGTTCACATTCGAACAGGAGACAGTGCTATGGTGATATTTTATTTGTGCTGAAATGTGATTTTTATTTGTATGTTAATAAATAAAGTTACCTGGGGATCAGAGCTCAAAGCAAGCCATTTAGCAGAAGTCCGGCGGTGGAGGCACATGCCCTTAATCCAATCACATGGCAAGCAGCATCTCTGTGTGGTCAAGAACACAGCCAAGCATGATGACCGAACCTTTAATCCCAGTACCAACCATAGAGACCTGGAGGTCTGTACAGACAAGCAGTGATGAGGAAATCATGTGGTTGGGTTTAGAGCCAATGAGAGAGCAGAACAGAAAGGCAATAAAAAGATAGTCACACAGGAAGAAGGTCTCTCTCTGGGGAAGCAACGGCAGCAAGTGGTAAGCTAAAGGCTATTTGCTAGTGCTCTGACCTCTTGGGCTTTTAACTGTATTTGGCTCTGTGTTTCTTATTTAATAAAACCATTTAGAATTTCGTCTACACAGTACAGCTACCTGGGATATGAAGTGAAGATTTCAGCATACTTTTAGAAATCTGGGAGAGTTTTTGTTAATTTTACTCTGTAGCTATTAACTGGTTTATATCAATTATTATTTTGAGTCTTTCTTCATTTTTAATATGTAAGCACTATTTGGCAGATTTTACAAAATTAGTCTGTGAGATGGATTTTTGCCTATTGTGTAACCATGGTCATTATTTCCTGACCCTAATGTAATTATTCTTCCCTCAAGTCTCTTGGCTTTGTAATCAAGTTTAAGGCATGTATGTAAGTTTTCTTGTATTAAAAGAACTAGATAAGAAGGAGAGAACAAGAGGCCTGCCCTGAGTGGTGGGCTCCATTGTGGTGAGCAAATCTAAGGTGGGATAAGGGGAGGGGGGGGAGAATGGTTCATGTCCTGTGGAGAGAGGCAGATCTGAAGAAATGAAGGTGGTGAGGAGGGGGCTGAGGTGGGTGGTCTGCTTGCCACCCTGGGCCATGGTGACATCTGGGTATAGGCTGCTGCCAAGGGCTGTGTTTGGGTCCATGACCCGGCTGCAGCTGTGGTCTGTGTTGATGTCTATGGCTCCCATTACCACTGAAGGCCAAGAGAATAGGGCTGCACAGAGGTGGCCCCTCCCCTCACCGGCTGCAGCACTCGGGAGAGCAGGCCCTGCACCTCACCTGGGCAGCAGAGTAGAGCTGACCCTGTCAACAAGGCACAGGTGAACCTGCCTTGAGAACATGAGCTTGGGAGAATTGACCTCACTAATGTCTGTTATGTGGTGGCATGTGAGTGATGCCCTCCCTCACCCCTTTCCCCTTTCTCTTTGCTGCCTGATGAGGTGGGGAAGTTGGCCTTGGGAAAAAGAGAGCAGGAGAACTGCCTTGCCTCTCACTGGCTGAAGCACTCAGGAAAGCAGATCTTGTACCTAGCCTGGGCAGAATAGTAGACCTGACCCTGTTGGTGGAGGCATTGATAAGTAGCCCCTTGGGGGCATGACAGTGGAAGAGCTAACCCTTACCTCTCTTGTCTTCGAGGTGGTGGCATGTGTGAGGGGAAGATGCCCTCCTCCCTCATCCCTCACCACCCGCAGCAGGGCAGGCAGGAGAGCAGGCCTTGGGGGCATGAGCGTGGGAGAACTTGTCCTGCCCCTGACCAGCTGCAGCATGTGGCCCCTGCACATCACCTGGGCATCACAGTAGAGCTGGCCCTGGTGGTTTAGGTGTAGTTGAGCCAACCCCAAGGGCATGAGAGCAAGGGAACCAACCTTGCTGTCTGCTGCACTGGGTGAGCTATCCAGGGTAGTGCTAGAGAGCTCACTCTGGTAATGAGAATGAGGGAGAGCTGGCAGGCTGACCAACCCAGCTACCACCCAGACCCTGAACCAGGGCTGAGTTGGTCCATCCCAACATCTACCCCATCATGATCTGCTGGAGCACATGAAGGGACCAGACCCACAGATCCAAAGCTGCAGGATGTCCCATGACACAGGACAACAATAGGGTATCCATGAGGTGTCCCAGTGAGTGCCTAGCAGAAGTGAGAGGCCTCAAACCAGACCAATGATTCATTGCAATGAACACTTGCAAGTAAAGACATAAGGACTCACTGTATCACACTACAGCTTCCACGATGAGATTTTTTTTCCCGTTTTCTTTTCTTTTATTTTGAGTGGAAGGTTGCAAAGGCATAGGGTAGATATGAAGGGATGGGGAGGTGAATGAGATTGGGATGTGTGATGTGAAATCCACAGAGAATTAATAAAAATAACAAACAAATAACTAGAGATGTTCCAGTGAAATGGTTTTGTTAGAAAAGGTGCTTGTCCTGAAGCTTAAAAAACTGAGTCCAATTCTAATAACCCACAGGGTAGAAAGAGAAAACTGACTTTGAAAATTGTCCTCTGAACTCCTCATGTGTGCCATAGCAGTTCATGAACACAAACATATATAAATAAATATATAAATTTTAAAGAAAGAGAGAGTGAGGAAAGGAGGAATGTAGAGTGGTAGAAAAGAAGAAGGATAAAGGAAGAACCAACCAAGTTGGTGACAGTCCACAAAACTGAAAATGCTTATTACCTGGTGATGGGAGGCACAAAGAGAGCCAGAAGCCACGTACAATCCATGTTTATCCTTTGCAGAGTATAAAGATCATAAGTAGTTTTGGACAAATGTATCAAAATAAATATATTTAATGTAAATTTAGCATTTAAAGATATTTCAATTAATTAATTTTACATCCCAACTGCAGTTTCCCCTCCCTCCTCTCTTCTCATTCCCTCTCCCCACCTCCCTTCTGTGCCCCCCCATCCACTCCCCCATCTCTATTCAGAAAAGGGCAGGCCTCCCATGGATATCGACAAAGCATGGCATTACCAAGTTGTAGTTAGGCTAGGCACCTTGCCTTGTATTGAGGCTGGGCAAGGTGGCCCAGTATGAGGAGTAGGGTCCCAAAAGCCAGCAAAAGAGTCAGAGACTCCTACTGTTAGGAATCACACAAGAAGACCAAGGTATACAACTGTCACATATATGCAGATGCAGAGTGCCCAGGTCAGTCCCATGGAGGCTCCCTGGTTGTTGGTTCAGTCACTGTGAGCCACTATGAGCCCAGGTTAGTTGATTCTGTGGGTTTTCTTGTGATGTCCTTGACCCCTCTGGCTCCTACAATCCTTCCTCCCTCTCTTTACCAGGATTTCCTGAGCTTGGCCTGATGCTTGACTGTGGGTCTCTGCATCTGTTTCCATCAGTAGTTAGATGAAGCCTCTCTGATGACTATGTATTTAAAGATTTGAATATTTTATTTCCTAAGAAAATATATATGCACAATTCTTAGTTCATTACATATATAGATTGATATTTTATTTTTATTATTAAGAAATTTTCTATTCATTTTACCTTCCAACCACAGATCCCCTCTTCTCCCTTCTCCTATTCCCCAGTTTTCCCCCACAACCCACTCCCCATTCCCACCTCCTCAAAGGCAAGGTCTCCCATGGGGAGCCTGGTACATTCAGTTAAGGCAGGTCCATGGCGCTCCCCCCTGCACCAAGGGTGCACAAGGTGTCCCACCTTAGGCACTGGTGTTGCTAGAGTTTTTCTGCCTGGCCCACAGTCAGGGCAAATCTCTCTCACCCGCCAGTCCCAAGCCGCTCAAACCCGATCAAGTAAACACAGAGACTTATATTGGTTACAAACTGTATGGCCATGGCAGGCTTCTTGCTAACTGTTCTTACAGCTTAAATTAAACCATTTCTATTAATCTATACCTTGCCACGTGGCTTGTGGCTTACTGGTACTTTACATCTTCCTTATCCTGATGGCGGCTGGCAGTGTCTCTCCGACTCAGCCTTCCACTTCCCAGCTCTATTCTCGTCCTTGTCCCGCCTATACTTCCTGCCTGGCCACGGGCCAATCAGTGATTTATTTATTGACCAATCAGCAACACATTTGACATACAGACCATCCCACAGCACACTGGGCTCCAAAAAGCCCGCTCATGCACAAGGGATGGGTCCCAATCCCACTGCCTGGGCCCCCCTAACCAGTTCAAGCTAAACAACTGTCTCGCCTATCCAGAGGGCCTTAATTATAATGTTGGCGGTGGGTGGAGAGATAGCTCAGTGCAGAGAGGACTGGAGTTCAGTTCTCAGCACCCATGTTGAGTGGTTCACACCACCTGCAGCTACAACTCCAGGTGATTGGATACCTTCTTCTGGCCTTTGGACAGCCACAAGCATATGCTCAAATATGCAAGCATGCACATGATATAAAAATAAATAAATCTTTTAAAAATCATGATAACATAGTTTATCCTTAAAGTAACAAAGAAACAGTCCATTGTTTCTGATATAATGGGTTCTTGTAACACATAACTCATATAAGTGTATGAAAGTAATTTTAAAGAGATTAAAGGTTTTTAGTTTTATAAGGTTGCTGCCCTCTTTGGTCACTACAATACATCATGATGATGTAACCATAAAGACACACATGAGAGCTGGATCAATGGTCATAGTGTTGACCTTAACTTCATGCATTAATTCCACTCAACACTAGTTTACACTTCTAATGGATGATCCATGTAAAAATAGGCTGGTATTGAACATGAATAGTAATAAAGACTCTAAATACCATATGCTAAACTGCAACCACTATTATTAATTTTTTTTTGGTTTGGCCAACAAGAATATAAATAATGCATACTGTAAAACTTATTCATCTACCAGCATATTTCTAAATCGAAACATCCCAACATATTTTTAAGGAATCACATCATATCCAGCTGGCCTTGTATTCAAAGGTACATTCTCTGGGTCTAAGAATATGGTAGTCCCATTTAGAAAATATATTAGTTTCTCAATTACCAGGCAAATAATCAATGAGCCTCGTGGCCTATAAAAATGTTATTTTCCAGAGAAGATTGATAACTTAGGATTTCACATTTGTAACTGCTTGAAGATATTCACTGAAAGACTAAATGAACTTTCTTTGGGTATGAATTATCAAATAAAATATTAATTAGGCTAGACTAGTCAAACAGAAAGGACATATTTGTATATATAAAAAATACTTTAGGTATGATATTGGTGGGACTATTTGACAACATTTCTCTGGGTGACAGGAATCAACCTGAATTTTATTTTGCCAAGACTGAATAAATTCCTAAGTAAATCAAACATCATTAAGTTTAAATGGCCTGTCAGTGTTGGGGACATTTGGTTTAATGTTATTGCTGATTCCCATTGATTCTCTTCCCCTGTTCTTTTGTAAATATTTAATAAATAATGCTGTCATCATTCTTATAAACATGAACACAATTCTAGATGCATACCTACATATCTACACAGAAAGATGAGTACATGTGTAAGATCTGGACCTTGTCTCTCACACTATTATAAAGATACACATCACTACATTCAAGTGTATATGACAGAACAGGGAATTAAAGCATGGTATATCTTCAGATAAATGTCCTGCACAGAGATGCTAATCTCTGACAGGTCATCAAAGTAGAAACAGGTTATTGAAAGTATAAAACTTAAATTTCTTTTTACTTGTATCGAATGAGTTGACTACCAGTTCCGAATATAATGAAGTAGGTATATTTTACTTAAATTTACCTAAACTTAAATTTTGTTATGTACTTATTGATTTTAATTAATTAATTAATTAATTATTCAGACCAATCACTGTTTCCCCTGTCCTTCCTCTCCTCCCAGTCTCTCCCCTCAACTTCCCCTCTTCCCACCCCCCATCTACTCCTCTCCCCTTCTCTTCAGAAAAAGGCATTCCTCCCATGTATATTAGTCAGCTATGGTATATCAAGTAAGACTAGGCACCTCTTCTCCTACTGAGGCTGGACAAGGCAACCCAGTAGGAGGAAAGGGTTCTAAAAGCAGGTAACAGAGTCAGAAACAGCCCCTACTCCTACTGTTAGGAGTCCCACAAGAAGATCAAACTACACATTTATAGCATATGTGTAGACCTAGGTCAGTCCCATGCAAGCCCCATTGTTGGAAGTTCAGTCTCTGTGAGCCCCTATGAGCCCAGGTTAGTTGATTCTGTGGGTTTTCTTATGATGTCCTTGGCTCCTCTGGCTCCCACAATCCTTCCCTCCCCCTTTCACAGGATTCCCTGGAGTCTGCCGAGTGTTTGGCTGTGAGTCTCTGCATCTGTTTCCATCAATTGCTGGGTGAAGCCACTTTGATGACAATTGGGCTAGGCAATAATCTATGAGTAGAGCAGAATATCATTAGGAATCATTTCATTGACTATTTTCTGTCAGTCATGTTTGTTATTTATTTTTAAGGTCATAAAGGACATAATAAGATCGCCTTCTGTTATGTATTGATTGTTTTCAATGTATTTGGTCTCCTGTGGAATTTCTTTTGATTTCTTGATGTGATATTATTAGTTCTTTGAGAATTTCATGCAATGTTTTGATCATATTCATCCCTTACTCAGCTCCTTCCCCTAATTCCTTCCAGATCTACCCACACTTCCCCCACCATCTTTTTCTATTTTTCTTTAATTATCATTGCTACATGTATGCACGCACATACATAATAAATATAACCTGCTAAGTCCACTTAGTGATGCTTATATGTATACGTTTTTAGGGCTGACCACTTGCTCGCTCTTGGATAAACAATTAGAGGGCTCAACCCCTGTGAAGACTGATTATTATCTGCCTCTCAGCAGTTATTAATTACCTATAGTAATTCATCTAGTAGTGGGACTCTTTGAAATACCTCCCATCCACAATGGCATGTCAGCTGATATTGTCATTGCTTAAATCTTGCTGGGGAAACTATAAGTTTGAGATTTCATGGGTGCAATTTTATTGACGTAAGAAATCACAATCTCACAGCAAAGTTAGTGATTCCCTGGGTCTTGCAATATTTCTGCTCTACCTTCTATGATGTTTCCTGAGCTTTGAGTGTAAGAGTTGTGTTACATATGTATAAATTGGGGCTGGGTATGGTACTTCATGGTCAGTTGATAATTGTATTTTAACTAGTTGTATATTTCTGTTATGGCTCTGCCTACTCCAAAAAGAAATTTCTTTGATAGAGGTGAGAGCTACACTCTTCTATAGGAATAAAGGTAACTGTTTCAAATGGAATTAAAGATTATATTTTTTTAGGAAAGTAGCAGTAGTAAGTTCTTTTCTAGGTATCAAGGATGACCTCATGAACCATAATTACGTGACTACATTTACAGTACCAGGAATGAGTTCCCTCATATTGAATAAGGCTTAAGTTCAATTAGACTGCTGTGGGTTACTACCAAGTTGTGATGCTGTTGTTACACTTTTGGGGCTATCTTGTCATGCTGGTCCTTGTGTTTCAGAGACATAAGAACAAAGCAGGACTATTGGTTGCTTTTCTCCCTTGGCAGCTTATATAGCAGTTACCAGGTCTACGAGAGCTAGTCCTCAGGGAGGGGACATCCATGTCAGTTCCATCTGGATTCCTCAAAGTCCTATGTCTGAGGTGTGTGGTGTCTTCAGAAACAGGGACTTATCTTCAAATTCTAGAAAGGTACCAAGGGCAATGGCAGTAGCCTATATTCACTTTTTGAGGTCTCTTAGATTCCCCTAACCAGCAAATCAAAAGGATGTTTCTTGTGCTTGGTACTGGAGTTTTTCTTAGTCTATGGGTCTCCAAGTGGCATAACTTCATTTTAAAAAACTGTATGTAAGTACAAAATATATTATTTCCTGTGGCTTTTTAAAACACCCTTCATGTTATTTATCCACCCTCCCTCCTTCTTCCTCTGTATTGCCCTTCCTAATTAAAACACACACCCTTGTTTTTCCCATTTCCCTCTTCAGAGTACTTGTGTCCTGCTATTCTCCTCTCTAGAGCTCCCTCCTCCGTTCCTTTTTTTTTTTTTAAAACGTTCCTGCATTCTCAGTTACTCCAGGCTATATACTCACACCTAAAGGTTTGGAGCTAAAGTCCACAAATATGAGAGAACACATGGCATTTATCATTATGGTTCTGAGTATTCATCACTCAATATATTTTCTATTTCCATCCATTTACCTGCAAATTTTATGATTTTTCTTTTCTTTACAGCCGGAGTATTCCATTGTGCATATGTACCACATTTTCATTATCCATTCATCAGTTTGAAGGACATCTAGGTTGCTTCCTAGCTATTAAGATAGAATGACAATGAGAATGGCCAAGCAGATATCTGTGAGGTAGGATGTTAAGTACTATGGGCATAAGCCGAGGAATGATGTAGCCCAATCATGGGGTATATCTAATTTTAGCTTTGTGAATTCTCTGCACTAATTTACAGAGTTTCTGAGGTTTTTAAAATATCTGTCTAAATGGTAATCTAAATGAATTTAATTTCATCATTTTGAAAAGAGGTTTTGTTCCTCATGAGTATCTACAGGCTTGGGAATGTGCACCTACTGTTTTCTTAATAGAAGAATAATGTCTCCAAGTGTGGAAGTTGATATGGTCATGCTCCATGATGGTGAATGTCTTCTCTGTCCTTTACCATGATTTCCTCTTTCATGATTGGTCTAATTCAACTTCATTGTACTTATTTCCTCCATAAGAAGATGCAAAAGAAGCTTTGTCTAATATTCTTTCAATATGTAAAATTGTTTACCTTTTGTCCCCCTTTTTTCCTGAACAACATCATGAAAACAGCATGCATGATTTGGGTCTTCTTTTTTTCTGTCTTGTGATATTTTGTTGACATTGTTTATGTTGTATTCTACACTAAATATCACTGGTGCAAAGTCTGAGCTTACCCTGATGATTTTTCACTCTCTCCTTATAATTGAGTTTCTATTCTACTGGATACCTGGAAACATTATCTTGGAAGAAGCAAAAAAAATTATTCTATAGCCAGATACTATTCTCTACATTAGTAAGTCAGTGTTCAATTGGATGGACATACTGTTCTTTCAGTGAGAAAATTACCAATGAATGATGCAGCACTGGTGAGCAAATGGTATTTGTTGAGAGAGTTCACACTGCACAACCACTTGAATGATTGTGCTGGCACATGCAGCGAAAAGCATGAGTACATTGCCCAAGGCTTGTATTTAGACACCCACTGAGGGGCAGAACTAACTGGTGGCCAAGGCTGCACAGAGAAAGGAGTTTGTCCAGATCAGTAAATGTGAAGAGTCCTTTAATAAAAATAGAGTAGACAGAGAGCTTCTACTAGGGAACACAACAAACCATCAAATAATAGAACTAAACCATAAAAATAGTAAATGTATACAAATAAGTTAAAAGGTGGTGCTATGGGTAAGTGTAAAAACATAGTTAAGCAGGAGACTGCAGAGTAGTGGATGTGAAGAGTGGAAGGAATGTGGCATGCAGCATCCAGGCAGTGGGACCAGGACCTGTCCTCAGTGCATGAGCTGGCTGTTTGGAACCTGGGGCTTACGCAGGGACACTTGGCTCAGCCTAGGAGGAGGGGACTGGACCTGCCTGGACTGAATCTACCAGGTTGTTGAACTCAATTCCCAGGGGAGTCTTTGCCCTGGAGGAGATGGGAATGGGGGGTGGGCTGGTGGGAAGGCGGGGGTAGGGGTGGGCATGGGAGGGGGGACAACAAGGGAATCCGTGGCTGATATGTAAAATTAAATTAAATTATAAAATAAAAAAGAAAACATTTGCTACAGTAAGATATGGGAAAATCAAGCTCACACCACTTCCTGTACATACGGTAACACTGTCTGATTTTGCTCTTCTTAAAAATTTGCATCACCATCTATTCAACAGCTCATATATGTGCATGTGACTTACGCACCGTGACATTCTCCCAGAGGAGGCACCTGAATTTTGTCTTCCTTCCGCTGCTCACAGAAGCCATCACCCATTTGTCTAAATACCTGGCCTCACTCTGCTCAAGTGCTGCTGCCTCCTGCTAAAATAACCCTCGAATGGCTCAGAGACTTGTGCTTGAGCCTGCCCAGCTCTGCCGCATGGCAGAGCTCTGAGCCAAAATGTGCCATTTACAGGAAAAGCATGCCCGTATGGATCACTAAATTTCTATTCCTTGAAAAATGTCCAATGTTTTGAATGTTTTGCTCAGTAGATACTTGCAATGGGATGTCTTTTTGAAAATTCTCAATAGTGAATTATTGTAAAAAAAAAAACTTTTGGGAAATGGAGACTGTGGAATTCTATTTTGAAGCCCATTTTATTATATACAATTTAATTTGACAAAATGATGATATAGGATGCAGACAGAAAATAGTACCAGAGTGAAACAGGTTAACATCTGTTGTCTTATGGAAATACATTTTTATTTATTTAACCAAAATCCCTGACACAATTTCATTAATCTTAGGTCTCACACTCAGTATGATGTTTCTAACCTTGTTCACTTCATAAACGTACTCTTTGGTGTGCCTTGAGATGTAGGCCCCCATTTCCTCTCTCCACTTTCCCTTCCCCTGTAGTTATGACTGTTGTACTAGCTCTGTAAATTGAGCTTTAGTTATAAAGACAATTCTACATATGATAGAGATATTGAAACACTTTTATTTCCAAGTCTGGGTAGCTTCTCTTGGTGCAGTGTCCTTTAAAATTAAGTAAACTGCTTAATATATATGATATGTGATAGATATATAATACATGTATGTTATATGTATATAACATGTGTATTCTTTCTATCTGGTGTAATTTCATGCCTTTAGTCAGTCTTAACACTATGAGTTTCAATAAGGGAACATACACACAGTTTGCAGTGATACAGTCCATCCCAGGAGAAGAAGTATGTAGCAGGCAAGAATGTAAGGCAGCTGACCACTCTGCAGCTGTCAGTGGAAAGCTGAGAGAGATGAATGCTGAGGCTCTGCTGGCTTCCTCCATGCTACCTTGTTATTTAATCGAAGACTCTAAGCCGTGGAATGGCACCACTCACATTTGGGATGACTCTTCCTCCTTTGATTAATCACACCTTTGGAGACACCTGCAAGGACATGCCAGGATGGTGTCCCCTAGATGTTTCTCAATCCTCTCACAATGACTGCAGATTGACATCATGCTTAGTGTCTTAGTGTACGGATGCCAAAGTCACGATGCACTCTCATGTTCTTGCTCTTCTTACTCTCTCTTTTTGGTTGAAAGAAGTTAATTAAATTTGAGGAACTTCAATGATTTCTTCCATACAACGAACAATATTTTCTTAGATTTTTTTCTTTGCTTTTATTAATTCTGAGTATCAGCACACAAGGCAATGGTTCTGTCAGCGTGTTTTCATGCATTCTTTGTTCCTATTGATCTTCCCCCTCAACTCCCCATTCCTTTCCTTCCAGCCTTGCTACTCCCATGTGCTTTCATAGCACTTGTACTTTATCACCTCTTCTCTACACCCCTTCTTATGATCTCTTCTCCTTTCTCATGGTCCTGCTCTAGTTTCATGATGTACACCCACACATCAAATATAAATTAAAATTTAGGATCTGCATGTGAGAGAAAGCACACAGTATTCATCTTTCTTCGTCTGGCTTATTTTACTTACTATAATAATTTTCAGTTCCATCCATCTGCAAATGTTGTGATCATTTTTTGACAGAATAAAATTCTATTGTGTGTGTGTATATATATATATATTACATATATAATATATATATGTATACACACACATATTTCATTTCTCTTACTAATTCACCTGTTGGTAGGCATTTAGACTCTTTTATTTGTTAGCTGCTGTGATTAGTAGAGCTATAAACATGGATCACAAGTGCCTTCCTGCTGTGATAGCTGAGAGTCCTTTGCATCTGTCCTTCTTAGAATCCTTTGTATCTGTCCTTCTTAGAGTCCTTTGAATCTGTCCTTAGAGTCCTTTGTATCTGTCCTTAGAGTCCTTTGCATCTTTCTTTTTCTTTCCATGGAAGCTCCACACAGATCTCTATAGTGTTTATACCACTTTACTTTCCCACCATCAGTGTACAAAGTGTTCCTGTTTCTCCATGTCCACATCCACTTAAGTTTTTGCTTGATGTTGACCCTGCCAACTGGAATGAGATGCAATCTCAAAGTAACTTGAATTTGTATTTCTCTGGTGGTTAAGGATGTTGAACATCTTTTAAAATTTGTTAGATGTTTGTGTTTCTTCTTTTAGGAGCTGCCTACTCAGTCATTAACCTACTCATATAATTTTTTTAGTGTTCTTACGAGGAAGTGATAAAATAAAAACAAAACACTCATTGGCATTTAAGGAGTTCTTGTTACCACAATAAAATACCTAGCTATAATATTATCACATTATTTATATTTATGTATTGACATATGCATATCACATTTGTTTTATACTTGTAAACATGTATGTATTTTACATGAATTTATATGTCATCATTTCTGAACATTGTAGTAACTATTATTTCACATATGTATTACACAAATATCAAAAATTCAGAAGAGGGCTGCCTATAGTTTGCAATGTAAATTATTTGCATTATTAATTTAAATTGATTGTGGTAACTGGAGAACTTTTAAGTTACATACATCCTGGTTTATTTATGTAAGGAAAAACATACGAATAAATGTGTAAATATTGGATTTTTTTCATAATAACCGACTAGATGTTCCAAGGATCAGAGCTTGCCACTTTGCCAACACCAGCTGTACCTATTTCCTGTTATCTCTTTCCATGGCTGTGGATACATCACAGTGGTATAGCACTTTCTTAGGATATGCAAGCCCCATGTCTGATCCTTTGTTATTATAGAAAATAAAAGCAAAATCCTATGCAACATTGCTACTAATGGAAAAAGAAAAAAGTTGTTTATATTAGACTGCCTACCCCATGTACTCTCTGTGATCCAAAGATCCCACTTAAGTAGTTTTTCATGTTTGTATTTCTGTAGTAATTTTTTATAAACTACTTAAGTGTATGCTCATTTCTAAGCCTCAAATTCACATATAGTTTTTTAAGAGAGTATAATAGCCACTTTAGTCACAATTCAACAATTACAGATCTTTTATAAACTTAGATATTGTCTGAAAGATTCTCATCTGTTTGCATTAACTTCTACTGACTAAAAAGCCTCAAAGGCTGTGCTCAGTTCTGATGGCAACATTAACATTTTTAGTAGGTGCAAAAAGTGACATGGAGCTTTTTAGAACTTGCAATTCCAAATAATTTACAAAAAAAAAACTCATTACATAAATTGCATTACAAATGAAAGAAAAAATCTTGAAAAGTTGTTTCATTTTCAAAATAGTATTTTTAATTCATCTCTAATTAGATCCACATCATGAATGTTATAATGCATCTTTGTTCTTTCATTCAACAGATGGATTCGCTTGAGAATGAAAAGGGATGTACAAGAAATGTATGGCACATTAGAGGGAAACCCACTAAAGTTGTAATTGGATTTTGGAACATACTAGGGAATGCAATATTTTAGACTTTCTTTTTAATTTAATTATGCATATATGTGAGTGTCTATGTGTAGGTATGTGCACATGAACATGGGGCCCATGGAGTCAGGAAGAGAGCTTTGGATGTCCTGGAGCTACAGCCACAGGTGGTTATGAACTCCCTGAGTTTGGTACTAGGGACCAAACTCGGGTACTTCACAAGAGCAGTACATGCGCTTAACTGCTGAGTCATCTCTTGAGCTCCAGGAATATGTTTTGGGGGCTGAGAAAGATTAGGAAATTGTTTAAAACAAGAACAAGTGACAATAGGAAAAATAAGTTTAAGAAATTAAAATTGACTATGTTACAGAGTAATATTTATCTTAAATATGACTTTTGATTATAGTCAAATACTGTTTGTTTTAAAGACCGATTGTAGAATTTAAACACAGGATATGCTTTGAAACTTTGAATAATAAGCTTTGTTTTATATTAAGACATAATGGATTGATGATTGCATACCTTTCCCAAAAGGAAGTAGGATAACTTCAGATTTCCATGCAATAAGTCGGTAGAAAATGTAAGTAGAATATGAAATGTACAGTCAACTTAGGGAAGTCTGTATTTTACATAAATGAAGAAGATGGAATTTTTAAAGTTTCATAACTTTCTAAATTTATCAAGTCCTGGAGAACTCTGTACTTTGTCATGATAGATGTCAAAGCTCTTCTTAAGGAAAACAAATGGAAGTGTGTTCAATTTTCTTCTTTCTATGCTTGAAGTACATCCCCTTCCATATAAAACCAACGACCTATTACCTCTAAAACTGTACACGGATAGCAAAGATGTAAAATACGTGACTGTCAAAGGATAGGGTCACCTAACAAGCAAATGGAAGTCATCAACAAGCAGGTATAATTATTTTATCTGATAAAGTAGACTTATTGATAAAGGGATAACTCATGAAGAAGATATAACATGGACTGTAGCAATGGGTTGGTGGTTTAGAGCACCAGCTGCTTCTTCAGAGGACCCAGGTGCCACATCCCGCACCCACATGGCAACTCCAAACCTCCTGTAATTACAGTTTCAGGGGATCCAAAATGCCCTCTTCTGGCCTCTGTGGGCACTGTATACACATGTTGCACAGACACACATGTAGGCAAAACTGCTGTACACTCACATTTTTAAAAATATTTAAATTACTGCTGTGGTGTTATCTGTTGCCTGTGTTTTCGGGGGTGTAACTGACTTCCTTATATGAGCAAGAGATATTGAGACCATGATTGGAAAAAGCACAGGGACAAATAGCCAAATTAGTGGAAACACATGAACTATGAACCAATAGCTGAGGAGCCCCCATGGAACTGGACCAGGCCCTCTGAATAAGTGAGACAGTCGATTAGCTTGAACTATTTAGAAGGCCCCTAGGCAGTGGGACTGGGACCTGTCCTTAGTGCATGAGCTGGTTTTTTGGAGCCTGGGGCCTATGCAGGGACACTTTGCTCAGCCTGAGTGAAGGGAGGAGGGGACTGGACCTGCCTCAACTGAATTTACTAGGCTGAGCTGAATCCCCAGGGGAGTCCTTGCCTTGGAAGAGGTGGGAATGGGGGGTGGATTGGGGGGAGGGTGGGGATGGGGTGGGAGGAGGGAGGACAGGGGAATCCATGGCTGATATGTAAAATTAAATTAACTATAAAATTTTAAAAATTAAAAATTTAAATTAGAAAAGAAAGAATCATTGTAAACACTAGCATACTAAATAGTGGAACTATCAATTTCATAGAACAAACACCAAAAGTCATAAAAGATCATGTAGGACCTAACATATTAATAATGGGAGACTTCATATCACAGTAACACAATAAGTCTTCCAAACTAAAAACCAGAAAAGATCCTTCGGCGTTAAATTACACCATAGTTCAACTGGCTTTGACAGATATCTACAGAATATTCTATTGAACAGATAGGGAATGCACATTTTTTTCAGCACCCCATGAAACTTTCTCTAAAATTAAAGTAAGCGCATCACAAACCACATCACAAACCACAAAGTAAGCATTAACAAATAGACAAAATTAAGATAATTCATATTAGAATAAAATGGAATAAAACTAGACATAGACAACAAGAAAAACTTTAGAAATTGCACAAATATCTGGAGACTTAAGTGTACATTTTGGAACAGTTGGTCATAGAAGAAATCAGAAATGAAAATTTAAAATTCTTAGAAATAAATGATAGCATGCTTAGCTTTGTCTACTGGAATTCAGTCCTAAGAGGAAAGTTCATATTGATATGTGCTCACACTAAAAAAAAAATAAATAAATAAATCAGAGAATATCAAATAAGTAAGCTAACTTAATGAAACACTTTAAGGCTTTTTTTAAAAATCAGGAAGCCAATCACAAACACAGCAAATATCAAGAAATAATAAACATTAGAGTTGAAGTTAATGAAATAGAAAATTTAAAATGATACATAGAATCACTTCAAGAGTTGATTCTTTGAAAATATAAACAAAGTTGAAATACTTCTAGGAAAGCTAATGAAAGAAAGAAAAATTTAAATAAATAAATTAGATTTAAAAAGGGAGTTGTTACAAAAAGTTCCAATGAAATTCAGAAGATTTAAGGAATATTTTGAAGACTTATATTCCAAAAATCTATAAAATGTAGAAGGAATGAGTAAATTTCTAAGTGGGTATGACCTACTAAAATTAAGGCCAGAAGATATGAGCAAACAGATCATAGCAAGCAATACAATTGAAGAAGTGAAAAATTTCTCCACAGAGAAACAGCCCAGTGTGAGATGGTCTCACTGCCGAGTTCTATTAAACTGTTAAGAAAGCTCTGGTTTAGTGGTGCAGCAGGTAAAGGAACTTGCTAACAAACCCAAAGGCCTGAGCTTGATCCAAGGCTCAGGACTCACATGGTGGAACAAGGGAACTATCTCCTACAAGTTGTCCTCTGGTCTCTAAACATGGACTGTGGGGGGTGCTCCAGAATAAATAAATATAAAGAAATAGTTTTTGCAAAGATCTAATACCAACACTTTTCAAACTGATCCACAAAACAGGTGAATGATTACTACTAAATTGTAGTTGTTTTTAATCTTTTGGCTTTTTGGGGGGGCCCACCAACCAGCTCCCAAATAAATAAACATAGAGACACATTCTTACTTAAATGCCCAGTCTTCACTTGGCTTATTTCTAGCCAACTTTTCTTAAATTATTCCATCTACCTTTTGCCTTTGAGGTTTTTTACCTTTTTCTATGTCTATATATCTTTTCTTTATGTCTTACTCCATGTCTGGCTGTGTATCTGGGTGGCTGACCCCTGATGTCCTCCTCTCCTTTTCTTGTTCCTCAATCTCTTTCTCCAAGATTTCTCCTCCTATTTATTCTCTCTGCCTGCCAGCCCTGCCTATCCTTTCTCCTACCTTGCTATTGGCCGTTCAGCTCTTTATTAGGTCAATCATGTGTTTTAGACAGGCAAAATAACACAGCTTCACAGAGTTAAACAAATGCAACATAAAAGAATGCAACACACTTTTGCATCATTAAACAAATGTCCCATAGCATAAACAAATGTAACACATCTTTGACTAATATCCTATAGCACTAAATTTACTCAACAAATCCAGTATTATTTTGATAGCAAAACTTACAAACACATACACACACAAATTACTGACTAATTTCCATGATGAGCATGGATTCAAATATTCTCAACAAAATACTTGCAATCCAAACTTAGCAACACATTAAGAAGAACATATAATATGATCAACTTCATTTTATCCCAGGGATGGAGTGTTGATCTGATACAAGCAAACCAATAAAAACACAATACACAATAGAACTATACTTAAAGGTAGAAATCACACAATCATCTCAATAAACAGCAAGAGGCATTTGCTAGAGTTGACATGCTTTTGTGATAAAAGTCTTGGAGAAGTGAGGAACAGACAGAACAGGCCCATAAGGTATCCAATGTTGGCTTTTGTAACTCTGTAAATTTCAATAAAACAGAGAGACATCCCCCTTCAAGAACTTTGTATGAACGTTTTTTTTTTTTTTACTTTGAACTGCCTCCATTTTTCTTCATTGCCTTCCCAAATTTCTAGAAATTAAGTCTGAAGTTTTGTTTCAAGTTGATAAGGCATGATATTCACTCACTTTATTTTTTTATTTATTTATTTTTTTTTTTTTTTTGGTTTTTCGAGACAGGGTTTCTCTGTGTAGCTTTGCGCCTTTCCTAGAACTCACTTGGTAGTCCAGGCTGGCCTCGAACTCACAGAGATCCGCCTGGCTCTGCCTCCCGAGTGCTGGGATTAAAGGCGTGCGCCACCACCCCGCCCGGCCGATATTCACTCACTTTAAATGGGGATTTTTAGATAAATTTCCCATACTGGGGAATGTTTTATGGGAATGATTGTATTCTTTGTACTCAGAGCAGGTCTCATAGGAAGAAGGAATTCTTGGGAGGAAGTGGCCAGGGAAGCAGAGGTCTGCAGGAACCAGAAAAGAAGTCCCAGAAATTATGCTGTGGTCATAGAAAAGCTGATGAAATGTTCTTTACCATAGAATCCAACTGTGACTTTTCAGAACCTGAAAAATGCTGATATTAAATTTCTTCCTCCTTGGAAGCTATGCTGCCTTTGTCTAGGCCTGTGCAATGAGATGGTCTACAGATTCTTTGGGTGTATGCTGCCTGGCCTGTAGTGTATTGAAACTATTGCTCCCTGCCTCCCAGAGAAAAGCCAATTCACATCAGTGTAAGCAAATGGACTCTTGGATAGTTCTTGTGTGTCATAAGCATGTCCCAACCCATCTGACCAGACAGAGTCAATAAAACCCTAAGGATTTTGATACAGAGACATACAGGAAACCAGGATGTGGAATTTCATTTCTTCCTCACCAGGAAAGCCACACATTGTGTCACAGTTTCTTCAAATGAGTAACCATGAATTTAGAAACAAAGCATACACGGGGTTCTGAGAACTCCCTTCTAAGTGACCTCCCAAAAAAGTATTTACAAACATGATTTTGATATAATGCTTTTAGTGGCAATGGAAATTTATTTTGTTAACTGATGTGTCAGTCTACTGGTATGTGAACAAATAAAGTTTATGGGGCACCAAAGTCTTCCACCGACTGTAAAATGTAAGCTGGAGCATATAACATATAATATCATATTCAGAGAAGGAAAAAGTGAACGTGGTTAATGGTGTTTAGATTCATCCTTAAAAATAATGAAGGTTGATCTGTGATAGCTCAGTGGTTAATAATTAGAAATACTCAAGGTGAGTCTGTGATAGCTCAGTGGTTAGGAGCATGGCTGCTCTTGCAGAGGAGCCCAGTTCAGTTCACCTCAACCACATGGTGGCAGCTCACAAACATGTGTAACTCCAGTTCCAGAGGATCCAATGACCTCTTCTGGCCTCTACAGGCAGCAGACATGCATGTGGTGTACATACATACATACAGATAGACACATATACATAAATAAAAAATTAAAATATTTTCAAAAGAAAGAATTCAGAAGGTAAATTATATCTCATGTCTTTTACCAAATTAAAAAAAAAAAAAACAAAGCATGACTTCAGGTCAGATCTTCCTCTTTTAACCTTTTCTGCTGCACTCTGAGCCTTTCTTTTGCTGAATTAAGCTTAGCTTACGGGATAAAAAGGTTTCTATTGTGGTTATTACAGAGTCTAAGAAGTGTCAATGGCTGTCTACCTATATCAAGCTGTTGGAGTTTTTATAGTAACTATAAATATTAGTTGCTTTTAGTGCCAATGAATAAAATCCCGGATGTCCTCTCACTGTATTTTCCTGTTCTCACTAGAATTACTTTGCCTGCATTTTTCAAAGACTTATCATGGTAACTGCCAGGCTCAATCATTAACCTTGCCTAAAATTCCTTCCATTATCTCCTACCATAATTTCCAAAGATGAAAAGACTTAAAAATCTAACACCTACTGCTTGGCTAGGTCCAAATAAAAAAGAATGAGCACATTCCCTTGGCTCATTAGGCACAGAGAGTGCGAGTGAGACTGGTTTCTTCTCCATGGATACTGGGATGCTTCTTGATGATTGACAGGTCTCTGGCTAGGCCTGTTTTGCACTCTTTGGTCAGAAGCCAGATTTGGCAAGTCAAAGGAGTCACTTGGCAAACCAGTCTGCAAAGGACTAAAGAGGATGTCAAATGGTCTAGTCTCAGGAATCCAAGCTAATCCCCTGTAGCTGAGATTGAGACAAGCGTAGAATCAAAGCATGTGAGTTCCATATAGAAACCATGCTTTTCAACTTAATAAAGCAAACAACAGGACAAAACAGCTAGAGCAGGATTCCTACAGCTGGGCAGTATTTCTTTTTGGCTTTACCGTAAGGAACAGTTGCCCAAAATAGGATCCCTACTCTGTAGTGAGTCAAACTCAATTGCACTCTGGGTCCTAGAGTTTGACCAGTTTTAAAAAGCCAGAGCTGGAAACAAAGGATCAAGGAAAACCAACAGCTCACTCAAAATAAAGACTGGAACATTCATGCTTCCCCGGCAGCTTTGCTGACCCAGCTTCTCCATCACGAAGCTGGCTTGACTTTGAGGGGTCCGTTTACAATGAGGTGAATGAAGAGTTGGCAGTCTGACTCTCACTTACTGTAATTGAGTCAGACAATTAAATTGCCTCCCAGTTACTGAAAATGTAAACCACATACACCGTATGTAGGTCACAGCATTCCAGCGGTGCGTGTCCAGTGTAGTGACTTAATGCCTGGATATGGAGGACCGTGTTGAGTCGAAGTGGCAGAGCATGCTGGCTCAGCAGATGTACATGCAGGCAACAAGGGTGACACCAAGGGTCTGCAGCTTTGGAAGACAGGAGCCAGTGCTCCTGCACATCCACTGATTGAGACAAAATGATATGTCAGCTGATCATTATATTGTAATTTTTTAATAGTTTTCCTTAAAATCTTAAAACGAACATCGTTCTTAAAGCCTACCTTTGTACATGTCCTCCAAAAGAAACCCTCCACGTATCCTCCCCAAACCAAAGCTATATTGAACGATGCAAAATGACTACTTTCGCAGTGACAGAGTAATTAAAGTATGACTGATTAATTGTGTATGATATTATGTAGCCTTTGGAGAACAGAGGTTTAGCCACATCAGTAGAACTGTGAGAAGGGGGGGATCATGTGTGTAGGTGACTTGATTTCATGCTACCAATTGATTAATACAGAAGGTCATGAGAAGCAAAGGGTTTTTGTAAATGTTGTTACCGTGGTATCAACAGCTTTCTCACATCTGTCTGCTTAATAGAATGGCAACAGTAGAATACTGACCAGTTACACTTAAATGCTTAGTTTTTGTTTATATCTCCCTTGCTAGCTTTAACCCCGGGTCTGCAGCCTTCTCCAGCTCCACAAGCTTTGGACATCTGGCTCCATTGTTAAGTGACACACACTAAAAAGAAGCACTTTTGCCACTCAGTAAAGGCAGAGTAACTGTGCTGCTTTTTCTTGTTTTCTTTTATGTTTGCCCTATCCGGGGCTGCTTCCTATCATGAGTCTTCCTCTCAGGCCTTGTGTACATACTTAACAAACAGTGCTCATAGATTGGTGCTAAGAGTTTAATGTGGGAATTCAATGTTTCCTTAGTTGGCTTGCTCTCCTCACAGCCCTATTTCTATTCTGGGCATTTTGCTTATGAGTTTATGTTCAACAGCACTAAATAATCCCTAATAACTTTTGGTGAAGGGCAAGTACAAGTCTCGGAATCTAGCTGCTTTTCTTCTACTAATTTGTATTGTTTGCATATTGTCATACAAAGTCAGAGAAGCTTTCAACTTCAGGGAAGCATATTCATGCTAGTTAAATTTTTTATGAGCTATCTCAAAGAAGCCTTCTTGGGTTTCCCTCAGAGCACAGAACCAATGACTCCATGAAAAAAAAAAATGTAGTGGAAACATTGATGAAAGAAAACACTAATGAGGAAAAGAGATTTTATACCAATTACAGTCCCCATCATGTCATCTGTAATGAAAATTTCTGATTTAAGGTCTTGTATAGATATAATATGCAGCATTCCAGGGAGCTGATAGAATAACATGAATAAGGTGTGTGTAACACACCGACAAATACACGTGCAAAGAATACAGTTATTAGAACATGTATTACATATGTGTACAAGCCAGAGGGCAATCATGGGTATTCCTCATCAGATGCTCACCTTGTTGTTGTTGATTTTGTTTTGTTGTGTTGTGTTTGTGAGTGTCTGTGTGTGTGTTTTTTTTTTTTTTTTTTTTTGAGACAGGCTCTCTCACTAGACCTGGAGCTTGCAGTCTAGACTAGGCTAGTCTGGCTGGCCAGAGAGCTCCAAGGACCCTTCTGCCTTCTCCTTCCCACTTCTGGGATTTCAAGCATGTGCAAACACATTTGCCTTTTTCCTTAAGCACTTTACCCAAAAACATGTACTACTAAAACATATACTTAAAATTAATGAGCCTATGTTATTCTTGTTTATAGACTTTTTATGAACAGACTATCTTAAATAACAAATATGATGAAGAAATATAGTCAGAGATAACATAATGATATCTATTTTAATCATGATAAATTAATTGTAATTTTCTTGAAGTGTGGAACTAGGAAAGATACCGTGATACTCCGATAGTGCCATTTATCACCTTGACGGAATCTAGAATCACTTGACACCTGGTCCTCTGGGCATGCCTGTAGGAGTTTTCTTGACTATCTTCATTGAAGTGTCAAGACTTACCCACTGTGGGTGGCACCATTCCCTGGCTGACATAATGAGCTATACAAATAGAGTCAGATGATCAAGCAGCTCACATTCACATTCACTTTTATATTAATTACCCTCTGATTTCCCATTGTGGGTGTAAGTGAGCATCTACTTCAAGTTCTTGCTGCCTTGGCTTCCCCAGCATGATGGACTATACTTTCAACTGTGAACCAAAGTAAGCCCTTTGTCTCTTAAGTTGCTTTTGTCATGGTATTTTATCAGAGCTACAGGAAAATAAACTAAGGCAGATGCTAAATAAATATGTCTTAAGATTCTCCAACTGCGAAATATGCTGTCCCAAATGTCACATATAAGTGCAATAAAATAGCCCTAATTTACAATAGCAATGAATATTCAAATTCCTAACCTTACCCTTAATTAGAAACATGGTACCAAGTTAACAAAAACAACACTGTAAGAGCACTTACCAGAGAATGTCAATTGCAAAACATAAAACGTTCTTATTTTAAAAAGACATCAATAATACACCAGAATTACAAGATAATACAATGTTAACAAAATTCCAAAAACAAAACATGTTAAACACACATACAAATAAAAAAAAAAAACAAAATAAAGTAAACAAAAAATCCACCACAGTTCATCTGAGAAGCTCAAGTTTTTCAGCATTTCTCAATAATATGTCCAGAAGCCATCACCATTGCTCAAGTGTTGAGTTTTTAGAGAGGAATGTGCAGATGCTGTCAAAACAGGGCAAAACTTTGCTCCAGACAGTAGCAAACACCAAAGGCAGATAATGGACCAAATTAGAAAGTATGCACAAAAACAAAGCTTGATGCACAGAGCACATGTAGATTAGGGCTGAAGTAATAGCAAGATCTACATCAAGGCCTAACATCATGCCAGAAATCCCCAAATCCTCAGGACAAATCTAAAAGCATTCTACTGCATGAGGAGAGATCTGCCATAGCTGTCTAAGGTGCTGCTTCTTGTCACAATCTGGCAGGGTGGCGCACATGATGATGGTAGCATATATGGACGGACTTGAATGTTCAAGAATAAACAGGGAAGGATGAGAAGTTGGGGATTTAGAAGAAAAGGGAGTGACTATCTCTGTCTTTTGGCATTTGAAAAGAAGAGGAGCACAAGAGAAAGACAGGCGCTAGTGCTAAATGATACTAATGTAGAACCTCAAAAGCATCACAACCCCTCCTCATTCAAAATTGTGATCACGGGAAATGTCTAAAGACAAGTAGATAACACTGCTTGTCACAAAATAAATGCAGCTCAAAGGAATAGAGAGATAACTATGCTGGGAAGAAAAAGAAACAAAGAGAGAGAGAAAATGGGAGTCACTAATTCAACACGTGTTTACAGAGTCCTTAGGATATATGCCACTACTGACAATCAACACTCACAAAATCTCCTGCAATCACAGAGATTACAGAGTTGAGACAACACATGCAGTAAACAAATGGACAGTCAGATCAAAACTTTGTCCTTGAGGACAGGACGGAAGAGAATGGAGGACAGAAGGCATTTATAGGTTTTTAAAGGCTCTTTTAAAAAACATGTGACCCGAGAATGTGCACAGATGGCAGGCACAGACAGGACTTCAAGGTAGCTGGGGTGAACAGTATCAGGACAGTGAAGTGCTGTGGGATGTTCTGTATGGCAAATGTGTTGCTCTGAATGGTTAGTAAATAAAACACTGATTGGCCAGTGGCCAGGCAGGAAGTATAGGCAGGACAAGGAGAGAGAATTCTGGGAAGTGGAAGGCTGAGTCAGGGAGACACTGCCAGCTGCCACCATGACAAGCAGCATGTGAAGATGCCGGTAAGCCACAAGCCACATGGCAAGGTATAGATTTATAGAAATGGATTAATTTAAGATAGAAGAACAGTTAGCAAGAAGCCTGCCACGGCCATACAGTTTGTAAGCAATATAAGTCTCTGTGTTTACTTGGTTGGGTCTGAGCGGCTGTGGGACTGGCAGTTGACAGAGATTTGTCCTGACCGTGGGTCAGGCAGGAAAACTCCAGCTACAGTGAAGGATAAGATTATAGGCACAGAATGTATTAGATGAGAGCAGACTATAGGTCACTTGGGGGAGGTTCAGTATGTGAACATATACTTTTATTCCAAGTGAATCAGAAGTTACTTCAAGGTTTTAAATAAATGATTGAGATAATTTGGCTTACATTTAAAATATTCTTCACTCCTGATGTCCACTGTGGTGAGAACAGACCACCAAGGAAACAAAAGTGGGTGTTATTAGAATAATCTAAGTAAGAGATGTTGGTAAGAACTCAGATAATGAGTGCACTAGAAGATGCTCCAGTGGAAAGTGAGGACAAAAATCAGCAAGTATTTAGAGTCATTTGGGAGCCTGAGATAATGCTAAGGTTTTGGCCAGAGACACTGGAAAGATGGAGATATCATTTTTGGGGATGGGAAATCTGTAGGAGGAACATTTGGGGTAAGATTAGCAGTTCATTTTGGGACATGTTAGCTTGGGATTGTGATTTAATCTCCAAGTGGTGATATCAAGTGGACCATTAGGTGCAGCAGAGTTTGGGTTGAAATTAGAAGTAGTACTGGAGTTTCAGAATATAGAAAGTTTTAAGATTGTAAAAAGTGAGTGTAAATAAAGATTGAAACAGAACTGAGGGCTGGACCTTGCAGTCCACATTGAGAAAACAGGGAGGAAAATGGAGAGTCCCTGCAAAGGGAGGGGAGAATCAGCTGAGTATATTGTCTTTGCAGCCAACAGTTACAAAGGAAAGTGTCTGGTGAGAAGTAGTAGGAAGCCATTCTTCTAGTCCTGTCGAACAAGCTTCCAGGTCCTGACAGGTGCAGAAAGACAAGAGCTTCCAGGTCCTGACAGGTGCAGAAAGGTAAAAGCAGAGTTAGATTCTGCATTGAAGAGCAGAGGATGTGGTGATAGGGCGAAGGGATATTTGGATGAGCCATAGAAATAGAAATCCTGTCTGAGTGAAAGATGGTATGTTCAAAAGACTTAAAAATAGTACACATAAATAATTTTCGAGGGCTTTAACTGTAAAGTGGTACAGAGAAATGTAAAGCGTCCAAGAGATAGAATAGTTTCAGGATAGGAATTTTTGTTTATACATATGTTTTTAATATTACACTTAAAATTTTAAATTAATATATCAATATATTTCCTCCTATTTTCATCACTCCAACCCTCCCGTGTACCTCCTTACTCTCTCTTAAATTCATGACCTCTGTTTCTTTAGTTGTTGTTACATACATGTGTATATATATTCTTAAATAAAGATACTTACATGTATATGATTTCGCATCCAAGCACTAGTATTGGATAATCAATTTCTTTACCTGTTTTTGAAGGAGAAAGGAATATATATATATATAATATGTGTGTATGCAATTACACAATAGAGATGGAAAAATAGTGGTATAAAGAAGAGAAAAATGAATGATCTTGGGCAGGTGAAAGTGGATAGATTCTAAGTTAAAAGAATATTGAACTCTCCTAGGTGTGAGACCAGTTATCAATAATAACCCAGGGAGCTTGAGATTGTGAGTACAGACACAGGTGACATGGTAGATGTGGTGTTAGAAACATGATAACTAACATTTAATTATTGGTAGTAAGTGGTTTCTAGTTACATATACCAATGATCCTGCCCATACCTTATACAGTCTCTTACATCAAGTGGTTGAAGCTGTTTTCCTAGCCTTCTTGTCATAGGGTATGATGGAAGTAATAGTTTATGATTTCTAAGGTCAGGCCTTAAGAAACAGGCTACTTCTGTTTTTTCCTATCTAAAACACAGCTGCTGTGCTCTACGAAGTTCAGATACTGAGTCCCAGGAGTCACACACATAACCCTGAAGATTCAAAGCCCTCGATGAATGGTCCCGGATACTGAATGAATACAGTGCAGAGAAGTTGCCTAGTAGAGCACAAAGTCATGAGTGGCTAAAAAGGAGGAAAGGGTTAATCTCATTTTTTATTTTATTGCCATTTTAAGCCATTATGTTTAGTGATCTGTGTTGGAAAGAAATGGTTAACCAAAGTATCATTGAAATTTATTGTAGTTTTAATTTTTTGTTCTTTGGACTGTGTCCCACTGTGTTGCTCAGTCTGGTCTTGGTCTCTTGGGCACGAAAGTTCCTCCCCACCTTTTCTCTTGAGTAGCTGGAAAGCAGGCACACATCGTCAAGTCTGATACATTCTCAAGCAGCACTATCCCTGGGGACCAAGTGTTCAAACATATGAGCCTATGGGAGCCATTACACATTCAAACCACAACATGCCTCCACATCTGGCTCCTGGTTAGATAACTGATGAGAGAATATGGTAAATTGAGTTGAAAGTCGTCGGTGATATGTAAAGAGGTACTATGATGAATGATCAAGGTGGTTCTATCCAAAGGTCAAGCAAATCCTTTATTTGCAAATTGCTGCTCTGCTGATTAAAATGATGTAACATAGCATCAGTCCTCACAGAGCTCTGGGAACAAATCTTTCTTACTTCCTCAAAATAATCTTTATCTATTTCATGAAAAAGAAAGGAACATGTCTTAGTTTCTTTTCTTGTTGTTATAATAAAATACATGGACAAAAGCAACTTGAAGAAGAAAAGGTTTATTTTAGCTCACACTTCCAGCTCTGTTGTGGCAGAGAAGTCAAGGCAACAGGA
The DNA here is from genome assembly GCF_007827085.1 of Peromyscus californicus insignis. Classification (NCBI taxonomy): domain Eukaryota; kingdom Metazoa; phylum Chordata; class Mammalia; order Rodentia; family Cricetidae; genus Peromyscus; species Peromyscus californicus. The sequence goes on along the minus strand of NW_026294402.1, from coordinate 74,114,672 downwards.
GCTTGAAGCAGCTGCTAGATTCATCCACCTAGTGAATAGCAGCACCCACAGTGGGTAGGTCTTCCTACCTCAGTTGAAGCAATCAGTCACAGAAATGACCAGTGGCTTATCTCCCTCATGATTGTAGATGCTATCAAGCTAACAACAGCAGCTATCATGAAGCCCAAAAGTAAATCATGTATTATAATTATAGATCTGACAGACAGACAGACAGATGACAGACAGACAGACAGATGACAGACAGCCAGGGACACAAGATTTAAAAAATGTTGACATGAATAAACTAATATGGTTTTTAGTTCAATTCAAAGTTTATAAATAGTTGTGTAATTGGAAGGAGATACCAATTAGATATAAATTAACCCAGCGTTGTATTCAGGATCTTCAGGATGGTTGGCTTACAGAAGAGAAGCAAGTATAGGGTTGTTGACTAAGTGAATGAATGATGGGCCTGTTGGAGCTCACATGAAGTGGAGAAAACATAAGCTCTGCTAACATCTGCTCTTCGCAGCCATGTTCATAGAGTTTTCTGATCTAAGTTAACAGTCTGAAATCCCAGCTTTCCCACAAATCTCATAATCCAGGGATCAGGGCTCAAGAAACTGGATGGAAATCTCACCTTATACTTCACACTTGTAACACTCACTAAATTTATGTGTACATTAAAAATGTGTGTTTGGTTGAATTTTGACAACATGTGAGCTACTGTAAGTCAACCAGTCCCTTTTAAAGTGCTGTGCAGTCATGAAGTCTGGCTTGTTTTGAAGGGTTAAGACAGGCGAACTTAAAGGGAACATTTTTTTCTGATGTGAATGAATACAGACCTCCCAATTGCATTCCAGAAAAAAAAATGAGTAAAAGTCTACTAATGCACCTCTGCTTCCAGTTCAGTGACCCAGCCAAGAAGGCCGTTAAGAGTCCAAAGATAAAAATCAGCCTCTTGGCAGAGGGAGTCAGAGAGATTAATCTGCAGGGAATAAATTGCCATTATACCAAGATTCTCATATCATGCTTCATTGTCTCTCACGGTTCACTGTTTTTTAGAGAAATGCTCTCAGCCTATTTTCCCCTTGTCTTCTAGGAGTGAGTATTCCTGATAGACAATAGAATGGTTAAAGGGAGAGTTGTCATATAGCTACCAATACATGAAATGTGTTCCAGTTCAATTCTTCTAAACCTCCTCATATGAATTAGCACCAATGCTGTTTTAAACAATGCTTTTCCATCATGAAAACAATTATGATATAGGAGGATACCAGTAGACATATCTTGCCAGACCAGTCATTATTGTAGATTGCAGAGTTCACAGCTGGTATGATTAATGATTTCTTTTCTCCTCCAGTAGCTTGCATAGCACCTAGCACTTCCCCCAGCTTCTAGATCGTTACAAGCTTGATGCAATGTTTAGCATTCTACATGACCTTGCTAGCCAAGAACAGCCCAAGTAGATAAATAGATATGTGGAAGCTTCTATAGTAGCAGGTTTCTGTTTTTATTTTTAATATCTTTAATCACTGTTAAATAGTTCAATTTCTGTTCAGTTGTGGATATAAGGCTATGACAAAAGCTGTGTAAATACTTGAGTGATGTGTGAAAAATAGGAATAGTAGAAGACTTGGTGCTTATAGATACTCAATAGGAAAATAAATCTCTAGAACCATAGATTCTTGCCCTGTAACCATGTACCAGATTCGTCTCCAATTTCCAACATTAATGTAGAAAGCAGAAGTGGCATGGAGTACCTATTGTTGCTCAAGTGACATACAGTTAGGATTACATAAGTTATGATGCCTGGATGGTGGGACAGTATTATAGGCTAGAAGAGCACAGAACAATTATTTGAGCCTGAAAGTCTGACTTACTCCTAAAATAGAAGTTCATGTTAAATTTAAACAATGTCCATTAAGCAGTGCCAAGGAGTTGCTAAGAAGATCACAAGAGTGCTTTCACAACTTCACATACAGACTGTAAATGCATGCCCATGAGTAATGATACAAAGTTAGTCAAACATCAGGCAGTATGTACTGATTTCAGGACATAATTTCAGTGGTCTGTGTGGTCATCTTCTCAGATAAAAGAAATATTCTCACAAACAAATGTACATAATTTTAAAAACATTTTTCACCTGGAATTAACAGTTAACGACAATTACTTTTTAAGTAAAATAATCACTTACTAATGCTTGTGCTATCTCAAAGTTGAAATAATAAAAGTTAGCATTGGTTTAAAGAACAGACTTCTCAAGTTTCTGGTAATTGAAAAGTATACAGCTGTAAACTTTATATCATGATTTAAAACAGATTGGAAGGTACTATAATTTTCCATAGATAGTCGTTTAATATTTTCACAGACATGCCATTCTTTTCAGATGTCAGATGCTTTAAATTTTGTGATATACCATAGTTTTGCAATAAAACATTTACAGGAAACTTATTTCAAAATTATCTGCTGTCTGGAGAAAGAAGACTTTTCTTTTGCGACATAGTTGCTATGATGGGATTACTTTTGATTATAAGTGCATAAAAATCCAAACCAAACTAGCTTGACCCAAAATAGAATTTATTGCCTTACTTAACCAAGTCTAGGAATAAAGCTTTGGTCAGAGAGAATTTAAATGACCAAGTTCAAACGATATCATCAGGACATGGTTTGCTTTCCTAACCCTTGGTTCTGACTCTGACTTGTTGCAGAGAATTATGCTTCGTTCTCAGACAAGGATGACTTCATGGTGGTAAAGTGGCTGCCACATTGCAAGTGCTTCCCACTTCTAGGCCCCCACCATGCAAGAAAGAGTATCTGTTTCTATATGTGCTGAAACAAAAACAGAATGAGGTCTCAGGCTTATATTGATCCCCATGAATGCTACATTATCTTGGACCAATCATAAGGTGGAAGAACACAGTGTGAGCTGTCTGTACTTGAAGAAAATGCAGGCACATGCCCTAACAAAAGCAGAAGCATGATTCTTCCACAGAGGTAAAGAAGTGCCATTATATCTCTCAATGATGCTTTCTCTGGGTGAGTAACATGAACTGACTCAATTCATGTCAATACTTCAATAGCACATAATACAATCTCTGGGATACAGCAGGCATTCAACATAAACAAAGAAAAACAGTGACATGTTCTATTTTGGGTTGAATCAGTGGATGGTTCATAGTAAAAATTCTATTACTGTGAAGTATTTCAAGTTTTGAATTCCTCCTCCCTTCTGGACATTCACCCTTCTTTGACCATAATGATTCTTTCCCAACAAACATCTGCCCCTGACAATTCTATCTCTCTTCATCATTCCTATTGTATTTCCTTTCCTACCTTTTCATTTCCATTGCCATCAGCATAGCCTTGATCTTTATTACCTACACATGTATAAGTCAAAGTGTCAGTTATGATTTCAAACTGGAGTGTCTCCTGTAGGCTTTCATTTTGAGCACTTGGTTCTCAGTTGATGGCACTACTTTGGGAGGTGACAGAATCTTAGGAAATGAGGGTCTTGATGGTTGATATAGGTCACTAGGATCAGGCCTTTGTAGGTCATTCCTGCCTCTATTCTTGTCTTACTATGCTGTCTGATTCACCAACATGTGAGAAGTAACAGTTACAAACTCCTGCTGGGTAGTTTACCACAGTGATAAGTAGTAAGCTGAGTCTCTTGGTTGTTTAACCCACAATCCTATTATTCCTTTCTCCTCATCTACTTTGCTTTCGTAACAATTTACTTTAAAAACTTGCTTGGATGTTCGGACTTACCTGATAACAATCTTTTTATTACCTTAGTGTGGTTCAAACTCCTTAGCACACTGTGAACATCCCTTACCATTTGCCTATTGTCTTCTCCTATTCTTTTCAAAGAGCTTGTAATGCTTAATGTAAAGAGTAACAAATGTAGATAGTAAGAGACAGGAGTGAGGCCAGTGTGCCATGGGAGAGATTCTTTTTTAAGTGGGAGAGATTTTTTGCATACTTACATTTGAGTTATCATTGACACAATCACTCCTTTAATATTATCAGCATAGATTATTTTTGTTTTAATATTATGTATTTAATTTAATATAGGTATAACATTCTTCCTCCCTCTCTTCCTTCCCTCCTATGCTCCTACTGCCTCCTCTCAAACCCATGGCCTCTTATTCTTTCTTTATTATTATTACATATATGTAATAATATATGTATATATAACCTAATGAGTGCATTGTTTGTTGTATCAATTAAGGGATTGATCCCTGGGGAAAACTAATTCTCTCTTTCTCAGCAGGTTTTAGTTGTCTCTAGCTCTTCATCCAGGGTCAGGGCCCCATGAGATTTTCCCCATGGATGTTGCCATGTCTATCACTGTTCAGATCTTGTTTAGGCAGACATATTATTGAGATTCTGTGGATGTAGGTACTCTGTCATACCTAGAAGATAGAATCTCTGAGTTCTCTGGTTCTTACAATCTTTCTGTACCCATTTACACATTTTTTGAGCCTTGGGTACAAGGGTTGTGTTGTAGATGTACATAATGAGGTTTGACACCATGCATTCAGTTGTTCTCTGTATTTTGACCTCATTTGGCTTTCTTTAGTGGTCTCCATCTTCTGCAAAAACAAACTTCTTGGATGAGGAGTAAGAGTTACATTTATCTATCTGTAGGTATAAACCTAAGCATTTAGAATGCAGTTAGGAATTACTCTGGTTTACAAAAGTGGCAGTAATGAGTTCTTCTCTAAGATTCATGACCTCACTAGCCAAGAGCAGCTGACTATGTTGGTAGTACTAGGCATGATTTCCCACCTGTTGTGTAGGACTTAAATCTAATTAGAGATCTATTAGTTACCATCAAGATATGAGTGCCACTATTGTACAGTTAAAGATATCTTGCCCTGTTGGCCATTACTGTGGCTAGAAGGCATCACAGCTGTCAAGACTATTAATGCTTTCCTTCTTGCAGCTTGCAAAGCACCTTCGAAGTACTATGAAAACTAGTCTTCTGGGAGAAAGCTTTGGGGTCAGTTCTAGATGGATTCCTCCCTGCCCTGTGTGCACAATATGTGTTGTCTTCTGCAATAGGGGCATACCTTTAACTTCTTGGAGGTGGCCAAGGACAACAAGAGACAGCCTATAGTGGGGAGTTTCTTGGACTCATCTGACCAACAACTCAAACAGAGGTTTCTCTGCCCAGAACTCTCAGTCGAGAATTCAAGCTGATAGTTTCAAGGCTTCCCCAGCCATTTCTGGTAGGTGACTGTGAGTGCCAATTCTGTGGTGTTACCTTCCTGCTCTTATCTGGTCTTGTATTTGGAAGCCTCACTCAAGGGGACATTTCCTGGTGCTAAACCTTTTATTAGGTAGTCTATGGTTCTGTTGGAAAACATTATCATCTCAAATTGATTTAAGCTATATATACATATATAGCTGTGTATATACATATATAACCACATATATTACTTGTGATTTTAGGCAAATATAAAATAATATGATTCCCTCTATGATTTTTTCAAACATCTTTCATATACTATTTATCCCTCCTCCTTCTCTCACATTCTGTATTATTCTCCTTCCCCCTTCTCTAATTAAAGATTTTCACCTCATTTTTAATATTTTCCTCTTTATATCACTTGTGTCCTACTGTTCTCCTCTCTAAAGACCCCTGACCCCATGTCTATTTTTCACTATCCTGGTTTCTGTGGTTACTTCTGAATATTTGAAACCAGGAACCACAGATGAGAGACAACTTGTAACATTATCATCTGGGTCTAGGCTACCTCACCCAATAAAATATTTTCTAGTTCTATATATTTACCTGCAAATTTTATGATTTAAATTTTAAATCTACCATTTGTTTGTATTAATAATTTAATTTTATGATTTTTTTTAAAAAAAATTCATGCAATGTATCTTGAACATGGCTAAGTAGTATCTATGGTGTAGGATGCTGTGTCCTTTAGGCTTATTACAAGGAGTAGTATTATCTAGGTCACATGGCAGATTTACTGATAGCTTTTTGAGAATTTGCTACACTTCTTTCCCAGATGGCTACTTCAGTTTGCAGTCCTATCAACAGTGAATGAGGGTTCCACTTCTCCTGTGTCCTCACCAACAGCACGTGTTGTAGATTATCCTATTTAATTTAACCATTCCAACTGGAGTCATTAAGCTGAAATCTCAAAGCTGGTTAAACTTGCATTTCCATAGCTTATAAGGATAATTAATACTTTTTGAGGTAACTCTTAAGCATTTTTTTCTTTTGAAAATGATCTGTTCAGATCCATAGCCATTTTTTGAGTGAGTCATTAGTTTTCTTGACTCTTTGTTTTTGAGTTCTTTATATATTCTAGATATTAGTTCTCTGTCAGATGTATAGCTGGTGAAGATGCTCTACCACACTGTGGACTTCCTCTTCACTTGACTGATTGTTTTCTTTAGGTACAGAGAATCATTTTAGTTTCTACCAGGACTTCTACCTGTTCTTCTAGAACTGAAGAATAATTTCAGAAACACAGTAGTATACAAAATCAGCTTACAATTATCTGTAGCTTTTCTATACATCAAAACCAAACACATAAAGAGAACATGAACACACTTCTATTCAAAATAGCCTCACAGAAAATAACATATTTAGGAATAAACCTAATCAAGGAGGTGAAAACTTCAATAATGAAAACTTTAAATCTCTGAAGAAAGAAATTGAGGAAGACATTAATGGATGGAAAGGTCTCCAATATTGATGGGTATAGGTTGGTAGATTAATATTATGAAAATGAACATTCTACAGTAAGCAACTTACAGATTCAGTGCAATCCCAATTAAAATCATACAGCATTTTCCACAGAAAGAATAAAAATATTCTACAATCTTTTGGAACCACAGAAGGCCCTAGATATTTAAAGCAATCCTGAGCAAAACGAAGAAAGCCAGAGGGATTACCATTCCAGATTTCAAGGTATATTATAAGACTAAGTTATTGTCTTAGTTAGGGTTGCTATAGGTATGATGAACACCATGACCAAAAGAAAGTTGGGGAGAAAAGGGTCTACTTGATTTACACTTCCATATCATGCTTCATCATTGCAGGAAGTTATGGCAGGAACTCAAACAGGGCAGGAACCTGGCAGCAGGAGCTGATATAGACAAAGGTCATGCAGGAGTGCTAATTACTGACTTGCTCATCCTGCCTTCTTATAGAACCCAGGACCACCAACCCAGGGATGACACCATCCACAATGGGCTGGGCCCTCTTCCATCAATCACTAATTAAGAAAATACCCAATGGCCCATCTTATAGAGGCATTTTCTTAATTGAGGTTACTTCCTCTCAGATGACTTTAGTTTGTGTCAAGTTGACATAAACTATCCAGAATAGCTATATTGTGGTGGTTTGAATAAGAATATCACCCATGGGCTCAATATTTGAATGCTTAGTCACCAGAGAGTGGAACTCATTGATAGGATTAGAATGATCTGGAGGTGTGGCCTTGTTGGAGGAAGTGTGTCTCTAAGGGTAAGCTTTGAGTTTTCAAAAAACTCATGCCAGTCCCCCTCCCTTCTCTGCCTACAGATCAGGATATAGCTCTTAACTGCTACTCCAATGTCTGCCTCCATGCTACCATGCCCCTGCCATGATGATGATGGACTAAACCTCTGAAACTGTAAGCAAGCCCCTAAATTAAATGCTTTATTTCCTAACAATTGGCCATGGTGTCTCTTCTCCTCACAGAACAGTAACTAACACATATAGTAATAACACAGTATGGTACTAGAACAAAAACAGACATGTTTATCAATGAAACAAAGTAAAACACCCAAACACAAGCACCCATAACTACAGACATCTGATATTTGACAAAAATTCCAAAAAATACACTGGAGACAGCATTTTCAACAAATGGTGCTGAATATTGCATATCCACATGTAAAAGAATGAAATGAGAACCTTAGCTATTACCCTGGCCAAAAGTTAACTTCAAATCAGTGTAAAATTTCAATGTAAAGCCTGAAACAACCAATAGGACAGATTATTTTATCAGTTGCTTTTCTCTTTGCTCTTATCAAATACCTGACCAGAAGCAACTGGAGAAAGATACTCAGAGTTTTGTCTTACAGTTTGAGTGGATACAACCCATCATAGCAGAGGAAACCTAGCAGGAGGAGCATGAGGCTACCAGCAGTACTGCTTCACAGAAAGCTGAGATTCATGTTGCTGCTCAGCTCTGTTTCTCTTTTCTTGAGAGTAGGACCCGGAGCCATCAGCTGGCGCCACCTGGAATCAGGGTGTGACTTCATTCCTTATGTAGACATTTCTGTAAATATCCTACAGACACACCCAGGGATTTTCCAGAGATTGTAATTTCCTCAAATTAACAGTGCATAGTAGTCATCACAATTATGTTGTAAATAAGTTTCTTTTATCTTTCTCAGAAGATGACCACCATTCCTGGTACTCAAGTCTTTTTGCTTGGGATGACAAGATGACTCAGCAGGTAAAGGCCCTTGCTGGTCAAGCCTGATAACTTTAGTTCAAATCCCAGGACTGTAATGGTGAAAGGAGGGAACCAATGGTCACAAGTTGTCCTTTGACCCCTCCACATGCCCATGCGTACTCACTCATCCACTCCACCAACTGACACAATACACTAATTAAATAATAAATGTATGTAATAAAACCTTCTTTAAGTGTCTTTTGCTCACAAATTTAGGAAATTCTTGCTTCTAACATTTGGATTTAAATAACATCTTATCCAGTAGCCATGTTCTCATAGAGTAGTCTCTATTAGAATACCTTCACTTACAGACATTCAAAGCATACTAACTTGATTTAATAATTTTAGTGCTGTTCTCAAGGTTGTGAGTTATCTTTAGTTTGAATAAAAAAGTTTGTGTTTCCTGAAATGTACAATAATTAAAAACGTACTTTTGAGTATAGATTAGCTTCCTTAAGCATAACCACAACTTCAGAAGTAGAGCAGCTGTGATACCTATTGTGCCTTATGGTTTGCTTCATGGGCTTGAGATGTGAGGTTTTTCATCACACCCAGGAAGTAGAATCTCCTGTTTGCATCGGGTTTAGAGTTGAATTCAAGCTTCACCCTCTCATTCATTTTGAAATAAAATATGTGACCATGGGGCCTCAACACATTCCATTACTGCTTGAGGGAACACTAGGTGTTTCTGAAATTTGTGGTCTAACTTAGATTTTTGTTGGAACTGTCATAAATAATTGATTCATTTTCTTTAATAAATGTCTCCAAGATGATGCTTATACAATATTGACTAAGAAGACACACAAATTGTTCTCTTGGAAAAAGAAATGTTTTAAGATATATTAGTTTTCTTGACTTTTATTTCTTTTTCTTCTGTTCAGTTATCAGTGATTCAGCTATTGAAAAATATTTTAACAGAAAATTCCAGAAATAATCTGATAGTTTTCAGTTGCATGCTGACCTTAGTAGTCTAATGAAATCTTATTGTGGATTTGATTCATGGTTATATACACGTAATATACTTCATGTTCATTAGTTACTTAATAGCCTTCTCAGTCATTAGACTGAATGTCATGATATTTCAGTGTATATCAACAATGCATGATCTCATAGACACAACAATGAGATTTGTGCAATCCCCACAGACCTTACTCTGGTTCTAAGTAATCAATCTTCTTCACATATTTGATTCACAGTAATTAAAGAAAATTTACTTGTTTTCATTGCCTTGTGGTTGTCATTTTGTAGTAAAAATATTATTTTAAAAATACAGTTTGAATGTGCTCCAATCATGTTAATATGTCTGCATGAAAAGTTCTTACTAGAACCTCATTTCAAATGCTTGGTACTAACCTGGTGTTCAGAAAATACCATGTAACAAAAAATGAACAGCATCTTTTCTATTGAGCAGCATCTTTGCATAAAAATGTCTTGATCACCTGGCTCTGCCTCCCGAGTGCTGGGATTAGAGGCCAGCCTGGTCTCCAAAGCGAGTTCCAGGAAAGGCGCAAAGCTACACAGAAAAACCCTGTCTCGAAAAACCAAAAAAAAAAAAAAAAAAAAAAAAGTCTTGATCATAAAACATCAAATATTTACTGAGACTTCTAGAAAGATGAAGTGTTCTGCTTTACTTCTAAGCATTGTCTTTGAGTAACTAAAAATTCTATATTCTCTCTCTCTTTCTTTTTCTCTCTCTCATACACACACACACACACACACACACACACACACACACTCACACACACACACACACATACACTTCTTCCCTCTCTCATTCTGTCTCTTTCCTTCTTTTTTGCATAAAATTACCTGACATGTCTACTGGTAACAGTCTATTTTCTGTTATAAATTTTAACACCCAAGTGATTAAAGGCAGACTGTGTAGAGGAAGACCATTCTTTGAATTGGACTTCATGAATCAGGAGGACTACAAGGTTCTGAATACACAATAATGTTTCCCTTGAAGTACTAGGATTTCTGCTTGAAGGAACTAGGGCACATGCACAAGATGCTTCCAAATGCATTTCCACTGTGACAAGAAGGAAAATAATTGGAAACAAAGTTGTACTCATTCCTTTAAAGGCACTTTGCTTTTAGTTGTGAAATATGTTATTTTAAGTAAAAATATCCCCAAATATGAAGGAACAATATTACCAGTGCCAAATATTACAGGACATATAAATACTTGAGTAAGTCCTTATGAGAAGAAGAAACATATTCATGTCCTTAGCTTTTTGGGAAAAGAAAGAGTGTTGACTCTGGCACTGAGTATAAACCACCTATGTATCATTTTTCATGAGCTCTCAAAAGATGAAGCCAAAGGCAAAAATGTATACTGAAATTCCCTGTTGAAAAGATGGAAAAAGAGAAGAGATTCAATGGCAACAGAAATATTAAGTCTGACTGGATCATAAATTCTTGATTATGTGAACTAATAAGTCAGAATTATAAATACTTGGTTATATTCATTCCTTTTCTTTCATTTATTATTTTTAAAAACACCAGGGAACTTCTTTGTGATTGACAGTGTGAATTTGCTTAAGGTCAGCTCTGGTGAAATGAAAATTTTATCTGCAGACTTAGAACCTCTGAGTCAGAGCTCAAGAGAAAAGAAAAAAACCTGAGTGCAAATCGTATGTGTTTCATTAATGAGACACATATGCACATGTAAGCCTGCACACACACACACACACACACACACACACACACACACACACACACACTTTTTAACTCCAAGGCCTAGTCTAAAAAGAGTGCAATGTTTCTATGGTGTTAGTACAAATGGCAAATTTTGATATTTTGAATAAAACAATAGAAAAATGTTGTGTATTTTTATCTCAACATGTATTTGATAGATTCCTTTGAACAACTTACTACTGAAAGAAATATCTGATTGAAAGAAATGCAACTTTGGAGCATTTATGTTTTTGTCTGTCTGTCTGTTTGTTTGTTTGTTTAGACAGAGTCCCACTGTAGCCATGTAGAATATTTTGATGAGCTAATTCACTCCAACAAAATCGTTAAGAAGCATTCAATGAAGTCACTATATATTGACTAATAAATAACAATTTTACAAGTAGTTCTTATCCATTTAAAACAGTGTTTTACTAAATGGATGTAAACAGTAAAAAATGGTAAATTATGGACTGAAATATTTTGTAATCATTCAAAAATACTTTTTTTTTTTTTTGGTTTCTTCGAGACAGGGTTTCTCTGTGTAGCTTTGCACCTTTTCCTGGAACTCACTTGGTAGCCCAGTCTGGCCTCGAACTCACAGAGATCCGCCTGGCTCTGCCTCCCGAGTGCTGGGATTAAAGGCATGCGCCACCACCGCCCAGCATTCAAAAATACTTTTTAAGGCTGAAGAAGTGGATCAGCGGTTAAGAGCACTTGTTGCTCTGGCAGAAGAGCCAGGTCATCTTCCAGCATCCACACAGTGGCTCACAAACATCCATAGTAACTCCAGCTCCACCGGATCTGGCGCCCTTTTCTGATATCTTTGGGCACCAAGCACATACATACATGCAATCAAAACACTCATTTACAGAAAGTAAAATGAATGAATCTAAAAACTCAAGTTTTTAAAAGAATCTTTAGTATGATATGAGATAATTTTTTCTTTTGCAAGTTTAAAAAATAATTAAAATAGAATTACATCTATTTCCAGGAACCATCAAGTTGATAGCCTCTTTTTCTTTAATTATTATTATTATGTGTATATTCACAAATATATAAAGACAACCTGCTGAGTCGGTCTTTGTTGTTTGTATGTTCATGGTTTCAGGGTTGACCACTGAATTGGACAATCAATAAGGTAGCTCATCCTTGGGAGAGTCAAATTATCCCTCTTCCAGCAGTCATAAGCTGCCTTTGGTTCTTTTTCTAGGTGTGGGAATTCATGAAATATTTCCCCTTCCTTGTTAACTTGTCTGCTGTATTGCCATTGATCCAGTCTTGTTTATGCAGCCATATTTTTTTTAAGGAAAGACTGTTTTCACAGTAGACTTCCTTGTATTCTGGTTCATACAAACTTTCTCCCCCATCTTCCTCAATGTTCCCTGATCTACAGATGCAGGAGCTGTGGTGTAGATATATCTTTTGAAGGAGAAGGAAGAACAAGGGACAAATGACACTGAAGTTGTTTGAGAAAGTCTCAAGGAATGATATTATCTTATAGTCACCTAAAATTTTACACAATACATGTAATTTATATATATACACACACACACACACACACACACACACACACACATATATATATATATATGTGTGTGTGTGTGTGTGTGTAATATATATAAATTAAGCCACATAGACTAACAAAACCCCTAGTACCAGACATGAAAAACTTCCTTTAAAATGACTGGTCAGCATAGTCCAAGCGACTCCCAAACAACATAGATCATAAGTGTAGTCCTTATTTTCCTCTCAGGTGTTGAGTGTTGGCCCTATTGTTAAAGACACCACACACTTAGAATATAAGACTTGGGTCACTCAAGTTGGATCTGACCTGAAAGCCCCTTTCCTGTATTCTAGCTTCTATGGTTCTAGAAAAACGATGCATGGTGGTCCTATGGAAGAGAAGAAATTAAGCAGTCCTATCCAGCTGCAATACCTGTGAGCCATTACAAGTATCAGCATGGCAAGTTATGAATAAAAGTGCAACAAGTTAGCCGGGCGGTGGTGGCGCACGCCTTTAATCCCAGCACTCGGGAGGCAGAGCCAGGCGGATCTCTGTGAGTTCGAGGCCAGCCTGGGCTACAGAGTGAGTTCCAGGAAAGGCGCAAAGCTACACAGAGAAACTCTGTCTCGAAAAACCAAAAAAAAAAAAAAAAAAGTGCAACAAGTTATTGCATCAAGGAGCCTCACAGCCAAGGTCCTAAGCAATGGGGTCTGGAGCCTAACTGTCTCTGATGCCTCTCTGCTCTAGGACATCATTTAAGGACTCTCGCTGCTCAGTTTCCATTTACCTTTGGGCTTCCATTGTTTGTTCTCTCCATTAAAAAGAAACATTCTATTTTCTTCCAAGAAGATTGATAATATGGAAGGTTAAGTTGGAAAGTGGAAACTTCTCATTGTCCTACTGGAAAAAGCAAAGAATGCATAATCGTGCACTATAAATTTCTGCTTAAGCATAGATTAGACATGATGTGAATACATGGATTGTATTAAATGGGGTTTCCTATTTTAAAAAGTGCAACAAGTGATACTGACATATTGGTGGCAACCACCAGCCGTCTTATTGGACTTAAGGTTCACTCAAAAGGAGGGAAACTGTGCCTGGTCTTGGAACCCTAACCAGCCTTCTAGGGCTGGTGAGGTCATGGACCTAAGAAAAGAAGCTATTACTGCCATTTTGCTAGACCAATTTAATTCTTTGCTAAATTATAGATCATATCCGTACACTCAAAGATAAGTGTGACTTCCACTCCTTATCAGAGAAGCCTCCTTTTGCAGATTGTCATAGAATGCAGAAATTGACAGATCATAGGGAGTCCAGTCCCAATGGATACATCCATAGCACACTTTCTTCATTGATGGCTCAGGAAATAGTTCTTAAAGAAATGATGTCTCAAATGAAAGGCAGAAGAAATCATTTTAAATAGACATGAACTTATGTATAAATTACAATATTGATAAAAGTAAACATCCCAAATTGTGAATAATGTTTGCTATGCACGTACATTTCCAACACATTTATTGCTTGTCTATATCCGAGTCCTCAAATCTTTTCTTGTATTACAACCTGATGCCTGGGTATCAACTCTCTAACTGTTTCTTCAGTTGGAGTCTAGCCCTAGACTTTCAGTCTCCATCAGTAGTGTCAAGTATAATCTATCAATCCAGGAATTTTAATTCCCAAGTATTTCTCACATCTTACTCTTTCCATCTTCTTTCCTGCCATCAGTTCAAATGGCTTAAATCAGGCTCCTTCCGCTCATGTCTGGGCTGCAACAGCCTCCAACTGTGTCGCTCTCTAGTTCTTTCCTATTTACATCGCACTCGATCACAGTCTAGGAAAGCCATTTCAGGTGAAGGTGTGAGCCGTGTAACTTTCTTTTAATAGTGTCTATAAACTCAGGTTCCTTGGTGTGGCCTCAGAGAATCCCTCTATGATCCTCCCTGATCATCTCCTCAGCATTCTCTTACCCCTCCCATCTTTGCTGTGCACCGTAGAGCGTACAGACTAGGCAATTTCATATATTATGCCAAATATGTTCTGAATAAGTTTATGTCTACTGAAACTTAAAAGTAGGGTGTTGGAACACCATCAAAAGAATAACGTATGGTGAACAATGCTTTGGGGAACTGTGAGAGAGACTCCTGGGGGAAAAAAAGGCAGAGGGCTTTTTACCCTGGGTGCATTTTGTTCCTTGATTGCTCATGGACATGGTTTCATGCCTCCTGTGTTGAACATTTACATTTAATTTATAAGACATGTTTATTCTTGTTGGATATCAGAACACAGCTATAGAACCCTATCTGGCCAATGTACCCTGAATCTGGACATGGCTTTAGCCTTGTTTTTGTGCTTTCCTGGATATAATCTGTAGTATGTACCAGGCACTGTGTTTAAGTTGGTCTATCCTGAGAAAGTTCTGGGAAAGGGCTACTCTGTCAATATTTAGTATGTGCTCACTGGCACTTATTTATATGTTTTTCTGATCACGTTTTTCTAAACTCAAACAAATCTCCTTGGATCATTGCTTTCTTTGTTATTTCATGTATAAAAGTACACTAAAACTAGTAAGATTGTCTACAGCATTAGACTGTAATCTGCTCCATTCTTTTAGGTCCTCAGATCCCAGGTCTCACAGACACATCTATCTGCACAGGTTGATAAAAGCCAACAGTATGAAAACTTCTTCATGGAGCTTTCTCCATACTAGAGTAAAGGGACTAAGCATCTCTCCCATGTCTCCCTGCTTCCTAGTTGAACCATACTATACAATACTGAAAACATTTACTCAAGAATTTGTTTTTTTAACTGTAACGCTTTGTTGAGCAGAGGCTGTGAACAAAGCATACTTCATTCTTTTCAATATATGGAAAATATTAGGCAGTGAATAAATGCCTGTTGAATCTAACTGATTTTATAGTTACTCATAAAATTAAATTTAGCTTCAGTAGCCTGCTATAGAAAGATAATGCTGGTGATTAAAAGCCATTTAAAAAGATATTGAACACTGGAATTGAGCAAGGCTGTTATTACTTACATTATATGATATAAAAACTTCAAGAAACTACTGGAGTATCTAATGTTGCTGTCTAGAGAGTTTGAATATGAAGTTCCTGAGAAACACAAAGACAAAGAAAATGTATTTTTCAAAGCTTCAAAGAGCAGACAACTAGATCCTATGAAGCTTTCTGTGGCTTGGAAGCTGGTTCCAGAGGCATCGTATTTTTCCTAACACTTACCTAAGAGGACATACCTAAGGTTTGGAAGTCAGTTGAGAACATCTATTTCTGAGAAATTTCCTGTCTTTTGCGGTTCTGGTCAAGATGGTCAAAGTGTTGTGCTCTGTATCCGCTTGGTCTGGGCCCAGGTTTAGCACAAGAAGATTCCCTAAGATTCACATATGATGCTGATTAACCACAGACTCTGAGGAAAGCAAATAAATTCTTGGGTTTCAATTTCCTTCCCTGTTGCATGCTGGCATCAATCCTACTCCAGAGAAGATCAGCCTCCCTCACCAATATGGACCACCATTTTCCCTGCCCACCACCATCTCAGGAACTTCCTGTCAGAGCACAGATCACAGCTCTGCCTTTTAGCATGTTGGCACTGGTTTTATAAGATATTTGCTGGAAGCTATAGTTCCAGTACAATAAAGTATAAAGTCACAGTGCCAATCATCCTGACAGGTGGGTTGATAATCTGTGGATCTTAGTCCTTGGGTCAGCCAGGTTTTTTGATTGTTTGCCATCATTTTGAGTATAGTTACATATTATTATATAATGCATATGCTTAAACTGTTGCTCAGAATTTTTTTTTTTGATCTTGCCTTTGTTTTCCAGTGTCTTCCTGAGTAGTAATGGATTCCCATATAAAATATTTTGGTTAACTAGTTGTATGTAGGCCTTCCTTCTTCAAATACTTAAACCACAATTTAATCATTTTTATACGTACTAGCTCATTTTAATCTAAGCCACAGAAAGCCCACTTTGTTCCTCTTGGAAACTGAAGGGAGCCTGCCGTGAAGGGAGTTCACTGATGAAAAACATGACAAACATTTCACTTATAGTTCCACACAAACACCAAAGTTGTTTGTAAAAGAAGCTTAGAAAGGGTTGCAGGAGAGGTTTGGCATAGCTTTGTGTACTGATTTACATACCAAGTGTTTCTAGTGGTGCTGATAGTCCCTCATAACAACAAACAAACAATGACACATGACAGGAGACTAGCAATCCATAGGAAGACAGAGGAGAACATGGAGATAAAAGGAAGAAGGGAGCGTAAATGAGGTGGACTGTTCCCTTTGTGTTGGCCATATAGTCAAGAGCTTTAAATATTATAAACTGCTCATCCCAAATTTTACTTATTACATATTTACCTAGTGCACAGTCTTATCATTTTCATTTTATACTTAAATGTGTGTCAGGGAGGTTGAATAACATGCCCAGTGTTACACAGCGATTCCTCCAGTTCATCTTAGAACTATGCTTGAGTTTCAACAGGCCTCTACCCAGCCCCTGCTGAGTGTCTGCGCTGAGAAAAATACCAAGACCTGTGACTTTGCCTCTTAATCTTTTGAAAAACACTTTTATAGCTCAACATTTTTCTTTCCACATCAGCAAAATACTGGATGCCGGTTGCTCCCATGTATTATTTAAATATATGACTGTATTCAAGATTAATAACAAATGGAGAAGTGTCTTTGAAGGTACTGAAAGCATTTGGAAATTCTTCAAAGAATTAGGTTAAATATAATAATTTTCCCTTGGCCAAAAACTATATTGCTTCATGATGAAATCTTATTTTTCAGAATTAAGTATCTAATAAAAACGCTTTAGAAGCATTTAGCATGTGGTAATATTATCTGGGATTAAAAGAGCTAAATAAAATTATCATTATACTTAAAAATCATCATTTTAATACCATGTGAGAAAAAAAAGTATTGCCAGTGATTTTCAACATAAGAAAAAAAGTAAAATGTAAAATGTTGAATGACCAGTAATATGTGTTGTCTGAAGATAGATATTAAAGACAAAAAAAAATCAATTCAGATAAGATGCTCTGCTGTGATAGGTCAATTATCCACATCAGATTTGGGAGAATTTTGGTAGGAACATGGGATAATTAGATAATTTGTTTAGTAAGTGCAGGAGTTAAGCACAGCGTGCAAACTTTTCATCCCCAAGGAATTCTTAAAGTATGGGAACTTTAGAGGAGGCCAGACTTAGTGCTCTGTACCTATACTCCCATTATTCTGAGTTAATGCCCACCTGGACTGCATAGCAAGAACTAGCTTATCTTTTTAAAAAAATTAATAACTAAAAAATATGTATAGTATTGCATTTTGTTATACCATGTTCAGTTGATCTCACCAGGAGGCCTGCTCTTTTCTCAAGGGGAATGGAGGAGGAGTAGGTCTGGAAGCAGGGGGGGGTTGGAGGACCTGGGCGGAGGGGAGGAAGGGAGGCTGTGGTCAGGATGCATCATATGAGAGAATTTAAAAAAAAAGAAATAACAGTAAAAAAATGCTATAAAGTAAGCCTGTAAACAAGGTCATTTAAGAATTATGTAATTTGATAGGTAAATCTTAATTTTGTAGGAAATTTTAGATGTCTACCAAACTTAACAGAATTCTCATATTTAAAAAAACTTCCTGGGATCTATGAGGTGATCCTAGTGAGGACCCCTAGTAATGGAGGACACATGGAGTTCCAGCTGGCCATTTCTTGTAACCAGGCAAGGCTTCCAGTGGTGGGATTGGGTTGTATTTGGTTGAGTTGTTGGCCTCTAAGGGGGTCCTGTGAGAGCCCCCAAACAACCAAGGCTGATGCTCGGATAGAGGATTGCCCTTGATAAACTGACAGGGGATGAGGCATTGCTGAGGAAAACATTGGCACAGCTCATTGAAGATGGAGAGGTTGAGCTAGTCCCTGCATGGAGCCTTCTGACCTATGTTCTAGTCTCTTTGGTGCAGGAAGGTACTCTGCAGGGTACTGAAAGAGAAACCTGGACACCAACCCAGCCACAAAACCTTTGGCCAACAATTTGTCCAGCCTGTAAGATGTGCTGGGGCAATGGTGACGCAGAACTTGTGGGAATGGCCAATCGATGTCTGATTTAACTTGAGGCCCCCTCCCCATGAGAAAGCTCACATCCAACAATGCTTGGATAGCTGAAACTGGAGACTGGGTAGCCCAGAGACCTGGGGTAGAACAAAACACACAAACTATTTGTCTTTAAAAAAAATCAATGCAATGATTCCTAATGATATTCTGTTATACTCATAGATGGGTGCCTTATCCAGGTGTCATCAGAGAGGCTCCTCCAGCAGCAAATGGGAGCAGGTACAGAAACCCACAGTCAGACATTATTTGAAGAGAGCGGGTTAAGGCCCTCATGTCCTTCTGCTCAGAGTTCAGGGAATCCTGCAGAAGAGGAAGCAGAAGAGTTCTAGAAGTCAGAGGGAATGGAGGACACCAGGAGAACACGAGCCACTGAATCAACTAAGCAGGGCTCACGGAGACGGGCATGGCAAGCATGGGTCTGCACCAGGTCCTCTGCTTATAGGTTGTGGTTGTTAACTTGGTGTTTTGTGGGACTCATTTGCCTGCTCTTAGGAGTGTTTTCCTCCTGTTAGGTTGCCTTGCCAGATTCAGTGTGAGGGTTCTTGCCTTGCCTTATTGTGTTTTGTTTTGTTGTGTTTGGTTGCTGTCTCTTGGAGGCCTGCCCTTTTCTGATGGGAGACAGGGTCAAGTGAATCTGGGGAAGAAGAGAGGTGGGAGTGAGCTAGGAGGAAGGGAGGGAAGGGAAACTGGTCAGGATGTGTAGTATGAGAGGAGAATCTATTTCCAATTTAAAAAAAAAAGAATATATAAAGAACTTTGCAGACACTGAGGCAGGAAGATTTTAAGAGCAGTGGGGATGGAAACAACCAAGGAAACAAGTTTGGATAGACACAACAGAGCTGACATGCACATGAACTCATAGACTATGGCAGCATGCACAGACCTGCATAGGTCTAAGCCAGATGGGGTCCTAGCCCTGAGAGGGGAAGTGAACACAAGCCTCCATCCATAAACCAAAAGCTCTCTTCAATTGGCAGCCACTCAGAAAAATCAGTTTTCTCCAACAGAGTCTTACTGGGTATACAAACCACAATTAAGGAAAGGCCCCATGCCCAGCATTAGATGGCCAACAGAAAAAAAAAAAGTTCAATGGTATCTTTAGAGGTACTTTGTCTCATAATGCTTTGCCTGGGCATTTTTCTTTACCTTACCTATCTTTAACTTATACACTATGGTTTCCAATTTTGTGTTTTTATGAGATATGTGTATGCGAACGTGTGTGTGAGTATATATGATTCTTGTGCTTTTTCTTGGATTCTTTTTTTCTTCTTCTGTTTGTTTTGTCTTATTCCTATTTGTTTTGTTTTGTATTATTATTTTTATGTTGCCTGTTTATATTCTAATGAAAGAGAAAGAAATAATGTGGATTTGGGCAAATGGACAAGATCTAGTAAGAGTTTGGGAGGTGCAAGTGAAAACTGTGACTATGATATGATATGATATGATATGATATATATATATGTATGTATATATATCTTTTTTCCTGAGACAGGGTTTCTCTGTGTAGATGTGGCTATCCTAGAATTTGCTCTGTACACCAGGCTAGTCTCAAACTCAGAGATCCATCTGCCTTTGGAATGATGAGGCATTTGCCCTTAATGTGCCAGCATCCTGAGCATGACTGGATAATGTGTGCCAATGCTAACAAACTCAGAGAACTCAGGTCAAATTTGTTAACAGGTATTGATGCTTCATTTTCATATACTCTTTCGGAGTTACAATATACTCTTCATTTGATTTTTTTTTGTCTGAATCATTGACAAGAGTGAAACCAACCAGTTTAGCTCACAGACTATATCTGAAATAGACCCAATCTGTCCTATAAGCCAAGGGTTGTCAACCCCTGCCTTAGGTTGGATAGATGGCTTTTTGTCTGGATGGAAAAACTGGATGAGGAACCAGAATATTTGCCTGGGGAGAATCATGCCACATCTTAGTGTTTGTGGTGAGTACAGCCAGGGCTGATCACACCCAGTTTTGTTTTGACTAGTACCCAAGGACTCTGTGGGTACAGGATAGCAGCACACACTTAAAAAAATTAAACTCTAAAAACTGACTTCTGGGTTTTCACATGAAAGTTAACATCTGCCTTTTCTAATGACCTACACAATTAGGAAGGTCAAAACTGACAGTCATATATTACAACCCAGTGCTTAACACAACTCTGGGCATGTACAAGCAACTTTTACATGCTGGATAAATAAAACTGAAGAAGGTAGGGGTTGTCAGCACTGGAGGGAAGCTTCCAAAAATATACCTAATCTATTATAAATGAACAAATTCAATCACTTTGCAATAATAATTCTAAATAAGGGATAAACTAAAATGATGAGCAGTAGTGTGGAAACTTTTACTTGTGCTTTAGCTAGAAAATCGTATAAAGCTTTATTCAAATGAACAAACTAAGACATTAGATATGTGTTACTTAAATTCCTCTCTCTGTACTTTAAATAAAATGTCATAAAGTTGTTCGAGTTATATAATGTTTTCTATTAGCTTCAGCTAACAGAAAAGGGACAGCTCAATACTGATGGAGAAGACTTGCTTCAGCTTAAGCACAGAAGCCAGCTTGTTCTTTGCCACTGAATCAAATTAGGAGCAGCTGGTAATTGGGACCAGATGAAGTTTCAAGAGTAGGAGACGTAGGACATTCCAAAGTGAACACTGAACATTTTTCCACAAAGACTAATGTCAATTAGTACGACATTATAGTCCCTGCAATTACACATGGCAAGTGAACTACCATGAAAGTGAAGCAATTCATTTTTGTAGATTGACATAATTCCAAATCTGGGTAAGTTTAATAGCAATCAGTGTCTTTATACATTCTTTGGGATGCTTTGATGTGTTCTGTTCAGCAAGGACTGGCATCTCTACACAAAATAAGGAGCATTTTGTGTTTTTGTTTTCTTTACTCTGATCAATCCCTGAGTTTCATGGAAATTAATATTTTATTTAGTTAATGTAATAAACATTCAGAGAAGTGTAAATAGTTAAGCTCACTTAACACTACTCACATATATTCCATTTTCCATGTCTCATCATCTCTTCATGCACTTTAAATAAACAAAAAATCAGGATATAAGTTACAGTGTTCTTAACTTCATATAATCTACAAAAAACACTTCTTCAATTTTAGAGCAGAAATACTTGATACCCATTTATCCAAAAGGTTTACAGAAGCAGCCACATAAAAATATAGGTGTTTTGTTTTTAGTCTTGTTTTTTGTTTTTATTTTCTTCCATTTGCCTGTGCACCTTTCTCTACAGTGATTCTGACCACTGGTCTCTAACAATGTCAGAAAGATCAAATCTGCTATGGATAGATTAGCCGGGAGGAGAATTCTTAGAGGACTAATACTTTCACTGTTTAAGTATATCCTAAAAAGGCATGTCCTGCCTGAGAAACAGCAAGGCTGACAAATTAGGGACAGGTTATAATAGGAGTGAAAGGATACCCTCCCCAAGATCCTTTGACTGCTATACTGAGCACTGACATACAGCTAACTGGATTTCCCTTATTCTTATTAAATGTCCCTGCTGGTGTTTGGTCCATGCTACCCCTCTCCTTATTCTGTGAAACTTTTTACTGTGTATTTCTATCTTCTCTGGGACCTCAGGTCTCAAGCATCCCTCCAAAATTTCTACAGAAAGTCAGTAACTTAAGGCAGAGATTGTAAACAGAATATGGATGCCAAGCTGTTATTGAATGATCCTGCCTGTTTGTAAGTAGACAGCCCCTTGTATAACCTGGGTGTAGGATATACCTTTCCTCCTCTGAATAAAGCTGCTTTCTCTCCAACTCATTCATATATGCCATCTGAGAATGGGAGCCAAAGGTCCCCTGCGTGTTGATTTTATAAGTGTTAAATTTTCAAATTCATCTGTCTTGGCATGTAAATTATAAAACATGCACATTGTACATCTTTAACTGCAGATACCTCATCTTCATTAACTCAGGTGATAACTTCATATGTATATGTATTCTTTGAGTATCTGACACTCACTAAACGAGCATTTAAACTTTAAAAAAATCTCATGGTTTTATATTGTATGTTAGTTTTTTTCTTTGTTACATAAGACTAAATCTTATATGTGTTTACCCACATGGTGACTTATTCATTAAAAGTATACAACATATAGCAATTTGGTTAGTAAACTATTTTTAAAAGATATGTGTGTATCATTTTTAATTATGTGCATGTGTGGGTGTCTATGTATGGGTATCTGCATGTGACTATAGGTGCCCATGGAGATCTCAGATACCCTGAGACTAAGACTGGAGTTTTAGGCAGTTGTGAGCCTGGGAAATAAACTCAAGTACTCTGGAACAAAAGTAGGCACTCTTAACTGATGCACAGTCTCTCCACCTCCTAGTAGACTGAATTTTTAAAAATGAACTAAAAGTTATGTTATTAAAGAGTAATACTGAAGTTGAATAATGAAAACAATTCCAGTAAAATTTGTATCAATAGTTAGCTACTCTTAATCCAAATGAAAACTTCGTTATAAGACTCAAATAAAGTATAAGATGTGGAGATTAGCAAATAACAAACTGTCATAGAAATAATGTATGTTTCCATAAAAAAACACAACTAAATCTTTTGTACTTCCACAACAGTGTGTACAGTACCTGTTTACTTTATTAGCTTTTCCATTAGTGGTTGATTGTTAAATCTGTTTCTGATTGGTCGTTTTATAGAAAGACATTTCTAGGACAAGTTATCTTCATTCCTTTATATATTTTCCCATGTACATTGATTTCCTTTAAAAAATAATTCTACCCTTTAGATTTCAGGAAGATTTAGATTTAGATTTCAGACATTTGAGCAGAATGAATAGAAGCAATTTTGAGAGGCTTCAAGGTCAAGTATGTTTTATTCACCTTAGCTTACTCTAGTAGTGTCATCTCACACATAGAAACTTTTTAAAGCAAGCATTTACAGCTTTAATGATTTCCTACACCCAGGTTATACAAGGGGCTGTCTACTTACAAACAGGCAGGATCACTCAATAACAGCTTGGCATCCTAAGGGAAATCATTAAAGCTGTGTGAATGAAAATCAAAGTTTTACAATGTTCCAAAGATGGGAATTACAAAGAATATGTATTTTTCATTTTTGTTTTCCTTGAAATATTTTTTGTTTTTGTTTTGTTTTTTAAATTATTATTATTTACACAGTTTGAAAAACATTTAATCTGATGAAGGAAGAATTCTTTCTGGCCCACTTGAAATATCCAAGTTCTGTTTGCAGCATGAGACGGTCATTCATAGGGTTAATTAGATTATATATATTAGGTTTGTAGAGGGTAACAACATGCTCTTGTTTCTCCCTTCCTTCCCAACAAGGGACCTGCTTATGTTCGAAATGGTTACACCTAGTGTGACCAGAGAATCACCAAAACCTTCCTTTCACATTCCTATTTGGCTTCCAAATGGCAGTCTTTCCAGTGCCCTTAGGCATCCAGGCAAGCCAAATCCTGGCTGCCAAGTCTTAGGAAGAAATAGCAAGTAGGTTAAAAGGAATGTGGCATGAACCCCTTCAGTGAATGATCAGAAATAGAGGCCACAGTAAAGGAAACCCTGTCTAGGATCAGGCCCATGGTCAAGAAGTACCTGATGGATTCAGAATTTGTTTAATAATTGATCTTGCTTTTGGGGGCATTTTTTAAGTAGACATAAAAAGTTTAAAAAATGGTGCTTCATGTCCATATTTTGCTGAATATATACATGGTTTGGGTTACTTGGATTTCATATATAAAACAAGATAATTTTAACAATATGTAAGAGTAAATGTAAGAAGAGAAGTGATCTTCCTTTTCTTTAAGAATCCTTTTAGTGAAGGTCAGCATACCTACACAACTCATTGAACATGGAAAAGTTGAGTTGGTGCCTACATAGAACCTTTACTACTATGTGCTAGTGTCTTTGGTACAGGAAGGTACTCTGCACACTACAAAAAAAAACTCTACCAAAAAAAAAAAAAAAGTGTTAAGCCGGGCAGTGGTGGCACACGCCTTTAATCCCAGCACTCGGGAGGCAGAGCCAGGCGGATCTCTGTGAGTTCGAGGCCAGCCTGGTCTCCAAAGCGAGTTCCAGGAAAGGCGCAAAGCTACACAGAGAAACCCTGTCTCGAAAAACCAAAAAAAAAAAACTCTAAACACCAAGCCATCCACAAAAACCTTTGCTCTACAGTGGTGTCCTGCTTACAAGACATACTAGAGCAATGTTGGCACAAAGATTGTGAGAGTAACTAACCAATATCTGATTTGACTTATGCCTCACTCGATGAGATGATAGTGATAGTGTTTGGTTGACCAAGAACCAGAGACTAGATATCTCAGAGACCTAAGGTAAAACCAAATAATACTGGTCTAAAAAAACAAAGTAGTGATAAAATGACTCCTAATGATATACTGCTGCTATAGTCATAGTTCAGTGCCTTGGTTGGCCATTATCAAAAAACATCAAGCCCTAATTGGGATGTTTCCATCAAATCCTTTCCCTCAGAGCTCAGGAAACCTCACAGAAGAAGAAGACAAAAAAGATTTAAAGTTTTTATTGTTTAAATTTTTCTTTTCTTTTTGTATTTAAAAAAAAATTATTCGAGTTCGAGGCCAGCCTGGTCTCCAAAGCGAGTTCCAGGAAAGGCGCAAAGCTACACAGAGAAACCCTGTCTCGAAAAACCAAAAAAAAAAAAAAAAAAAAAAATTATTCACTTTACATACCAACTACAGATCCCCCTCTCATCCCTCCTACCGCACCCCCACAGCCTTCTCCCCACCATCCCCTCCTCCAAAAGGGTAAGGCCTTCCATGGGGAGTCAGCAAAGCCTGGTACATTCAGTTGAGGCAGGTCCAAGCCCCCCCACCCCGCATCAAGGGTGAGCAAGGCATCCGACCATAGGTAATTGGCTCCAGAAAGCCAGCCCATGTGCCAGAGATAGATCCTGATTCCACTGCCAGGGCACCCTCAAACAGACCAAGCCACACACCTCTTTCCCGTGTGCAGAGGGTCTAGTTCGGTCCCATGTAGGTTCCACAGCTGTTGGTCTAAGGTTCATGAGTTCCCATTAGCTTGGTTCAGTTGTCTCTGTAGATTTCCCCATCATTTCTTATTTAGGTTTATCTCAAGGCTTTTGTTTTCAGATTTGTTTTGTTGTTGTTGTTGTTATCATGTCACTGGTTTTGGCTACTGCAAATGGTTTTGTTTCCCTGATTTCTTTCTCTGTATGTTTGTCATTAGTATATAGGAAGTCTACTGGTGCTAGTATATTAATTTTGTGTACTGTCACTTTGCTGAAAGTGTATATTAGTTCCAGGAGTTTTATAATGTGTCTTTAGCATCTTTTACATATAGAATCACATCATCTTCAAATAGGGACACATTTCTTTCTTTCTTTTCTATGTAATCCATTTTACTTGCTTATCTAGTCCTATTTCTCTAGATAAGACCAAGCACTACATTAAACAGATGTGGAAAAATTGGACATTTTTGTCTTGATCATGATCTTAGTGTGAAAGCTTTGAGTTTCTCTCCACTTAGCACAGTATTAAATATAGGTTTATTACATATTGCCTTTATTGGACAATTGGTTTTATTCCTGGTCTCTTCAGGACTTTTGTCATAAGGGATATTGAATTTCATCAAATTCTTTACTTCATCCATGGAAATGATTGTATAATTTTTTTCCTCAAGTCCATCTATATGATGAATTATATTCTTATTTATAATGCTGAATCATTCTTGATTCTCTAGAATGAAACCAATTTGGTCAATAAGAATGATTTTTTGACATGCACTTGTATTTTGACTGCAGGTATTCTACTGAGAATTTTTGTGTCTAGGTTCATCAGGGAGATTGTTTTATTATTTCCTTTTAATGTTTTTTGGATATCAGGATAATATTAGATTTCTAAAAGGAGTTTTGGGGCTTTCCTTCCTTCTCAAGTTTATGGAATGATCTGAGAAGTATTGATATGAATTCTTCTTTGATGAGCAGGTAGAATCCTTCAATAAATTTGTCTGGGCCTGGGCTCCTTTTATTTGGGAGACTTTTTAATTACTGTGTCAGTTTCTTCATTTGGTATAGATCTGTTTAAATTATCTCTTTATGATTTAAGTTTGGTAAGACATATTAATCTAGAAATCATCCATATATTTTGTATTTTCCAATTTAATAGAGTGTGTTTTTAACGTATGGTTTTAAGGTTTTAAGAATTTCCAAAAAATAAATTTTGGAATTTCATTGGTTGCCATGTTCATCTTTTATTTTGTTGCTTCTGGCCTTATTCTTCTTTTGCTGGGTTAAGAGATTCTTAATTATTTTGACAAGGATCCTTAGGTTTCAACTTGGGCCCCTCAAATCATATAGGGACTCTATGTTCAAGCATGACTCTTGTTTTTCTTAATTCCTTCCCCAAAGGCTCATTTTCCACTTCAGAAAAGAAAGTTGTTCCACACACTTATCACAATTCCTGAAACACAATTCACTGGTTGCATGAAGGAGGGAGTGGAGGATGTCAAAAACAATTGGCTACAAATTAGGAGATAGTTAAAAAATATTGATTGAATCCAAGGAAGAGTATCTTGTTTTCCTCTACAGATTTCTTTAGGGTTAAGTTTTGATTTTAGTCATTTGGGATTGTGTCATTTGTATAAATACTCAGAATTCCTAAAGGACTGAGACATTTTATTCTTGGCTTCACTGATTTTGTCCTCAAATCACCTTGAAAGAATGCAGACTTGTGGAGGGAGGGCCACATGTGGGCAAGGCAAGCAAACAGTAGAGAAACAGCTCCCAGTTCCATCTGGGTCACAGATTTTGGACAAGGCACAGATCTTTACCACTTGCACTTATCTGCTCTCACCAAGCTTCTTAGCTGTCTTACAGTTCTAAACTCAGAATTAAGATGGGTTTTATGTGGAGATGAAATATTAAATAAAATCTCCAGGGTGCAGTGAGATAGAACAGAAGGTACAGGTGCCTGTCACAAAGCTTGAGGATCTGAGTTTACTTTTCAAAACGCAAACAGTGGAAGAAGAGAATCAAATTCTACTAATTGTCCTCTGACCTCCACCTCTCTCTCTCTCTCTCTCTCTCTCTCTCTCTCTCTCTCTCTCTCTCTCTCTCTCTCTCACGCACGCACACACAAACACACACACACACACACACATATGCACACACAAATAAAATGTAAAAATAAATTATCAGAGTTCCTTCGGAAAATTTGGCATTTTATATATATAAAAAACTTTTGACAAAACATTTTTCTAACATTATTAACATTTATATTTCCCAAAATATTTTTGAATACACTGTGTAATTGTATAAAATTTAGTTCCTTTAAATAAATAACAGTCATAAGTTATTGATTAGATCATGTTAATACCTTTGTTCACAGATTGCTAACAAAAGGAACACCTCCACTGTGTGTAAAAAATTTTGACAGACCAATGGTTTCCAGTTTCCCAACAATGTGATTTTATACATCCAAAACCCTAAAGAATCCACCAGGAAATTTCTACATCTATTAAATACATTTAGCAAAATAGCAGAGTATACAGTTAGCAAAAAAAATCAGTAGCGTTCCTGTATACAAATACACAAATAGATATACCGAGTGAGAAATTGTAGAAACAATATCTTCCACAGTGGCCTCTCGGAATAACTCTAACTAAAGAAGTAAAAGACTTGAAGAAAGAATTGCAGAAGACATCGAAAGATAAAAAGACCTCCTATGCTCCTAGATTGGTAGAATTAAGATTGTGAAAATGAACATCCCAACTAGAACAATCTGCAGATTCAATGTCCCAACACAATTTAAAATCCCAACACCTTTTTAAAACAGAAATTGAAAGATAATGTTTAACTTCATATGTAACCACAAAAGACCCTGGATAGCCAAAACAATCCTGAGGCAAGAGAACATTGACGGGGAGGGGGGGGTGTTTACCATGCTGTGGGATGTCTTTCTATATGCTGTGAATATGTGTTGCTCCCATTGGCTAATAAATAAAGCTGTTTTTGGCCTATGGCAAGGCAGCTTAAAGGCAGGCGAGAAATCCAAGCAGAGAGAGAGAGAAAAAAAAAGGAGAGTAGGGAGAGACACCTGGCCACCGCCCAAGGAACAGCAAGATGCCAACAGATCGGTAATACCATGGCCATGTAGCAAAACATAGATCAATAGAAATGGGTTAATTTAAGATGAAGGAGCTAACTAGCAAGAAGCCTGCCATAGACCATACAGTTTGTAAATAATATTAAGCCTCTGAGTGAGGACTGTGTGGCTGGGTGGGACCACAGGGCCAGGCAGGACCAGAGAAACTTACCACTATATTACCATTCCAGATTTCAAGATAGATCATATAGCTATAGTGATAAAAATCCACATGACATTGGCATAAAACAGACAAAATTGTTCAATAGAATAGAATTGAATGCCATAACGTAAGTGTGATTCTTTTTGTATGTTAATAAAGTTGCCTGGGGGTCAGAGCTAATAGCAAGCCATAGCAGAAGCCTGGCAGTGTTAGCACAAGCCCTTATTCCTGATCACATGACAGGCAGATCTCTGTGTGTTCAAGGACACCACCAGCATGGAGACACATGCCTTTAATCTCAATACCAACCATAGAAGACCTGGAGGTCTGTATAGACAGGCAGTAACGAGGAGGTCATGTGGTTGGGTTTACAACCAATGAGAAGGCAGAACAGAAAGTCAACAACAAGACAGATACACAGGAAGTAGGTCTCTTTCTGAGGGGAAGGACAGTGGCAGCAGGTGATAAAAAGGCGATTTTAGTCTCTCAGCTCTTAGCTACTGCTCTGACATCTTGGGCTTTTAACACTGCATTTGGCTCTGTGTTTCTTATTTAATAAGACCGTTACATCTACAAAAGACCACCATTAACCAAGTGAAGAAACAGTCTACAGAATGGGAAACATCTTTTTAACTGTACATCTGACAGAGGGTTAGTCTGTAGAATATACAAAGAACTAAACAAACAAAGAACATCAAAAATAGCTCATTTTAAAAGTGGGTCATAGAACTTAACAGAAAGTTTTTAAATGAACAATCACAAATAGCTGAGAAACACTTAAAAATGCCATCATTTAACAACTTCATAATACTCCACTGTGTAAATGTACTATATTTTCTTTATCTTTCCTTCTATTGAGGTGTATCTAGGTTGTTTCCAGTTTCTGTCTATTAAGAATAAAGCCACAATGAACATGATTGAGTAAGTGTTCTTGTGGCAGAATGTATCATCCTTTAGATATATGCTCAAGAGTGGTATAGCTGGGTTTTGAAGTAGATTGACACTCATCTTCCTGAGGAGCTTCCATCTTGATTTCCATAGTGGCTATACAAGTTTGCACTCACACTAGCAATGGAGGAGCATTCCACTTGCTCAACATCCTTGCTAGCATGAACTGTCACTTGTGTTATTGATGTTAGTCATCATGAAATTTTCAAACAAATGGATAGACTAGAAAAAGTCATCCTGAGTGAGGTAACCCAGACCTAGAAAGACAAATATAGTATGTATTCACTTATAAGTGTATATTAGCCATTATGTAAATGATAACCAAGCTACAATTCATAACCCAAAGAGGTTAAGTAAAGGTGAGGAGTCTACAGCCACACTAATGGAAGCCCATGAACTGTGGACTGGTGGCTGTGGAGCCCCCATGGGACTGGACTAGGCCCTCTGGATATGGAAGACAGTTGTTTGGCTCAAACTGTTTGGGGGGCACCCAGGCAGGGGGATTGGGATCTGTCCCTGGTGTGTGGGCAGGTTTCTGGGAATCTGGTGCCTGTGGTGTGACACCTTGGTGCAGTGGGAAGGGGCTTGGACCTGCCTAGGCTCAGTGTTCTGGGTTCTGCTGACTCCCAATGGGAGACCTTGATTTGGGGGAATGTGGGGATGCAGGGTGGCTTGGGAGAGAGGGTTGGGGGAGATGTAAAGAGGGAGGAGGGGGATCTGTAGGTAGTATGTGAAGTGAGTAGAAAATTTCTTAATAAAGAAAAATGAAAAAAAACGGTGAGGGGTCTAGAGGAGATGCAGGGATCTCCCTGGGAGGAGGAAAAGAATACATTTTAGAAGCAGACTAGGGGGCTGTAGGATGTAGGAGCAGGGCATCAGATGTTGGGGAGGGGATACAGTGGAGGGAGAGAGTGTTGGGAGAGATAGATGGAATTGGAGAGCAATTGGAGGGTGATGTGGAAATCTAGTGCAGTGGAAACTTCCTGGAATCTATTAAGATGATCCTGATGAGGACTCCTAGGTAATGGGGGATACATAGTCTCAACTGGCCATCTCTTGTCATCATGCAAGACTTCCAGTGGTGGTACTGGGTTGCATTCAACTGAGTTGTTGGTCAAGGGGGTCCCATGGAAATCCCCAAATAACCCAGGCTGTTGCTAAGACAAAAGATTGCTCTCCCCAAACTGACAGCAGGTCCCCATCACTGAGAACAATATTCACACAACTCATTGAACATGGAGAAGTGGAGCTGGTGCCTACATGGAGTCCTCATCCCTATCCCTACCCTCTAGTCTCTTTGGTGCAGGAAGGTACTGTGCAGGCTACTGAAAGAGAAACGTGGACACCAACACACCCACAAAATCTTAGCCTACAATCTGTCGTGTCTGCAAATTATGCTAAGGCAATGGTGGTACAGAACTTGTGGAAGTAGTCAACAAATATCTGGTTTGAGTTAAGGCTGCATGAGAGAGAACTGATATCAGAAACTGCTTTGGTAACCAAGAACAAAAGACTAGATAGCCCAGAAACCTAAAGTAAAACCAAGCACTATTGGTGTAAAACAAAAAAAAATCAATAAAATGACTCATACTGATATTCTGCTATACTTATAGATCAGTGCCTTATGCAGTCATCATCAGAGAGACTTCCTCTGGCAGCAGATGGGAACAGATTGAGAGACCCACAACCAGAAATTATGCTGAAGAGAGAGACTCTAAATAGAAAGTCTCCATCAAATCCCACCCCTCAGAGCTCAGAGAATCCCCCAGAAGCAGAGGTGAAAAGATTGAAAAAGCCAGAGGGGATAGGGGATGCCAGGAGAACAAGGCCCTCTGAATTTACTAAGCAAGGCTCATATGAGCACGCAGAGAATGAAGCAACAAACACAGGTACTACAAGGATCTACACCAGGTCCTCTGCATATATATTATACCTATTAGCTTAGTATTTTTGTGGGACTCCTGACTGTGAGAATGAGTGGGTCTCTGACTCTTCTGCCTGCTCTTAGGACCTATTTCCTCCTGTTGAGTTGTCATGTCCAACTTGATATGATAGTTTTTGTTTCATCTTATTATATTTTATTTTGTCGTGTTTAATTGTTCTCTCTTAGAAACCTGTTATTTTATAACAAGAGATGAAAGAGACTGGATCCAGAGGGGACAGAGGTGGGGAGGAACTGAGAGGAGTAAAAGGAGATAAAACTACAATCATGATATGTTGTATGAGAAAAGAATCTATTTTCCTTTTCTTTCTTATTTTTTTATACTCCATAACACTTTATTAAGAAGGAACCTACATTAGTGCTTCTATATAAACAATGATGACAAAAAATCAAAGGAAATACACCAGGGATCATATGTAGATAGTAACATATTCTTTATATAATCAACATGTAATATTTAAGCAAAGTTTATTCCTTATTAAGCAAACACTTTTGCATACACTGCCTTCTCTTTATCTTTCTGTGCTCTTATCATTTGTTTAACTTTAAACAATTCTGCCTAGATAGATTTATCTCCTGTGAACGATGCTGGGTCATATTCTTTTCATCTTTGCCATCCTTGCGTTTTGCAGTATAGTGCTATGGTATTTGACAGGTCCATTTCAAGAGCCTCCAAACAACTGCCAGTTGCTCCCTGCCAATTTGACATCTTCAGTTGCAAGCATCAATAATCAGTACACAGCTTAAGGCTATAGGTTGCAGTCTGGATTTATCTGCTTTGTCAATAACAGCCTTTGAACTTCCCATGTATG
Organism: Peromyscus californicus insignis; assembly: GCF_007827085.1. Taxonomy (NCBI): domain Eukaryota; kingdom Metazoa; phylum Chordata; class Mammalia; order Rodentia; family Cricetidae; genus Peromyscus; species Peromyscus californicus. The sequence continues at coordinate 74,081,888 of NW_026294402.1, read as the reverse complement.
TTAAAACCTTTGGGTATTTTTAATAGCTATCTCCCAACTCTAAGATTTGAAAAAGGTAGTTCTAATATTGTTAAGTTTTCTGTTACTAATAAAATTGTATCTACATCTTTTAAATCTATATCTGCATCCTTGAGGAAATTTGGATGACTGTCACCAGAGCCATCTTTGGGGAATGTCCTCAGTCATCCCCTTCTTTCAATTCTCCACAGTCAGTGACAACAGTTTGGCAGGTTTTTTACTTCTATATTTTCAAGAATCCATGCCACACCTGGTCCTTTAACTACTTGTCTAAATACTACATTTCCCATCCAAATTTAGAGTTGGAATCATTGTGATAAAGAACTGAGAATCATTTGTATTGGAGCCTGCATTTGCCATGTTCAGCAAACCCTCCAGATCAGGCTAATAATGAAAATTTTCATCTTCAAACTTTTCATTACAAATACTTTCTCCACCCATGCCCTTCTGATTTGGCAAGTGTCCACCCTGAATCATGAATTTCTTAATAATTCAGTTGAAAGGGCATCCTTTATACATGGAGAGGTTTCCCAGTTGTGGATCCAGTGCCCTTTCTCCTGTATACAATGCATGAAAATTTTCTGCAGTTTTAGGAACAATATGTGCGAGCAATTCTAAAATGATTCTGCCAACTCACTCCTGGCTAATGTCCATGTCAAAGAAGACCCATGGGTTCTTGAGATTGGAAGGCTTGGCTGTTGAGGAGAGGTACAACATCTTCAATGCCAGCACACGGGCACCTTGAACACAAGAAGAGCTCAAAGAATCTATTTTCAATAAAAGAAAAAAATTCAGAGGGTATGGAGGACACCAAGCACCAAGGAAATAAGGCCTTCTAAACACAGCACAATATAAACTTACAGAGACTATGGCTGCATGCACAAGCCTGTATGGGTCTGGGTCAGACGCTTTCTCAGTGCTGAGGGGGAAAGTGGACATAGCCCCCAACCCTAACCCCAAAACTGTCTTCAATTGGTAACTTATAGCAGTAGATAGTCAACACAAAATGAACTCAGTAGTATTTTGAGGTTTCCCTCTCACATTGCTTTTTCAGGGCATCATTTTTATTACATTAAGGTCCTGTGTGTGTGTGTGTGTGTGTGTGTGTGTGTATAGTGATTTCTTGTTTTGTGTTTTTGTGGGATTTCTGCATATATGAACATGTGTATCTATGTGTTTCTTGTGCTTTTTTTCTTTGAGTCTTTTTCTTCTGTTTGTTTTGTCTTATTCCAGTTTGTTTTACCTTATTTTGTTTTATTACTATTCTTTAGATGCCTTTTTTCTACCAAGAGAAAGTGTGGGCATTTGAATGGAAGGAGAGGTAAGGAGAATCTGGGAGGAGTTGAGGGAGGGGAACTATAATCAGAACGTATTTTATGAAAAAAACTATGTTAAATAAAGGAAAAATAGAATGTTATCCATCATGGAAATTCAAATTCAAACTACTTTGAGATTTCATCCAACTCCAGTTAGAATGGCCAAGATTAATTAAAAAAAATGACAATAGATGCTGGTGAGGATGTGGAGAAAGGGGAATACATATTCATTGCTGATGAGAGTGTAAACTGACATAGCCATGATAGAAATCAGTGTGGAAGTCTTCCCACCAAAAAGATGAAAATAGATCTATACCACTCGGGCACAGACCCAAAAGACTATACATCTTATGGCAAAGTTATTTGTTCATCCATGTTCATTGCTGCTCTACTCATAATAGTCAAAATACAAATAGTTTAGATGTCTATCAGCTGATCAATGGATAATGAATATGGGACATTTACACAATGGAATACTATTCAGCTTTAAAAAGAATGCAATTATGAAATTTGTAGGTAAATGGGTTGAGTAAAAAACAACTGTGGTGATATTATGTTCCCCCTAAATACTGTACACCCTAATAAACTTATCTGGGGTCAGAGAACAGAACAGCCACTAGATATAGAGGCCAGAAAATGGTGGCACACACACCTTTAATCCTAGCATTCCAAAGGCAGAGATCTGTCTGGATCTCTGTGAATTCAAAGCCACACTGGAAACAGCCAGGCATGGTGACACACAGCTTTAATCTCAGGAAGTGATGGCAGGAAGCAGAAAGGTATATAAGGTATGAGGACCGGGAGCTAGCCTGGTTAATCTTTAGGCTTCTAGCAGCAGTTTAACTGAGATCCATTTGGATAAGGACTCAGAAGCTTCCAGTTTGAGGAAACAGGATCAGCTGAGAAGTTGGTAAGGTGAGGTCATCTATGGCTTGTGTCTGTCTCTCTGGTCTTTCAGCGTTCACTCCAATACCTGGCTCTGGGTTTGATTTTTAATAAGACCTTTAAGATTCATGCTACAAAGAACCATACTTTGGTAACTCAGACACAGAAAGACAAACATTGAATGTTTCTCTCCTATATGGATATTATCCTTTATGCTTTTGATATATGTATTTCACTTGAGATAATCACAAATTTTTGGTAGCTAGTAAGAGACTGGGGAGTTGTCTTCCAAATAAGGAGAAACAGAACACAATTTTATTGAGGGATAAAAGTGAAATCATAACAAGAGGATTAAATGGGTAAGTCAGGGTAACTTACACTAAAGGCCTTTTGAAAAGACATATGAAAAGTAACTAGTGCAGAAGCTTCCTAAAACTAGTTCACATGAAATTATCATATAATTGGGGAAACAATATCCCATATCCTACCAAATAAACGCCCAGTACCAGGAATGAATTGCCTATTTTTAATTTTCCAAATGGATCTCAGAAACTCCCAAATAATTACAGATATTACCTGTGTTATTGGTTACCCTATATAACATGATATTAAGACTCTATTGCTAAAGACGCCATACTTATTTCATAGAACATGGAGACATCTAGCTGGTATTCAAGTGGACACTTCACCCATGTTGGCTGAGGTCCATAGTGCTGGAAGTGGCTACTGTAGGAGAAACGTATTACAATCATCACAGAAGTGACTCTTAAACCCTCATCTGAGAAGCTTTTTCTTCAGTAGATGGTAACTAGCACAGAAACCCGCAACTGACCAGTGATCAGACAATAAGAGACTTTGTGATGCTCAGCCCTAAATGAGATTTACAATTTATATCACTTTTGAACATTTACAATTTATTTTAAATTGTTGAAACTTTATACTTATGTCAAAAATGTACAACATGCATTTAAAGACAACTGTTCAAAATTGCTTTATGAATTATTGGCAATTATTCTGAAGACCACCACTTTTAAACATTTACTTTATGTCATTATGTGTATGTTTATGTATGTATGTATGTATGTATGTATGCATGCATGTATTTCTATGTCTGTGTAAGAGTATGTACTTATGTGTGTGCAGATGCCGGTAGAGACTAAAAGAGAGTGTTGAATCCCTTGGAGCAGGAATTAATTGTGCTTACAAGCCTTCTGATGTGGGAGCTGAAATCTTACCTTTTGTCCTCACAAGTGAACAGCAAGCACTTTTAAATGCTGAGCCATCAAACAACCCCTGGATTTTGTATATCTTTAAAATCCTATGCTTCATTAGATTCCTTTGTTTTCCAGTTTAATATTTTTGACAACTTCACATATAAGTACTGTATCAACATCATTTCCACCAATCTCTCTTTCATTGACACTCTCCTATGCTTCCCCTTAATTTCTTAATTTCTCTAAATTCACAACCTCCTTTTTAATTATTGTTATACACACACACACACACACACACACACACACACACACACACACACGTCTGCTTGAGATTGTATAACCTATCTGGGAATTCATCCTTGAACAATGCTGATTCTCCCTCTCTCAGGTCAATAGAATCCAGAAACGATTTTTTTAGAAAAGATCATTATTAATGAACCAAAACCAGGGTGTAGGAAATATTCAAAGTATGTTCAAATTCCATGACTTTAGATAGTGTGAACTTAATTTCAACCTTTCTGGGATTTGTGATTTCTTTGATTTGGAAACTCTAAAGTAAAAACTGGATTATCTTCCTAGTCTCTGACACAAACTGGATCACAATATGGCTCAGAAATTCTTTTGATTGTTTCTGGTCAGAACTCTTTTGTTTCTGAAAGGGGTGGCATTTTCATGAAACTCCCATTTTTTCAGCATCACGGTCTGTTGCAAAAATAGAATAAGATGTACTAAGAGTTCATTTCTTGCAGCAAGAATTATGTGTCACAGCCTATGCTAGGTGTTAAGATCCATGCTTGGGAAGTATAAGCAAACAGGCCTCTATAACAAATGTGAACTTATCCTGCTTGCCATACATGAAAAAAACTTCAAGTGGGCATCTAGGAAAGATGTTCTCCCCTGGCAACAGGAAGAACCCTATAAAGGAAAAGGCCTTAGAACCACTTCTTAAACCATTTCTTTGGATCCTACTTTAATTGAATATTTGATGGCAACAGTTTGCAGCAATGAGAGGAAGCTAGAGCTTGCTGATTATAGTGAAGCAGAAAAATAGAAAGTGAGATAAAGTCTGCCTAAATTTAAATACTATTTCTCTAATGAGCGAATGCCAACAAGTAAACATAAGCCCCATTCACAGACATGATGGTGACATGGACAGCAAAAACAGGGCTTCGTTTCTGTTCCTCACTACTCTACATAAGACAGCAAACGCAAGCCACCTTCTCTCTGTGTTTCAGAGACTCTTTGGCTTGTTAACTTTCCTTTTCTGCTGTCCTGTCTGTTCATGGGGTCCGTGTTTACTTGTTGACATTCTCTCAAGAGAGAAATCATCTGTCTCTTTAGGTAGACTTTGTCTCACCCTTAGATCCCGCATATTCCCTCTTTATCAGTGGTTCATAGACAATGTGTGTTGAAAAAAAAAAATCAAGAAGAAGATGATGACTCATCAAGATTTTAAGAGTGCCAAGGAAAAAATATATACTAATTACTTTAACTTGCTTTTGTCCTTTACTGTTCAAAATTAACCTAGGCTTCATTTGTTATTCCCTTCCATCAAGGTTGAAGGGATGGTAGACATGTGGCTACTCATAAAGTACTTTATAGATGTATAAAAGGATTCAGATTAATCCTGAAGCATCTACAGCAAGAGAGTTATTTATAAAGTCACTCTTTTGAAAGATTATGTTCAATCCAGTATAGAGAATGAATCTGGGGGAAAAGAATATACAAAAGAAGCCCTATTAAGAGGCAACACCAGGAATCCAAGTGAGAAACTATTAGTTTTTTCACAGAGCAAGTGACAAAATTGACAGAGACCATAACTGACCAGTCACTTAGAAGCCATTGCTAATGAGTATTTTGTTTTATGTGTAGGCTCAATGGGCTTAGGTATCCCAGGTAGGGTTACAGTCATGCATCATCCAATGAGGCTCTAGAGCCAACATGAATCTGTCAATTCTGATTTATCTGGAAATTGTCCCTTTTGTGCTATGGGTTAGGCCATGGCATATGTTCTTCTTCTACAGCCTAAAACCATTCGTAGACAACTGGGAAGGGAGGGTAGGCCAGAAAAATGAAATTTCCAAGGTCTTAAAGTTTCTGGCCTTTTTTTTTTCCTAACAGATGCTTATTTTCACAGCTCATTGTTCCTCAAGGAATTCCTCAGGGGAAAAAACTGACAGAAGATGACTCATACATGAAGAAGCTAGTGTGGGTATAAACTGCAGTGATGCAGAGTGTGAGCTTTGGAACTGGAATAGACAACTGGAATATTTGCTAGCACTGTTATTTTAACAAATTAACAGTATTAGCTTTTTCATTTGTAAAGTGTAGATAATTGCACCTAAGCATCATAAAAGTTATGACAAAACTAATAGCCTAATGTCATAGATACATAGTAGGTGCTAACAAACGAACACGGGTCTCTTTCCTTCCCTAAACTACTGCCAAGGTGCTGGTAACTTGCCAATTACCCTATAAAATGATTTCATACTGACCTTCCTGGCTTATTCCTTCTATCCAAGAGCCTCCAAACTTTATATATGAATCAGAATAGCCAATGGTAATGTTGAGTTCTGTGCTGAGCGATTAAGTGCTGCCCACAAGATTGTTTGAATGTTGGGAACTCATTTAAACAAGGTTAACAACATTCCTCTACATCTTGTGTTTACCTAGTTTTTGTTGTTGTTTATTTTTAATCATTTTCTCTAGTGTTTGATTTTTCTTGTGTTTACATGTTTATCACAACCTAAGACTGGGCAGTGGTGGTGCACGCCTTTAATCCCAGCACTGGGGAGGCAGAGCCAGGCAGATCTCTATGAGTTCGAGGCCAGCTTGGGCTACCAAGTGAGTTCCAGGAAAGGTGCAAAGCTACACAGAGAAACCCTGTCTCAAAAAACCAAAAAAAAAAAAAAAAAAAAAAAAAAAAAAAAGAGCAACTGGCTAGAGTGTGTGTGTGTGTGTGTAGTCTGTGTCTGTGTGTCTTCCACATACCAGAAGTATGTAGTATTCTATGATGGTGACACACCATGCACAAAATCACCTAATGATGCATTAATCAGAAGGTGTCACCATCACTAAATGATACGTGACTGTATTACAGTTGCTGGGATTCAGGAAAGGCTGACCAATGTAGTTTCAACAGGAGGATTTGTGCCATGATTTATGTTCTGACTAGTTTTATGTAAACTTGAAACAAGCTGAAGTCATGTGAGAGGAAGGGAACTTCAGTGGAGAAAATGCTTTCATAGTATCTGGTAGGCAGACCTGTAGGGCATTTTTTTAATTGATGACTGACTGGGGAGGACCCAGCCCATTGTGAGTAGTGCCACCTCTAGGGTGGTGATCCTAGGTTCTATAAGAAGGCAGGCAGAGCAAGCCGTGAGGAGCAAGCTGGGAAGCAGCATCCCTTTATGGCCTCTGTATCAGGTTCTGCCTATGGATTCCTATCCTGTGTGAGTTTCTGCCTTGGCATTTCTCAATGAATCATTGTTGTCTTGGGGTTTCTATTTCTGTGATGAAAGACAATGACCAAAGCAACTTGGTGAGGAAAGGATTTATTTGGACTACACGTCCACAGCACTATTCATTATCCAAGGAAATCAGAACAGGAACTCAAGCAGGGCAGAAATAACTTAAGAATGGACCTTCTGGAGGCATTTTCTCAATTGAGGTTACTTCTTCTCAGCTGACTTTAGTTTGTGTCAAGTTGACATAAAAATATCCAGCACACCTGTGATTCAGGATATGGAAGCCAAACAACCCTCTCTTCCTGAAGTTGCTTCTGGTCATGGTGCTTCATCACAGAAATGATAATCCTAGCTAAGATACTCTGTCATTTACACATTTGTCACTAAGATAGCTGTCAAAGAGCTTGAAATTTTAAATCTATCATTCAACCTATAGTGCTGTGGGATGGTCTTTCTGTATGCTGTGAATATATGTTGCTCCCATTGGTTAATAAATAAAGCTGTGTTGGCCTATGGTATGAAGGGATAAGAGCCAGGCAGGAAATCCAAGCAGAGATACAGGAGAAGGGCAGGGTCTGGGAGATACCTTCCAGCTGCCCAAGGAACAAGATGCCAGCACACCGGTAATGCCACAGCCTCATGGTAAAATATAGATTAATAGAAATGGATTAATTTAAGATGTAAGAGCTAGCTAGCAATAATCCTGAGCCATCGATTAAACAATTTGTAATTAACATTAAGCTTCTGAGTGATTATTTTATAAAAACAGCTGCAGCCAAGGCAGGACCAAGCAAGAGGGAGAAACTTCAGTCGACACTACAGTGAACTGGAGTATAGTAGATACATATGTTTCACAATTAATCTTTATGGTCTATCAATTCTTTTATTTAGTCCTCATGGCAGAAAATGCTTAGAGGCATGGTAAGCCTGGGGAGTCTCAAGGTTCTGTTAATGTAATAAAGCATATTGTTCTACAGTAAACTTCCTCTTAAGCTACTAGGAATCCCCTTTAAAATGACAAGAAGACTATACTATAGAAACAGATGAACTAGTAAGTCAATCATTACCAAGTAAAGCATACTGTGCATAATTGCACTGCTGTGCTTTTCCATGACTGACAGCACAATGTTTGTGTGCATTATATGATGACACTTACAAAGGTAATGAGTGGCTGTGGTGGCTTTAGGCAATAGCGTCTTTTCAGTTCCACTATGATTTTATGGGGCTCCCATCCTATATGCCATCTATCACTGATGGGCACAGTGTTACACAGCTGCAACACACGACTCTATAAGAAAATTCAGTACAGTTTACAATTCAGCATGCAACATCTTCACTTCTTTTCTGCCTATCTACGTTAGTATATCCTATTGCTACCGAGACCTTCAGACCCAGATTTCTTACGTTTGGGAAACTATTACAAAGTAACTACATTCTATTACTATGACTGAGTGGCCTGAAGCTGCCAGCACTGAATATTCCATATAAGGCAATAAATGACTTTCTCTCTTCTTCCAAACCCCACTCTTTGGAGTTCAAGGCATCGTGACCTTCAAGGCTGATGATGTGGAACTCATTCTGAGCTTTTGTGTGCTTTCTTTCAAGCAGAAAACTTGACACTGCTCTCCACATATGAAGATGAATTTAGAGAGGAAAGTGTACTAACACAGTAGGAAAACCTTACATAAAGTATTTGTTTTCACTATCAAAGACTGAAGCTCACATCTGGAAACTCACGTGCTGTCTTCGGTGGACAAAGCAATCAAGTTCAAAGTCTCCCTAGTCTTCACCAGAATGGAACCCTGTTGGAACAAGACAGACCAAGATGGAAATCAGGACCTAAGTATCTCCTTGTCATTCCTTTTCTTCACCTCTCTGTATCACTCTCTTCGACTGTCCCACTCATTGAGTCGCTGGAAGAGCCACACAAGGACAGGACAAAGAGCAACCAGTATTCTACATTGTCTTTGACCCTGACATGGCTGATTTGCATCTCTCTATCTCCTTTTCTTTTTTTCTCCTTTTTCTTCCCCTTCCCTCAAATAAAAGCATTTCCTCTCAGCAATTGTCTCCACTACTGTTGTGGTTAGTCTCCTGTCTTGCCTTGGAATGTATTTTGAAATGCCAGACAAGATGACTCAGGGAGGATGGGGGAAAAAGTCTGCAAGTCTCTTGGTCTCACATAGTGTGTGAAATAGAATACTATTAAGAAGAGTTCGTTTTGCCAAAGCAACCAGAATAATGTGCAGATAATATTTTCCACAATCAAACACAATACCATAAGAACATATAAATGATGAGTATGAGTATGAGAGTGTCCACAATGGCTTAATTTGTTGAATGAATGCGGATGTGGGGGTGTCAAAGTTTGGCTAGACACTCTGTGCATATTTAGATATTGGAGGGGAAAAAGAGAACTTGCTGTAAGGAATGAAACCAAATGAAGAAATGCGTACTTAAGAGGCCTGTGCTTTTCATTAGTGAAAATAGGCCCTTGAGTTCTGTCGATGTAATACTGAATGTATCATTGAGTATTTGAACTCATGCCACTGTTTCCACTCCGGCATAGAAACTCAATAGTTTCAGAAACCCCTTGATCTCAGCCTCTCCTTTTCATGCTTCAGAAGCAACAGTTCCAGGCAGGGTGGGGACACAAAGGGACTAGGGGCAGGGAAAGGCAAGAGTGCTTGGGGTTGAGGGACAAGTGAAGAAAGATGAAGAATCAGTTTTCATACAAAACATTGTTTGTATAAGTTTTTTTAATTGGCAGATAAAAATTGCTTCCTGAGATAGACTTTACAACTAGGGGGGAAAAACTCATGATTTAAAAACTGGTTTATATGATTATTTATTCAACATATTTATATTTTTAATATTTTATTAAAATATTTTAATGTCAAATTTCCACAATTAATTCCTTTTCTCATCACTACTAAAGTTATTTGGGGGAGGGTAAAAACAGAGTACTTTAAGTTATAAATCATATACCTCGAAGGACATGATAATTGTAGCTCTTTCAACATCATTTTGTTATTGAGGATCTTAAGTATCCTTGGTAAATCAAAATATGCTCTTAACTTGCATCATGTGAAGATTCTAGAGTCCTTAGATGAGTAGGAGATCCTGACATCTTACCAGGGATGTCTGGGGTACTTTCCACCATGGTCAGGTGAATGACAGTCCCTGGATCAACAGGCAGAAAGGTGAGACTTCACTTAATAGTCGGTAAAATTAAGGATTTGAACTATATGTCTTTTAAAACATTTAAAAATATTATTTTCCTTTGAAATTCTACTGCTTAGTGACAGTGTAGTGATATGTCCTTGCCTTCTCTGTTCTTCTGCACTGAGGATTGAATCAATCTCCAGAGAATCATTCGGTGTTTGAAATCACCAGAATGGAATCAATTCACTTTATTGGGTACGAAGGTCTGCTAGTTAATTTGATGTGTATTCTTGAAACACTCTCAAATCTTTGCAAACAAGCAAGCAACCCACCCAAAAAACAGACAAACAAAAAACTACCTGCTGTGTCAACAGCCCAGGAGGGGAAATTCTGAGTTAAGGCTATAGTTCTTGACTGGAAGTGAAAGATCACGTCTAGATGTTTGCTTAATGATTCCTAGAAGGATTGAGAAATTACTTGAAGAATAGCCATGGCATTCCTGTTTCAAGAGAGAAACATCAGCTAGGTCACAAGGGGCTACCTTGACATTGGGTCATTTGTGACCAGTCTTCTGGATCATATTACTCAAAGTATGGATCCCTAAGGACAAGAAAATCCTCCACCAAAAGCCACGTCAGACTGTTCTGCCTATCTTCTTTCTATAAAGCTTTTCTCTTTTCAGAACACTTAGCGGGTCAAGGTGGTCAGACAGGACTGAGCACACATGTTCCAGTGATAACCTATTGATGTTCCAAGTCTTCCATTTCTTATTTAAACACGAAGACATGACGAGTGGACACTCACTGGTGTACGTAGTTTGCCAAAACCAACCAACCAAACAAACAAACAACCCTCACTGATTAATGAGTAAATATTGTAATGGCCAGATCAAGGCTTATGCAAAAATTTAAAAACAAACTATGCCAGGGCACTTCTGTGTGTTCGGATAAAATATAGACTTCAATAGAAATATAACGTATAAAGTTATGTATCAACTTTACATCCAGGTAGCTATAACACTTAACTTGTTTCATGGGTGCTCCTTCTAATAGCTTCAAATCCCAAGAGTTGCCTGAAAGAGGAAGACTATGGACTTACTGGAAAGATGTGAATTGAATAGGAAGAAAAGGAATCTCATGGGCTAAACCTGAGGCTACATTCAGGCTCACTGTCTTTATGAGTAACATTTAAATTTCCAGTCCTCTCATCTCTTATATAATTAATGAGAATAACAACTTTTTATAGGACTGAGATAGAAGCAGCATGGATATTTTCTATGGCAAACCATGGCAGATAATAAATGTATATAACTCCCAAATCTGTCTGTATGATCAGTCACAGAGACTAAAGCAGGAGCTGACCAACTTTTCCTATAAAGTGCAAGACTATAAATATTTTAGATTTATCAGATTGTATTATTTCTGTAGCAAATATGCAGTTTTATTGTTGTAGGAAAAATGTAACCATAAATAATAAAGAAATGAATGTAAGAACCTATATTCCAATAAATTTTATTTACAAAAACAGAAGATACAACAGGAGGTAAAATGTGTGGCATGCAGTTTTTCCAACCCTGGTGTAAACCCATCATGGTATTTTGTAAAAAATACATATCATAGAAAAATCACACATGTTTAACAGGCTCTTAATTAATTATATCCAGATTTCTAAGCTAATGGTAAATTGACCTTTATGGGTAATTTCCAAATGTCCAGTTTAGTTAGTAAGCCCCAAATTCAAAACTGCTTTCATTCAGAAGCTCTTCTTCATGTTAATGACATTCACTACTTGATTGTTTAGTCTGCTGATAGCTGTGGATGACTAAGGAGCATTAGAATGGGCCAATTTTCAAATCATATTCGACAAATATTGTGAAAATCTGGGGTGCAGAAGATCACTTTACACGGCCTTTCACAACAAGCTGAAACCCAGTGTTAAAGGTCACACAAACTTTCCAGTCCAGTGAATCTTTGAGCATACAAAACCTTTCTGGCTATGCACCATTTGTCAGGGTCTGCCTTGGTTGGCAGGAAATTCTCAGCTATTTCAGCATGATACACCATATTTTAGTACAATGATGTAGTTTGTGCACTATTTAACTTTTTTAGTATTCATTTAATCTTCATTTTTTGGAGAGCTTTTGTGTTATCAAATGTTATGATATCATCAGACCAATGCTGCTCAAATTATGGAGAAACAAAGCTCTGTCAAAAACAAGTCACATATAAATACAAATCATAGTCAGTTATCTGATTCAGTATAAGTAAATAAGGTGGAAAATGTAGTGACAAGCATGTCATTGCATAGGAGGGTGAATGTAGATAATAACAATTTACTGTACATTATTAAAAGTTAGAAGAAAGGATATTGACTCTTAGTTAGAGATACTATTGCTGTGATGAAATACCATGTGTGGTTGATATATTGTGCACCCTAATAAACTTATCTGGGGTCAGAGAACAGAACAGTCACTAGATAGACATAGAGGCTAGAAAGTGGTAGTACATGCTTTTAATCCTAGCATTCCAGATGCAGAGATCCATCCGGATCTCTGTGAGTTCAAGGCCACACTGGAAAGAGCCAGTCATGGTGACACACAGTTTTAATCCCAGCACTTGAGATCTCATGTCTTGCTTGGGAAATATACATGCCTTTAATCCCAGGAGGTGATGGCAGGAAGCAGAAAGGTATATAAGGCATGAAGACCAGAAACTAGAGGCTTCTTAGGCTTTTAAGCTTTTAGGCTTTTAGCAGCAGTTCACCTGAGATCCATTCCTTTAGGACTCAGAGGTTTCCAGTTTGAGAAACAGGATCAGCTGAGAAGTTAGCAAGGTGAGGTTAGCTATGGCTTGTTCTGTCTCTCTGATCTTTCAGAATTTACCCCAATACCTGGCTCCCAAGGGTTTTTTTTTTTTAATTAATAAAACCCTTTAAGATTCGTGTTACATGACCAAAGCAACTTGGGGAGGAAAGGGTTTATTTGACTTACAGTTCCATATCACTGATCATCATTTAAAGAAGTCAGGACAGGAACAAAACAGTAAAAAACCTGGAGGCAGGAGCTGATGCAGAGGCCTTCAGACCAAAAATACCTCTAAAGAGGTTGCAGCACATTTCCTGACTTCCATTCTGAAGTTAAAAAAAAATCCTTAAAATATATAGGATGATTTAATTTAGCAGTTTTTTCCACAATCCAATGCCTCTCAGTAGCTGTTGCTTTTTGTTCATTAGCATTTAAAAAATTTAAAGTTAAGAAAGCACTCTACTGTCTACGGGGAAGGCTTTGCCCTGGAGGAGGTGGGAATGGGGGGTGGGCTGGGGGGAAGGTGAGGGGGGGCGGGAGTGGGGAGAACAAGGGAATCCGTGGCTGATACGTAGAACTGAATTGTATTGCAAAATAAAAATAAAAAAAAATAAATAAAAAAAAGAAAGCACTCTATAGGGCCAGAGACCTTGTGTAGTTCTCATCCATACATGACTTATTCTTTTTATATTACTTGACTCTTTCTTTAAAGACTACATTTTGGTTTTTGGTTTTTGTTTTTTTAGCTATTTCTAATTTTTGTGACTGCCTATACCCATTTTCTTTCTTTCTTCAGCATCTAAGCACATTTTCAAGCACACTACCTGTCAAGAGGTATTTTTGGTCTGGATCTGGCCTTTTGCACACCTGCAGCCTGTTGTGATTGTGTGAGCCAAACTTTAAATGGCCAGGCCACCTGCCAGATGGCTCTGCTTATCACATGGTGCTGGTGGCTGGCTCTGCCCCCTCTAGGGTCAGTCCAGCAGGCTAACGCACTGGTTTTGAGCTACAACCACTTTTTTTCTTCCTGTAAGAGCCGAGGCTCATGCCCATGTTCACCAGTCAGGTGCCAAATTTACCTACCCCAGCTCTGGGAAGTTTTTGAGCCTCATGTTGGACACCAAGTGTAGTCAGACTTTCTTTGAACTGCCGGCTCCCAAATAATGACATGGAGATTTCTTATTCATCATAAAAGCTTGGTCCCAGCTTAGGCTTGTTCCCAACTAGCTCTTATAACTTAAATTAACATGCTTATATTAATCTACATTCTGCCACATGGCTTGTTACCTTTCCTCCATATTTCTACCAAATAAACGGAGTTAAAAAATTAAAAACTTATGTAGAAAAGATCTCAGATTGATTTTAAAAGGAAAATCAAGACTTCGTCAATTAATAGAAATAGACCCAGCAGAAATTGTGTTACCTTTAACTAATGATTAAATTGACAAATTATGGGCAGAAAGTGAACCTTGGCAAAGAGCTTGCAGTAATTTTTTTGGGGAGAGATTAACAACAAATATCCCAAAAGTGACAGAATTCAACTTATAAAGAAAGCTACCTGGATCCTACCTCGAATTGTATGGGAAACACCAATATCTGGAGGCTCTACATTGTATACAGATGCAAACAAACAAGGAAAGGCAGGTTACAAATCAGAAAATATAAGTGAAGTGGTTCAAAGTCCTTATAATTCAGTTCAAAAATCAGAATTGTATGCTATTCTGGTGATAATGATAAACTTTTTAGAACCTCTGAACATAGTTACTGATACTCAGTATGCTGAAAGAGTGGTTTTACATATTGAAACAGCAGAATTTATCCCTGATGAGTCAGAATTACCTTCATTATTTATTCAGTTACAAGATATAATCAGGAATAGAAATCATCCCTTATATATAAATCACATCTGATCCCATATGAGTCTGCAAGGACCTCTATCTAGCACAAGTTAATGAGGAGATTGATAAACTATTGATAGTAAATGTGTGGAGGCCTCAGAATTCCATTTTAAAAAACCATGTCAATGGTAAGGGTTTTAAAAAGGATTTTTCCATAACCTGGCAACAAGCCAAGGAAATTAAAAGGAAATGTCCTATTTGTCCTTTTTATAATCAAACTCCACTACCAACAGGTTGTAACCCAAAGAGTGCTCAAAGGAATGAAATCTGGCAGATGTATGCGTTTCGCTTTGCAGAATTTGGAAAATTGAAATATGTACATCACACCATTGATACCTATTCAGGTTTTCAATGGGCAACTGCTCTGAGTTCTGAAAAAGCTGATTCTGTAATCACACTTTTGCTAAAAAATTATGGCCATCATGGGTATACCTGCACAAATTAAAACTGACAATGTCTCTGGTAAAATGAAACAGTTTTTTGCTTATTACAATATAAAGCATATTACAGGTATAGCACATAATGCTACAGGCCAAGCAGTCATAGAAAGAGCAAATCGGATTTTAAAGGATATGCTAAATAAACAGAAAGGGGTAACAAAACCCCCCAGAAATAGATTATGCTATTATGCTATAATGCTCTATTAACTTTGAATTTTCTCAATGCTAATGAGAAAGGAACAACAGCTGCAGAGAGACATTGGATAATAGAAAAGAAAACTACAGAATTAAATCAGCCTAAATATTTTAAAGATGTGCTGACCTCAGAGTGAAAACCAGGATATGCTATGTTGGGGACAAGGTTTTGCTTTTGTTTCTAGAGGAGAAGAAAAGCTATGGATACCAACAAAACTGACAAAGATTTGATTTGAACAAGAGAGACTGCTTTATTAGAAAAGGTGAAAGTTCATCAACCAGCATGACCATTCAATTTAAACTAACTTATACCACTAACAAATGCTTTTCATTTAATCAGATATAACTTGCCAAAAGGGAACCTCCCCAAAGTTAAGGATGGGGAAGGGTTTTTGTTTTTGTCCTTCAGGAAAATGAAGGCATCCAGCTAAGGAATCTGAAGAACACTGGACAAATGAGACATCTGAAGATAGAGGACAAATCATCCAGAAAATAATGTCCCAAGAAAAAGATTAAATTGGCCTATTGATATATCACATATAAAACTTTATAAGTCTTCCCTAAATGTTTCTGCTGTTCTCTACAGATACTTAACACAAATGGTCTTTATGTAGTTCCAGTTCAATTAAAAATTAAAGCTGATTTTAGAGTTGGAGTGTGGCTCTCTTCTTCTCTAAACCCAAGCATGCTTGTTAAAAGAAAATGCAAAATCTCTGTATCATGTCAGAAAAGCCACCTGATATGGGACAGCAGAAAAAACAAAATTAGGAGACTATTCTCTTGCCACTAATCTCATATTTCTTTGGTTAAAATACCGCTTTAAAATTTTTCTTAAGGTATGAATTTTATATCAAAATTTATAAGATTTATACATATATTCTTTTTTAAATTTTTGCCATGATATTAATGGTCATATAGAGAACTAACTAATTCTAGAAAAAAGGCTTTATCTAGCTACCTATACATGTTTTTGTGTTTGAGTCTCTATGAGTTTTCTGCAGGGAATCATGACCACACCTAACAGCAAATTTGAAGTCTCCAGAAAGATGATTGGGCCCCACAATGATGATTCCATGAGGAAGATGAAAATACCACTAAGCTGACAAACAACACCCAAAGATCAGCTTTGAACTATAAACTGCTCAGGACAATTTCAAGATCGCTAGCTGAGATGATTCAGCCTCACAGACTATTGAGCAAGGACTTGAGATAAGCCTGTCATTTTGGCATTATGCAGAGACTGGACAACAAATGATACAGCTATCTCTCCCAGGACTTGACAATTAATCCAAAATTTTTCTTTTCAGGATCCCCTAAAGATGCCTTTTGCCCCCAGACAGAGTAACTAATTTTAAGAACATAATGCCCACATTCCCAAGAGGTGGGGTGGGTGTTTTTGGTCATTCAATGGGTTTTGCATAATTGTCATTGTTTAGAATGGTTGGTTACAAGTTGTTATCGGTAATAGTCAGAAAAAAGGCAAAACATAGGAGATAAGATTTAAGGTTCTTGTTTGAAAAAAAGAGGATATAGATAAGAGGTAGATTTTTGAATCTACTCAAAAAAAGAAAAAAATATAGAAATGATGGATAAAGGGTAGATTATTGGAACTACTCTAAAAAGGAAAAAAGAAAGAACATGGATATAGGATGAGATTAAAAGGTAGATTATTGAATCTACTTTTAGAAGGCAACTACTAGTTTTAAAACATTTTACATTGGATTGGATTTTCGTATATTATATATAAATTTATACAAATTATGTATATTGATACAAATTTGAGATTGATTTTGTTAGAAAATACTGTACATATATTTCTAATCTTGTTCAAGATATTGTACCTATACAGTTCATTTAACAATGTAATGTAATTTTCTAATCCTTGAAAGTTATTATTGCCAACTAATTAGGACATAAAGAAATGAAAGTTAGCAGTTAGTTATTACAATCGAACTTGTAGTCATATTAGGTATGTTTTCAAGGTGAAGCAGAGATATATTTTAGATAGACAAGTCATCTTCAAACACTTCAGAGATCTACAGAATATGTCATTTAAGATGTTTTAATAACATAGATTTTTTTCTTCTTTTTTTATGACTATGAGACATGTCTGCTTCTGGCAGCAACAATCCACTTCAGAGAAGATGATGGACATTGAAGAAACTCCATGTGTAGTTAACTTTCACTGTGGCAAAATTAGCCACTGAGCAAGAAAGTGTCTTTATAGTGACTGCTGACAGTATGCTGTCCAAAATGGACAAGCAGGACACAAAACAAAGGACTGCGGATCCTTTCCAAGACAATGTAAGAAGACTCTTTAGAAAATTCTGCCTCACAGATGAGTCTGTCAGATATGCTAAGCCTGTAGGCATCCAACAAAATAGGATGTCCCAATGTTGCAGAGAAACCTCAGGTGACTGTCCAGGCAGCTAGCTGTTTCTGTCATAATTCAATTTTTTTGGAAGTCGCTTGTTTGCACTTCCTGTTTTACTAGGTAATATTATTTCCTTCTTGGGTCTCTGAGGGAGTAAAAGATTAGGTAGTTAGAGTTTTCCTTGCTAACAAATTCAGAAAGGAAACTCATTAAAGAGGTATAAAGTATATAAGTTTGAAAGACTTCAAAAGATAATTTTCAGTTGGTAATACAAGTTAGGATAGAAAGTGAATTAGGTACATTTTGGACTCACCAAAATATGATAAATAATGGAATATTTTCTCTGAATTTGTCAAATGCAAATGGACTAGACATTGTTGATGTATTTATTGCTTGTATATATTATATATAGCTATTGTACTTATTTTATATAGTTTTTCTTATATTAGTTATAACTTTTTTATAGCAGACAAAAAAGGGTAAATGTGGTGATATTTTATCTGTGTACCCCAATAAAGCTTATCTAAGGATCAGAGGGAAAAGCCAGCCACTATAGTAAACATAGAAGTCAGGCAATGATAGTATACACCTTTAATCCTAGCATTTGGGAGGCAGAGATCCATCCAGATGGCCACACTGGGGACAGAGCCAGGCATGGTGGCACACACCTTTAATTCCAACACTAGTTAACCATAAAGTGTGGAAGTCTGTACAAACACACAGGAAGTGATGTAGGTGGGCAGGGAGAGGAAGTAAGAGGGCAGGGACAGAAAGGCATATAGGCATGGATATACAGGAAGTACGTCTCTTTGGAGGTTGAGGAGTCAGTAAGTTGAGGTTGGCTGTGGCTTGTCTTATTCCTCTGATCGCTTGGTTTTCACCCCAATATCTGAGTCCAGGTTTTTTATTAATAAGACCGTTTAGCAATTTGTCTTACACTGTAATCTGACTTCCCTCATGTCTCATTGATTAATTCCCTGCCTCTCAGATTATTCCTCAAAGTTCCTCTCTCTTCCCAAAAGCACCATATATCCTCTCCTGCCTAGCTAATGACCATTCATCTCTTTATTAAACCAATCAGAAGATTCCTCTTCAGAGACACATCTTCACAGTGTACAAAAAGATTATCCCACAACATTGTCCATGACAAACTGAAAGCAGAAATCTTACCATAGTTGGTTCTAGACATTAATGATAGCAACAGTGATGCTGGACTGTCTCTGCCTCCTAGTCTGCCCTCTGCTTGCTTCAGAGGGGCACATTATAGAGGTATGGTTTTTAAAGGTGAACAAATTGGTTCCCAAATTATATTTTCATAGCAATGAACTATTTCCTTTAGTTTATCTCTTCTTATAGTAAATAGAGAATGACGGGCCTCATGGAGCCAGTCTTCAAGTTATTCTTCATCTATCCCATGACCTTCTACAACATGCACTGGCCTATAGGACGTTTGTCACACTGCATTTGAAGTGCTCATATTTTTCTACATGCTGTTTATTGTCTCTATAATGACAAAATTTGCTTTAATTTATTAGAAAATGTAGTACAGAGTTCTATGGCACACAAACATTTCTCTGGAAGCTTCCCTCTACTACGTTTGTTTACATCAGTGAGCTAATTGAGAGCCTACTATCATCCATCTTGAGGAATATTTACTGAAAATGGAGGAAAGGTCATTCAATCTAGGGACCAGCTTCCTGGTATTCTAAATTTGACTGGTGTTTATTATAACCTTTCTCAGTATTTACCAAATACTAAGTAATATTCTAGAACTAAAATAGTTTAAAAATATTTTTCTCCACGGACCAAATGTTTCTACCTGAAATGCATAGTATCTAAGATATATTCTTACATTTATAGTATTATTCATGAGGTTTAAATTAGCTGTCAAGATTTAAATCAGTGTATTTCCCATAAATATCCTTATTTATAGTTTCCTAAAAAGCTACAATGGTAGCATTATTATGATGGTCATCTTCCTTGTAAATTTTAAGAGCAAAACGTCCTTTCAATATCAAGTTAAAAGGCTGTAAATAAGTAATTGGTCCTGAGGATACCTGAAGTTTGCTTCCTGTTAGTATGACAAAACAACAACAACAATTTAAAAAAAAAAAACAGGTAAAGTTTATAGTTGCAAAATGGAGTCATTGAGTTATGGTGTGCATGGTCATTATTAACATTTTTAAATCAGACCAGCTTTGATTACCTGTGTGAAATCCTTCTACAATTATTAACTATTAACTTATTAGCTTATTAACTAAAGGCCTATTAACTTTCTCTAGGAGGAGTGGGAGAAGGGTTATCAGACACTCTCCTGAGGTCACAGCCTCATTCTAGTCTGCTTCCAACAAACAAGATACATGTATCCCTGCCCCAGCTGCCTGTGATCTTGATAATATTGGAAAGTGCTAGAATGTGTAGGAGGTAAAGGATTAAGTGAAGAGGTGATTCCATTTGTTCTGGTTTTAAAGTTCCCCACCCACGGTGGAGTAGAACATTTCTGCAGGGCAGCTGTTTGGGGTCACCCATACTCTTATTAGTAACCTTTGTCCATATTATTGTAATTAATTCCCTAAACTCATTTGTTCACCAAGCTGGACTTAGATGAAATTGTTTCTTTAGTCTATCCACGGGACTCTGGAGCAAACAGACATTAATCACATCTCAGAGGAAAAGTCTCACAACAGCCCTTGAGTAACACATGGTATTTTGTAGTCTATATTGTAAACTGTCTCTATATCAACATTTTTCTGTGTTGATTAGATGTTTCTCACAGATATGAGGCTTGATTGCACACTTGTTATTTTAACATCAGTGGTGACAGAAGATTTCACCACAGTCAGTCAGAACTGGAGTGGAAATGTGAGTGCTAGTAAGAGGTGGAGAGCACTCCTTACAGCCATCATGGGATTCACTGTACCCAGACTAAAGTGTGTTTCCAAAAACTGTCTTCTAATTCACACATCAGTATGGCTTTAGAAATATTTATGTTAAATCATATATTGTGTCACATCCCTTATCAAAGGATTTACATCTTCATAAAATACACAGCATGGAAGAGTTCCTGCTGTGTGTTATAAATAGGTCAATCATAGTTATCATTAGTATTTTTAAATTATTCTTATATTCTCAATGATATCCTTAAGCCCTTAATATTCATTGTAACTCTTATTTTCTGAGAGCTAACAAAAATTTTTAACATTATAGCATAAGTTGTGAAGATTAGATAAGAAATTTTGTAATAATACATTTTAATGCTTTTTGTTGAAGGCCATTGCAAGTCAAGATTCTTTGAAGTAAATTACAAGAGCAAAACTGTCTGAGATTATTTCATCAACGTTTACATACTTTTTGACATATTCAAAGGTAGACATGCCAACAGAATGCTTATTAAGATACAGCTAGAGGTCTGGAGAAATGGCTCTGTGATTAAGAGAACTTACTCTTCCTGCAAAGGACCACAGGTTAGTTCCAATGACCACATGATAGGTTGCTCACAAAAATCTGTGACTCCATTTCCAAGAAATCTGATGCCTTCTAATCTCTGCAGGAACATGGCCTGCACATGGTGCACATATATGCATGCAGACAAAACATTTATGCACACTAAATAAGTAAATCTAAAGAAATATTTTAAAGATAGTGTTAGGTAGCTGAGGAGGTGGCTCAATGGTTAAAGTTATTGGCATATAAGCAGGAGGACTTAAGTTCAGCCCTCTAGTACCCACATAAAAAGTTGGGTGTGGTCATGAACATTTGTAACAGCAGAATATCTGGATAGAGACAGGAGGATCCACATAACTTCTGATGAGCCTGCCTAGCTGCATTGGGAAGTTCTAAACTCAGTAAAAATAAACTGTCACAAAAAGTAAGATAGAGAGCAAGAAATCCTAAAATTGATCTTTGGCCCCCTACTCTCTGTGTACGTGTACATAACACACATAGACATTCACACACACACACACACACACACACACACACACACACACACACACACACACACACACACACACATTAGCATCATCATTAGATTAAAGAATTTAGTAGGTGGGCTGGAGAGATGGCTCAGCAGTTAAGAGCATTGGCTGCTCTTCCAGAGGACCATTGTTCAATTCCCAGCAACTACATGGTGGCTCACAACCATCTCTAGTGGGATCTGATACCCTCTTCTGGCATAAAGAAGTACATGCAAATAGGGCACTCATATACATAAAATAAATCTTTTTTAAAAAGATACCTTCAAAAAAGAAGAAGGAATTTAGTAGCCAGCAGAATTTACTATTCCTTTTGCAGATGATTTCTACTTTTAGCATCTGATACATTAAATACACCTTGACAAGCAATGAAGATTGAAGATTGTCAAGTAGAATTTTTTGTTTAGCCTTCTATCCTAGTCAGCTAAATAACATGAATACTAGTTACCATGTCACAGGTATAAAATATGAACTATTGGCAAAATAAATTACCCATGAGGTATTTACCAGTCAAATATGATCTTGTGAAAAATGCAGTGAGAACAGCTGATATCTAGAATGAAGGATAAATATTTAAAAAGTTCCACATTGGGAAAACAAACATCTAAAAACTCCTTTGCTTTATCTTTCCAGACTTTCTCTTGAAGTCATGAACTATGTGGAGCATCCTGCAGTGAAGCTGCTTCCTGCTACAGCAACCAACCTGATGATCTGCTCTTGACTAATAAGGAGTGGAATATTTTCCTGAGGTCAAGTAAGTCCGTGGTTATATCTGAATCTGAAATAAAAATGTATTTAGAGAGTAAAAGATGTGTCAAGTACCCTAACACACTTTGTTATGTTGTTAAATTGGATTGCACTTGTATGGTAGAAATCCATCCTGCACACAGAATTTTGTAAGCTGAAATAGGAAACGTTTGCTACATAAGTATACATAATTTTTCCAAAAAATTATTGCAACTTTTGTGCTTGGCCACAAATGCCACTGCAAGGCCCAATAAGGCGAGGACTGGAAGTCATCCTTGATATTTGCTGCTCTTCATGAGAAGATGTTTGTGCAGTGATTGTGAGAACAGGCTGCCTCTATAGGATTCAAGAAAAAAAAATGTGTAAGTTCAGTACCTTCTGGAGAGCTGGGAAACAAAGAAGTGGGACTATTGAAAATGCAGAGCATAAAAGAAAGAAACATTTCTCCTAAGACATGAAATATTACACTGTAACTGTCTAACATCAGCTTGGAAGGATGGAGACTTTGGTGGAGAGTAAGCCAGGAAAAACAAGTTGCATGAAGTGGTCACAGTATGAGAAGATGCTGCACTAGAGTATGAGACTGTGAGTCACATTGTTTGATATTTCAAGTTTTAAGCCACGGGTTTTTCACCTATAAATGCTACTTAAATCACTTTATTTACATTATCAGCATTAAAATAATATTGTAATGTAATTCTGTTTTCATGTTTTGAAACAATAACTGTTTAAAGAGATGATTATAGAAGAGATCTTCAAGTTGAGAAGCAATCTCAAACTGATTCAGAATGATTGCAGACTCCTGTAGCATAAATATTTTTGTCACTGATGCTTTCAAGTTACCGACTATCTAACCACCAATTTTTAATATTCCTCAGTATTTAACAGCATCCTCACAGATAAATAGTCAGATCCAACATACCATTGCCAATAACAATTTCAAAATCACAATCCCTCTGTTGACTCATTCTTCAGATTGAAAGGCACCAAGTCTATCTTTCTGCCCCTGTTGGCACAAAGTACTTGATTTATCTAATACAGCCAAACATTAAGTACTTATGAAAAGAAGGATGGATATATTCCTCATCTCCCCTACCCCATGCCATCTTACTCCTTCTTGGTAGGGGAGATGAGGAAGAAGGAGACCCTACTAATACATATTTGGCTTGAAAATGCCATGTCATGGTGATATCTAAAACCCTATATGTTAATTTATTTTTTAAGTAAATCATAATTTGAGCAAGTTTCTAGATAAACTGAAACATTTTTAGACTGTTGGCAAGATGTAAAATGGCATAACAATTAGGAATAACGATAGATATTACATATTTAAAAAAAAAAGTTTAAACACAGCTAGAATATGACTCAGCAGCCCAACTTGTGAGAATATATTTTATACATTAAAGGACATATTAGTATCTCAAGCAGATGTTTGTGTTTCCATATTCATTGTATGATGTTTCTTAATAGTTAATATATGGAAATAAATGAAAAGCCCAGAAATTTATAAATAAAGAACATGTAGTTTATGTATGTAATAGAATATTATATCTCCTTAAAATAAGGAAATCTGCCAAATGTGACAATTATGTATGTCCCTCAGATTACCTGAACCTGAATGAAATTGCCAGTCACAGAAGGACAAATACCACATGATGCCACTTTTGAGGTATACAAAATAATCAAAAACAAACAGGCCAAAAGAAGAGTGGTAGTTTCCAGGGGTAGGAAGAAAAAGAAAATGGGAAGTTTCTGTTTAACAAATGAAGTTTTAAATATGCAATATGAAAAGCCCTGTGGAGTCACTGAATAGCATAGTGTTTGTACTTGAAAATTTAAGAAGGCAGATAGGTTAAGTGTTGCTGACACTTAAATTTTACAATAGTAAAATTTTTAAAAATTAATTATTAATGGGAATGGAAGATCTCCGGGACATAATTAGGATACCATATATATATATATACGTTTTTGCTGTAGAAGATAGCATCAAGGTACAGACCAAATCACTAGAAGACCTGTCAATTAAAACAGTTCAAAAAATGTTCCAAGTCTTGTACCAAATGTGGTCATTTAAGTATAAGAGGCACTTGGAACACCAAATGGACATAACCAGAAAATAATCTTTCTATAAAATATAATGATATTATATTATTATATTATTTATTATGTAATAATAAATAATTATATAAATAATTTTTCATAGTTTCATGACAAAAGTCTGTAACTATTGATGACAAGCACACCTCATTAGAAAGACAATCCCATTAGGATAGTAATGTATTTCTTAGCAGAAATATTATAGACAGAGACCATCAAAACATGTATTTTAAGCCCTAATATTAAAAATGGTTAATTCAGAATTAATAAATCCAGCAGTGTTACACCTTAGAGTTAAAGAATAAATAAAGATCTTCCAAAAGCTGTGAAAACTAAAAGAATTCATGACCACTAAGCCAACATTGCAGGATATATTGAAGAAATTCCACAAAGTGAAAGAAAAATGAAAACAACCATGACAGCAACAGAAGGATGAATCCACTGAGTAGCTAAGAGTTAGCAAAGAGTCAAATATTACATAACTATAAAATGGCCCAATTAGTATATAGTTTTCAATTGTATCCTGGATTAAATGGTCTATTCTTTATTCTCTAGTTGAAAGACAGGTTGGCTAACGTTACTAAAATATAAATCCAACTGTTTGCTGCTTACAAGAAACACATCTTACTGAACAGACACAGGCTGAAAGTAAGAAGATGGAAAATCATTACAAGCAAATGGAACCCAGGCAGAAAATAGCTATATTTGTATCCAAACAAAATAGATATTAAGCAAAATTGGCAAGAGAGACAAGTAGGTCTCAATTTAAACTTTTCAAAGGCTTACAAATACCTAGAGCATTTTTAGGTCTGGGTTTTAGAACACTCTTGTTTCTAATTTTTGTGATATTACTCTTACGTTATTTTATTCATTGGAACAATAAGTAATTGTAATATGTACATATACATATATAATCATTAGAGCAGATTACAATAACTATATATCATACACATATTTCATATTCTGTATTGGAAACATTTAAACTGTGTACTAAAAACTTGATTACAATTGTCTTTTTGTTGTTATTGTTGTTTTGTTTTTCAAGACAGGGTTTCTCTTGTGTAGTTTTGGTGCCTGTTCTGGATCTCACTCTGTAGCCTAGGCTGTCTTCAAACTCAAAGAGATTCAACTGGCTCTGCCTCCTGACTGCTGAGATTAAAGGCATGCAACAACAACACCAAGCAATTACAATATTCTAATTATTCACATATGTAATATAATTTTGACTATAATATATAATTGGTGGGATCAAAAATTGATCTACATTGTGTGTGATTGTTGGAGATTGTGTAAAATTGCTGGAAAGCTGCTAGAAAAGGATGCCTGGAAAATGGAAAAGGCACAGGTGCCTTGCCTGACATTAAAATGCTATTTATGAGGCTGGATAAAGTAGCTAATGGTTAAAAGTATATGGTTCTTCAAGCTGGAGAAGGAGGTAAGAGTACTAGCTGTGCTTCCAGAAGACGTGGGTTCTATTCCCAGCACATACATGGCAGCTCAGAAGCATCTGTAACTCCAGCTCCAGGGAATCTGCCACTCTCTTCTAGCCTCTGTGTATACTGCATTCAAGTAGTTCATATATATATATATATATATATTATATATATATATATATATATATATGCAATCAAAAAACACAAACACAAAACTAAAAGAATAACTTTAAAAACTTTAAAGTATACCTTTCCTGCAGAGATCTCAAGATGAGTTTACAGGATCAACATCATCAGGTTTCTTACAACCACCTGTAGCTCCAGATACAGGAAGTGCAATTCTTCTGACCTCTTTAGTCATCTGCACTCACATACACATAGTTATACACAAACACATTAGCATAAGTGTAAACATAATCATCATCATCATCATCATCATCATCATAAAATAATCTTAAAAAGCTATTTATCCCTCCCTGTGGTGGTTTCAATAAGAACAGCCCAAATTGGCTCATATATTTGAATAATTAGTCAACAGGGAGTGGCACTATTTAAAAGGATTAGGAGGTGTGGCCTTATTGGAAGTGTGGGTGAGTTTGTGGATTCAAAAGCACAAGCCAGGTCCCAGTGTCTTTCTCTTCCTGCTGCCTGCAGATCCAGATGTAGAATTCTCAGCTACTTCACCAGCACAGTGTCTGCCTGTGTACTTCTATGCTCCCTGAAAAAAAAAAAAAAAAAAAATGGACTAAACCTCAGAAACTATAAGCAAGCCCCAGTTAAATACTTTCTTTTATAAGAGTTGTCATGGTCATGATATCTCCTCACAGCAATGGAACACTAAGACACTCCTGTTGTTTTATCAAAATCTCATTCATTTGATTTTACCAATAAAGACTTGGGAGCCAGATGCTGGGGTAAAAACTTCCTAGCTCAGAGAGGCAGAGAAACCACCTGGCTGACCTTCCCCCCCTGCTGACATCTTAGAAGGAGCTCTCTCCTATGCTGTCTCAAACAAAAGCTCATCAAATTGAAAGTCCCTCCATCTATCCATCCTACTGACTCTCTTCCTCTCTGTTTTGTTTTTGTTTTGTCAACTGATTGCTAGTTCCTTCTCTTAACCTGACTTTATTTAATACTATTTACAGTATTCAAGTAGAAAGTTCTTGAATTAAAGGTATGTGCTAGGGCTGAGCCACACCACTAGAAACAGGTTTTTACAGTAAATAATGCCATCTAAGAGGTCACAGTATAATCAAATATTCTGCAACATTTCCCCATTTTTGCCTAAATAAAAAGGAAAAGTTTTAACTCTAACACAGTAAAACTATTTACAATAATAAAACTATTTCTACCAGACTTTCTATAATGTCCAGCTTGGTTGTATTTGGCAGCATTAGGGTAAGTATTTTAGAGTTCAAAGTTCTGTAAAATGTTTGTGTCAGTCTCATATGAACTCAATTTGAATGTCCAGAGTAGTTCATAGTCCAAAGCCAATATTTGGGTGATGTTGTCAGCTTAGCGGCAATCCTGGCTAGGTAGAACCCAGCAGTTAACATCAGGTGGTTGTCCAGCAGGAAGGGGCAGCCACTTGGGCAAGATGGTGGCACATTCGACATGAATTGGAGAAGATAGAGATTTTCCTTTTGCTTTGCTAGTTTTTTGTGATATAGTGCTTTGGTAAATTTGTGGTTCCTTCCTCAGTATTAGCTGTTTTATCTTCTGGTCTATAGGCTGATGCTTTCCATTTCCAGGTTTTGTTCCATCAGTGGTTGATGAACCATCAGTAAACCTTGCATTAGCCAAATGTCATGATCATTCTATTGGTCCCCACAGTTCAATAGGTGCCTCTTTTGTGGGGGTTGTGAATGGTTTAGGGATGGGGATTATGGGTAACTGAAGTATTTCCTCAGTGCAAGAAGGCACACACCCCTTTGCTACCATATCCTGGTCATGAAGGAATTCAGATAGGTACTAGTTCCTTTGTATACCTTTCCTTCCATGGCTAAACCTGTGAAGGACTCTACCTTTGAACGGAACCAATCCATCATTGTAAGGGTACCCTTAAGACCATAAGATAGTCTGCAATGACTGAGTATAAGGTTTTCCATGCCTCATAAAATGTCCAGACTTGTTTCTCAAAGAGAGAATATTTATTTTCTGTATATGGAAAGCATTTGAAATAGAAGCCAACAGGCAAATGTTGGTGACCTCTTTTTTGCTTTATGAAGAAACTTCAGTTGCTAATTCACCAATAAATATTATATTCATAATTAGGGTATCATCTGGTAATATCATCATGGAAATATTGGTCAGGGTTGCATGCACAGAGAAGAGCTACTGGCAGTCACAAAAGTTACTCGTTTTTCCATCCCCATTGGAAATTAGCTGCCTTTCTAGTAACCCTGTAGTGGATTTTTATAATAATCTGTAAATATGGTATGTGATTTTTCTAGTCTGCAAATATACCAATTAGTAGCTGTTTCTGAGTTTTGTCCACATACCTTCTGGAAGAACTTTCCACTGATATCTTTTAACAGATTGAACACTATTATAAATAGGCACTGTGAAGGCAAATTTTTCTTTATCCTATTCTTGTAAAGGTATAGTTTTTAAAAAAGCAGTCTTTTAAATCAATCACTATAATAGACCATCCCTTAGGTAATAAAAAAGGCAAGGGAATTCCAGGCTGTAAAGTGCCCATTGGCTAAATCATCTTATGTATTGCTCTTAAATTTGTTAACATTCTCTGTTTTCCAGATTTCTTTTTAATGACAAATATAGGAGAATTCCAAGGACATGTCAATTCTTCAATATGTTGAGCATTTATCTGCTCCTGTACCAGCTGTTCCAGTGCCTGTAATTTTTCTGATGTCAAAGGTCATTGTTTCACCCACACAAATTTGTCAGTTAACCATTTTAAAGGTATGGTGGTTGGTATCTTTGAAAGACCAACAGCTGTTGTGTCCTGCTTATGTACAACCTGAATGATCTGTGACTGTTCTTGAGAATAACTTTTAACAACTTTTCTCAGAAGCATTTTTTATTTTATGGTTGTTTATGATATTGGAGGAATGCTAATCTGTGTTTTTCATTGCTGCAACAAATCACATCCCCATAGATTCATGGCTATATTAGCCATATCTGGCTTTGATTTTCCTATTTGTCTTTATGTTCCTATACACCCTTTGTATCTTGCACTTTTTTTATCTGAGGTAAATTCCAATCCCTAGAAGCTGAATATTTACTGCCTGAAAAGGCCAATCTGGATGCCAAGATTTCAGTGAAATTATTACATCTGTTCCTGTCTCTACTAAATCTTCAATGCCATTTATTTATATTTTAGCTTTGATCTCTGATCATTTATAGCTGTTGGACAAAAAATTTGTTCTTCTAGTCTCTTCTGAATTTTTTGTTTTATCTACTGAAGTTACTCTGTCCTTTGTTACATTCATAGCAGTGTTGTTTTTAGCAACAGGCATTAAAATTGCTTGTTTTTAACCAGGTGTTGTTTTGGGATTTTGATTGCTCTGTTGATGACTTTTCCTGATGCTGATAGGAATGGTTGAATCAAATTTGATATTGGGGTGTGCAGGAGGCCCCTTAGGGTGTTTCCCAATGGCAGTGGGTTATCTTGCCTGTCCCTAGTTGATCTGCATTCGTTAGTCTGATGAGGCCTTTGCCGCACCTTATAAATACTCCGAAAGACTGGGACCTTCTGTTTGGACTATCTCTAGGAAAACAAAAAACAAAAAACAAAACCATAGTTTCTAAGGAACACCTTGCCTAGAATCCCTTTTCAAATGACCTTGCTTAACACAATTATAACATTGACCTTTTGATTTTTTTCTTAAAACCCTTTGAAATTACTTTTCAGCATGAGATCCAATATCAGTCATATTTCTAATCCATTCATCTATTGGTGTTGATTTTGCCTTT
This sequence comes from Peromyscus californicus insignis, assembly GCF_007827085.1. Lineage (NCBI taxonomy): Eukaryota > Metazoa > Chordata > Mammalia > Rodentia > Cricetidae > Peromyscus > Peromyscus californicus. The sequence goes on along the minus strand of NW_026294402.1, from coordinate 74,051,926 downwards.
CAAGGCCTAATCACCATTTTTCATTCTGAATTAGCATTTTCAAAAGCCAAAGATTCAATTTGTCTGACTTCTGGATCTGATACTATTCTATTTACAGCTTAAGTCAGTCTTTTCAAAAAATCAGTGAAGGCTCCTTTTGGGCCTTGTATAATTTTAGTAAGTGATTCAGACCTCTTTCCTGATTCTTCAATCTTGTCCAAAGCATTTAAAGCTGCTAAATGACATAGCCCCAAGGTGTGATCATATAATTCAAGCTGCCTTTATAACTTAGCATATTGACTTTTACCTGGATATTGATACTGGGAAATATTAATACCTCTAGCCCTACTTTGTTTTTCTATGGCCCAGCTTTCTCTATCCAGCATGTTCACCATTATAACTGAGGATCAGTTTCCAATATTGCTTTTGCCAAATCTTTCCAATCTTGGGGAATACTATGTTCTGAATAGCCCATGAATTTAATATATGCTTCACATAGGATGAATGCATGCCATATGAAAGTACTACTTTCTTAAATCTCCTCAAATCAAATATTTCTATAGGATTCTATTTAACCTCTTATAACCTTGGGGATGCCTAGCATATGCTGGTAGTTCTTGCATAGTAACTGGATAAACTAAGGTTGGTTTTCTTAGAACTTTTCATCATGTGGTGGGGTGATAGGTTCTCTTCTAAATTCCTCTGTCTGTGTCAGAGTATTTTTCTTATTTTTATTTATAAGTCTTTCTAAGGCTTTTATCTTATCAATTCACTTTTCATATCTAGCACAATTATCAAACCACTTTTGATGTTTGGCACAAAAAGCACTATGGTTATTAAGGAAGGATAAAATATGAATTACCAGATTGATAGTAATTATAATTAATATTATGTCAATTTCAGTTAAGTCATTTATTTTTTTCATTTTCTGCCTTTATTTTCAAGCCATCTAAAGTAGCAACTAACACCCTGAATTGTAATATTTCCCATCTTTAACATGGGAAAGATTTTTTTTCCCTTTTAATATTACTTAACTCTCTCCTTAAGGACTTCCCAGGTATCTTACCAAATTTAATATCTTCTCAGTTCATCAGCAGCTGGTGTAATTTCTCTGTGTGGTCATACCAATCAATGGAGCATCAAATATTGTTTTTATCAAAATTGCAATCATTTGATTTTACCAATAAAGACTTGTGATCAAGATGCTGGGGTAAAACCCTCCTAGCTCAGAGAGGCAGAGAAAGCACCCGGCTGACCTTCTCTGCTGCAGCCCAGAAAGAGCTCTCTCCTATGCTATCTCAAAGAAACGTCTCAAACTGAAAGTCCCTCCCTTCTACTTCCTGTGTGTGTGTCTGTCTATCCATCCTCCTGACTCTCTCTTACTCTCTATGGTTTTTTCCTGTCAACTTTTCTTGCTCCATCTCTCAACCTGACTTTATTTAATACTATTTACAATATTCAAGCAGAAAGCTCTTGGATTAAAGGTGTGTGCTAGGGCTGAGCCACACCACAACTAGAAACAGGTTTTTCTAGTAAATAACACCATCTTGGGGTCACAATGTGATCAAATATCCTGCAACATACTCCTCTACAATTATTCACTCAGGAATACTCAGAATACACAAGAAGTGGGCAGAATGTATTTCCCTAAGTGATGTGGTACTCCTGGGATTATTCAGAGTGGAAGAAGAAAACCACTACTCTTGATAGCTCATATCCAGATATGTTTTTGAACTCTTATAAAAACAATCATATCTGGTATTTTACATAGTTCCAGGCATGCTTTTTGGATAAAAATGAGGATGAGTTCCAGGAGACAACCATTCTTTAAGATAAATTTTGTCTTCTGTTTGCTGCATGGCATATAAAAATGACGTAATCTGAAATACTGGTTTCTGCCTGTTTTGTGGCAACACAAGGTCAAGTTTACATTCTCTTAGTCTCCAAATTCTGCTTCACATATAGAATGAAAACTATTCTTTGTTATTCTGATAATATAGGTAAATATGTGGTTAATATTATATGGATGATCATAAATAGGCTCATATATTCTGACTACTGTATGTTCATTGTTTATAGACCTAAAATGCTGTGGGATGTTCTGTATGGCAAATGTGTTGCTCTGATTGGTTAGTAAATAAAACACTGATTGGCCAGTAGTCAGGCAGGAGGAAGTATAGGCGGGACAAGGAGGAGAAGAATTCTGAGCAGTGGAAGGCTGAGTCAGAGACAAGCAGCATGTGAAGATGCTGGTAAGCTATGAGCCACGTGGCAAGGTATAGATTTACAGAAATGGATTAATTTAAGATATAAGAACAGTTAACAAGAAGCCTGCCACAGCCATACAGTTTGTAAGCAATATAAGTCTCTGTGTTTACTTGGTTGGGTCTGAGTGGCTGTGGGACTGGTGGGTGAGAGAGATTTGTCCTGACTGTGGGCCAGGCAGGAAAACTCTAGCTACACTAAAACATACAAAAATCCACATTCTAGGCAATATTTCCACAGAATTCCTCTGTCAAACATTATAAAAATAATAAAACCATAAATAAATAATAAATAAACAAATAAATAGATAGATAGATAAATGGTTCTTCAACCATCCTCTCTCTGCCATACTGACAAAGTTTAAGGCTGTAGACACAGGTCCTTCAGATTAATTAATATGTAACTGACAAATAAAAATTATATGTACTCAGGCCACATAGATTTCTTAGTGGTTAAGAATATATACTACTCATCCTGAAGATCCAAGTTCAGTTCCCAATTGGATAGTTCACTCCCATGCCAGGGGACACATTGTCTCTGACCTTCAAGAGTACTTTCAGCTAACATGCATGTAGATGTGCATACACACACACATAGTCACATACAACTAAAAACAAGAAAAACTAAAATCTTTAAAAATTATATATACTGAAGGTATAGAGATTGATTTAATACACATGTACACATGCATAATATGGAATGATTCCCATAATCAAACTAATAAGCCATTCAGCATGCAAATTTCCTCCCCTCTGTGTGTGTGTGTGTGTGTGTGTGTGTGTGTGTGTGTGTGTGTGCCACATTATTAACCATAACCACATGCTTTAATCTTTCCAGATCTTAGTATTCTTACAACTGTAAATCTGAATTCTTGGACCACCTTCTCCCCACTCCCCACCCCTTAGCCCTTGCCAATAGCCGCTATTCTTTTGCTGTGAAGAAACACCATGACTATAGCAACTCTTATGAAAGAGAGCATTTAATTGGGAGCTTGCTTATAGTTTCAGAGGGTTAGTCCATTGTAATTGTAGCAGGGCACGTGGTGGCAAGCATGGCTCTCGAGCAGTAGCTGAGAGCTGCATCCTGACCCACAGGCCAAGATAGAGAGATACTGGGTCTTGCAAGGGCTTCTGTAACTTCAAAGCCCCCCACCAATGACACACTTCCTCCAAGACCACACCTTCTAATCCTTTTAATCCTTTCAAGTAGTTCCACTCGATGGTGACTATGCACTTTAATATACGAGCTTATGGGGATTATTCTTATTCAAACCACCACATCCACTTTATCTTATTTAGACACACAAACATCGTTCATGAGAGGCACTGTTACTCCAGTTACAGATAAGTCAGATAAGGAGGTAGGCACTCAGTCCAGCTCAGAGAGCAGTGAAATAGCAGCTGATGGAGGGTTCATGAGCTGTCCTTTAATTACTACACCCTGCCAAGGATCCAGTCCCTGAAGTGTGCTTCTTCCTTCAAAGCTCGCTTATGAAGACACCACACACTAACTGCCAGAGTAATGCTAGCTGATGGGTACTAGACACATAATTGACTATAAATTAGAAATCCCTGTGGGTTTTTAGACCTATACATATATAAAATCCCAATTAACCTGGCAGAGCATGTCTAAAACCCTGTGCACAGATGGCAATGCCCTTTCCATATTCTTTTTACTGATACAAAATACTTCATGGATTTATGTAGTTGTGTGGATGGATGGATTTTATATGTGTCCAAGAAAGTACAAAAATTATAATAAAATATGCACTTAGGAAAAGAAAAACCTTAACTCTACAAAGCTCAATGTTAGTAGTAATTTAAAATAATGCATGCATACCGGGCTTCAGATATATTATGCTAAGCAGAGTCTCAAGAGGGACAAACCTACCATTCCAATTTGACTAAGACCCATCTAGCGTGTATTTGCACTCATCAGAAAGATCTAACACGGGTATGGAAAATTATAGTCAGCCTATTGCTACTTGGAATTTTATATGCTTACCAAATAAACAGCTTTTATTGCATGATCTTATTTCATTCTAATAAGGTGTTAAATTTTCTCTGCTTTTAATTATCTAGTTTTATTAAGCAAGTGCTTATCCATTTTCTCGATAAAAGAATTCTTTTCCACTGTAAAAGTCACCCACATTCTTCCATGGCTGCTGATAGTCTAACATCTGGTATTTCTAAATAAAACACCAGAAAACCCTGAATCACAGTCAGAAGAACTCACTTAAATAACCAGAGAGGACTTTACAGAAGGAGGAAAATCCTCTTCCTGCTTTATTCGCACTTGTTCTTGGGCGATCACAAGGCCCCCATTATTGCATCTGTTGGAGCAGATCCTTCCGGATATGAAAGGATCAGCTGTTCTTGTCTCCATGCTTATGGTGAGTCTTTTAAGAACTCTAAAAGTGAGCCCCCCGCCCCCAGGATTACTCATTCACATGCTCCACTGTGTGGACTGACAGCAAAGTGGGGCAGTTAAGCCTTGACCCACTTACCACTGTCAGATGGTTCCGATCAACGTCTGAGAGCCTCTTTAAAACTTACCATTAGGGGATTAAGGGAAATAACAGATTTTTCCTTCAGAGCTTTCCACTTTCTTTTTCAAAATTGATGGGCTTTTAGATTATTCTTTGTACTGATTCTAATAAAATACATATTCTCACACTATAAGATATAATCAAATTTGGTGCAGAAAGACATTTATGACAAACTTTGGAATTCCTAGATGGTTACTTAACATTTACATTTGGAGCTGGTAGAATATGAAGACCTGTTCTTTGCTCATGAAGTACACATTTTTATGTGATAAAATAGAAATCCCATAGATGTGTCTCACCACTCTACACCATGGCCACAAAGCCAACACCAATCATGCTCTCATGAAGCATTGCCATCTAAGCCCTTTGCCCTCTTTACCCCACATTATTCTTCTGGTCCTCAGAGGCCTGCTCTGACTAGCCTCTCTGCCTTCCTTTTTGTTCTACTTCCGGAGTTTATTTACTATTGTCTCCTTTTTTGATACACTGTCTCTGTGAGCCCTTGACTTCCCCTATAGATGGTATTCTAGGTGTTGGCCCATGTTACCTCTAGGAAGGTGATATGGATGATCTTCTCTGAAAATTTAAACCACAACTCAGGCAGCAACCTTTGCATTTAGGATCCACCCCAGATGGATTCTGGCTCTCTTAAAGTGATAGGTTATAATACAGTGACTAAACAATGCCATTTCTAGATGGGTGCTTCTGTAGACTTTAAAACTGTGTGTGACCGCAAAAAGGTACTAGACTTAACACAACACTATTTTTAGCAAAAGGATTCCCATCCTTGATCATTAGAAGAATTCACCAAAAGAAGAGACAAATACTGAAAAAATTTAGTTGTTAATCTGCTCTCATAGGTAATTTACTTCTGCTTCTCAGATTCTAATAATCAATAAACTCTTATTTCATGTTTCCTTTCATCTCTCCCTTTTCAGTGCTGTAAAATGACAACAGAGGAGTGGGGGCAGAGGAATCGTCCATCTTCTCAAGAATTCTCTGATTCGCAAAGTTCCATGTGTGTCCTAGCTGCCAGATACCTACTGCCCATTTTAATCTTATGGATTGTTCATTTTCCGTGACTGAAGAATGCCTGTCTATTGCTCTGTGTAGTCTAGAGAAATTCTTCACCTTCTGTTAACCTTATTTCTCTCAAGAGACTCGAATGTCGCTCTGAGAGTGGGCAGGTGTTGAGTAAAAGGAAACTACAATTAGGTGCCATGCAAGAAGAGGACATTTGCATATGAGGCTGCTGAAATAGGGCAAAACCTGGCTGTCACTCATATTTTGAAATCAGTGTGACATATACTCTGCTCCTGTAAATATATTCTTGGTCTGATCTTTCTCTTTGAACCTTTGTACCCCAGAGGGAGCATTTTAAGTGAAATATTCCGCCAATAGATATCTGATTTTAGTCCAAAGACATAAGCAAAAACAAAAACAAAAAACAAAAAACCGGTTTGTTTGTTAATGTTTGTGCTTTCTGTATAATGAAATGCATTTTCTAAAGAAGCTTATATTTTCATAGCATTTAAGCACCCGAGTGACTGACAATCATTTTCTTTTTCTGATACTTAAGAAAAACAGGGCTCTACTGAGATTCACCATGATTGTGGACCCATAAAATTCCAAGCCTAAAAGCAGATGGTCACAGTAACTAGCTTTTGGGGGTGTTTCTCAGTAGAATATGTTATCCATTTGTCTACATTCCATATATAATGATGACAGTGAACAATGTGCTGAACAATGGAAGGAATAAATGATACTTACATAAACATACAAAAGCCATGCATTGGTATTTTAAGATATGTTTAGGGTATCTTTCCGTTTATTACTTGATAATTTCTTGCATGTACATAATTTACCAAAATTGTATCCACTCTTTTAACAATGGAAAGACCCTGATAGGAAATAGTTCTAAATCTTGTCTCCTAATTCTTTACCAGGAAGACTATATGGGCTCTTTATTCTGGCAAAAATAGAGGCACTCATATGCTTGTGTGTGTTATGCAGTATGCAGTATGTACAATCAATCCTGTTCATGTGAATGAAGACCAGGAGAGGATGTCTGGTGTCCTTTTCTATCACTTTTCACCTTATTCCTTATTTTCACATTATTAAGACAGAGTCTCGCTGAACCTGGAGCCAGGCTGGCAGGCAGAGGTTCTTAAGGATCCTCTTGTTTCACTCCACCACAACACTGGGTGTACAGATGTGTGAATCTCTGTGCCTGGCTTTTCACATGGGTACTTGTGATTCAAATTCAGGTCCTTATGCTTACGAAACATGTACTCTTAGCAGTAGACCATACAAAAGTTAATTTTTTTTCAAAATATTTTAAACTATGATTTCCAAATTGCAGTCAAGGATATATAATAACATAGAAGTCATGGAAATTATCTTGACAGTTGACTACAACCAGCACAGTAATGTCTATAGTCAGGAGGGTAAGTTACTGCTTTGTGGTTCTATCTTACCCTAGTCAGAATACAACCTTCAAGAAAACAAATAGTGGTGAAGCTGTGAAGAAAAAACAGGCCTTTGTTGCAGGTAGAAATTTAAATTGATGCAGCCATTGTAAAATAATTATGAAGATTTCTCTCAAAAACTAAAACAAACTACCAACTACCTCAATTTGGGGGGTATTCCCAAGGGACTCTGGGTCAACATACTACAAAGACAATTGCACACCCACATCAACTCACCTCTGTAGAACCAAGGAAAAAACCATGCCTGGTTACACATACACATTTCCCGGTTCCCATTTATGAATCAGTGAGCTGCAACAATGAAACTGTGACAAGCTGCAAGAATGTAGAGAAGTCCTTTGTAGAGGTGGACCCAGCTCACAAATATAACCTCAAGTATTGACTTCCTTCCTTTCTCCATGATCATGTGTGAGATGAAAAATGCATAAATGTCAATCTGAGAAACTTGTCACATCTGAATTTCTCATATGCAACATAGATCAGTATGTATTTCAATACAAAAACAATATGCATGAGATGTAAATGGAGAGATAAAGAAGTACTATTCAACCTTCATTAGCAAGAACTTCAAACAACAGAAGGCATAGGCTGTTTGTGAGGCTTGACAGGACCAACTTCACTGAGTGTTAATGTAAGACAAATTCTCACATTTATGTTTTCAGGCCTGTTTTAGACACTAGAAAACAAAGTCTATAAATATCTGGGATTCAAGATATGCCATTTTGATTTAAACACAGTGAAAATGGTTAAACATTCTTATTGACTAAATTGATCAGGGTTTTCTTTTACCTTTGGGGCCATATTGCCTATTGTCAGTATCATCTGATATTAGATATTCTTCACTGCCATTTTTGTTAGCTCTATGTTTGTCAATTCTGAAGTATTAATCCCTACTAGCTTGTTTTGACGCTTGTCGGTGCACTGGTTTCTCAACTTGTAAGACATAAAGAACAGGGTTTCTTCATTATATAAGGAAATTAGCTTGTATCACATCTGTTTTTAGAACCTAGAAGAAAATCTATGTGTCTCAGCATCAATATACTGTGCAACATTTTCTGCAAAGTATGAATAAAGTGAACTGAGACAGAATGCTAAATCTGTTATTAAACCATTTGACTTTATTACAAGAAAAAAACAAAACCTGAGAATCCTGTTGTTTACTCTTGATATTCAAACCAGTGAGTCTCTGAGCCAGTCATGCCAGAGCACAATATAAAATCATTCCCTTTAGATAGAATGTCAAACAAGACAATGGCATTAAAATTGGGCATTTTGTATTGTAATGCCTGAGTCAAAGCTAAGACCTACACCATCCATAGGCGCTATTGAAAGTTACTGTCACATTTTGTAATGCAAAGTTTACATGCAGGTATATGAACAGAGATACCTGTATATACAAACATACGTTGTATTTATGTGCATTTGTATATTTTATTCCAAAATTCTAGCTTCCCTTAATAGGAAATAAATCATATGTAGCAGGAATCTTAGAGAGTCTTATTAATAAAATCAAACCTGAGGCCAGTTATTGGGGTGAATGCTGGTAGATCAGATGCAGAACAAGCCACAGCTATCTCACCTTGCCAGTTCCTCAGCTGGTCTTGTTTCCTCAGACTGGAAGCCTCTGTGTCCTCATATCCGAATGGCTCTCAGCTGAACTGTGCTGCTAGAAGCCTGAAAGCTTAACCAGCCAAAAGCTTAACCACGCCAAATGCCTCTAGTTTCTGGTCCTCACGCCTTATATACCTTTCTGCTTTCTACCATCACTCCCTTGGATTAAAGGCTCGCCTTCTGGGATTAAAGGCGTGAGTCACCATGCTTGGCTGTATCCTTGAACTCATAGATTTCTGCCTCTGGAATGCTAAGATTAAAGGCGTGTGCTACCACTGCCTAACTTCTATGTTTAATATTATGGCTGTTCTGTCTCTGACCCCAGGTAAGTTTATTAGGGTGCACAATATTTTGGGGAATACAATACCACCACATTTCCTCTCTTTTTGTCTAAAATTTAAAAAAAAAGCTTATAACTAATACAAGAATTATATGCCATTCCAAGCACTCATATAACTTTAAATCAATGTGTTTATTGTCTCAAGAAAAATAAAGGTCTTGTGTTTCTAGGAGCCACAAAAATAAAATTAAAATGTTTATCAGGTTAAATGGCAGCTTAAAATGAACTCAATAGATTAAGAGGGTAATTTTCAAATTAAAAATACTAAAATATATGACTATTTAATGCTAATTTATCCTCTTAGAAACTGAGAATCAGCTACTCTTTTGGTATCATCAGAACTGTGTTTGGGTGGCTACCTTAATCTAGCTGTGCAATCTTTGATTTGTGAGTTCATTACAATAAATTGTAATATCTGCAGTTTTATAGGTTAAAATAATACTAAAATCTTCAGTGACTAACATTGTACAGTTTTCTGTGCCAAGTGTTATTATCTAATCTCTACATGCAAGGAAACTAATATTCTTACCTTGTCTGTTATCCTGAGTGTGGTTGCTCATTTGCTGGTTAAAAGAGAAGCTCACAAGGAAAAGCTGCGGTTTAAAACCTACAGTTGGACTTCTAGGTTGTCACATATTAGAATATACACATAATTTGTCAAAACTCTTGGCACAAACATGGATCACAAACACGTGTGTCACCTTTTGTTGAACTCTGATTCTCCCACAGCCAAGGAGACAATTACAGAAATCTTATGGAGCAGAGAAAGATCTGTTCCTATAAATTATAAACTCTAAGTGAAACTAAGAGTCACCACCTTCTAACTCCTTATGTGGCACCTTCTTGAGGTGGATGAACACTGAACAATTTTTTTTTTTACCGTTTTCTCTTGATTCAGGTAGTACTAATCTCCCTTAAAAACATTAGAATATGAGGTTATTTGTGAAAATTCTTATTTTTATGTTTTTCTATAACATGGATAAGTTCATATTTTCAAAGAAAATGATACAAAATATATGCAAAGTAAAAGGCCAAAACATTTCTTATATGAAGGTATAAAGATAACATATTCTAGCATCTTAAAAATTAAATTTTTGTATTAAAAGCACAACCATATGCAGATAGTTCATGATAATTTGTCCTATAAGAGACTGAGACTCAACCTGTCATTTGTGACATCTGAAGCAGTTACTTCATAAAGAATATTTATAAGTCTATATCTCATAGTACCATGTTTGCCACTTGTTAATAGTATATTGTATTTTTGATTTGGTGTTCCTTCTCATTTAAATGTTCAATCTCTCACTTGAGTCTAACCTCTGTGTCAGACATGATCTAGGCAACAAATTCTACTTTTATGTAGACAAGATGAGAAACAGCTTCTAGAGTACACAAAGGACAAGCGGGTTTCTTAACCATCTTCTGCAGTACTGACCTATCTGCAGGATAAAGCTGTTTTTATTGTTACCAATATGGCTTCAAAGCCTTCTAGAACATCAGGCAGCAGTATTCAGGAATTAGATAACTATTGAAAAAAAATGTGGTCTAATCTCACCAGTGATTCTCCTTGAATAAATATTCCAGTTATTTTTCACATCTAAAATGTGGTTCTGAAAGTATCTCTAAGATGTTTCCCATGAGTGTCAGTAATGTAGCTGTCAACACACCATGATACCAACTTTGTCCTCTACATTCAAGATGGAGTACAAAAGCAGATGGGTTGTAACCTACTCAAGACAACTTGAATCATTTCCCTTAGTCAACAGCCCTCAAAATACCACATTACCGATCCTTTGCATGATAATGATTCAGGAAACCTCAAATCCAAACTACTTGGATGACATAACTATGCCAATCCCTGAATTCATTTCTTACTTTTTCTCTCCATCATAAAAATCTAGGTCTCTTTATAATACAAGTATAGAATACAAGCTACCCAGAATGGCATTCCACATGGTAACTTAAGTAGAGAGAAAGCAATGGAAGAGAAATTATTCATGCTTCAAATTAACCTTCCACCCAGCAATTTAGGCTTTGCTCAAGATCCTGCAGAAAGAGATGCATTCAAGATCTTGTGTGGTCCCCTGTTGGCAGGGACCAAAGGAAAAATGAGGCAATAAATGAGCCACCCGGGGCAAGCATACAGAAGGAAATGCAACCATGACACCACCACTTCAGTCCTCACACTCCCTTCTGTTCTAAGGCATGCTCTTTTAAGTCTAGTGATTTGTCCTTGGCCAAAACGCAATATAGTATGTTCTTTCATTCTTGAGCTTTCCATTCAGAACAGTGTGTTCTAAGCAAGACCAGTTTCTATTATGAAAATAATTTGTATAGACATGTGATGAAAAGAGATCATTTAAATCTCTTTTTTCACCAAATGGTTCAAACATTGAGTGTGACTATATAAGAAGATGATAAATCAGTCCACAAAAGAAAAACAGCTAGTTCTATTCATAGCCAAAAGTGAAAATTAACCTAACAATATTTTTCACCAGCACATTGGTAAAATATAAAAATTAATAATAAATGTTGTTTGGTGTATAAGAATATATACTCAAATGCCTGATCAACATATAAACTGAGAAAAAACTTATGGAAAGCAACTTGAAATTTTATAAAGATATTAATATGTGCAGAAGAGAATTTTTGTGCAAGAGGGAATGATGCATCGTAAAAGATGACCTCCTGATCGGGATAGGAGTTTAACCCCCCTCAGAATACACAGAAATAGTTGGCTAAATGGCTTCAAGACTGATCAAGTGTATGCTATGACGATTTTAAAATATTTTTGCTTTCATCCCAAATTCATTCAGTCCCCATTTCAAAGGAACTCCCATATCAGGTACAATGTTTTTTAGTTTAACAATTGGTAAGTGATAAATAGTATCTTCAACAATTTTATTCACATAATTTTGGCAAGATTGAGTTTTTTTATTTTTTATGTTTTATGTTTATTTATTATTTTTATTTTTTATATTTATTCAACACTATAAATTATGCTTTTGAACATTGTTGATTTTTGTTGTATCACTTTTTCTATATATAGAATTTTTTCTCTATGTATAAGTGATCTTTCAGTGTTTCATTGAACTTTTTATATATTAATAGGCAGAGAATCTGTTAAAATTGTTTTCCTTATTTGGTCTCTGTATTTCACAATTTTCAGTCCATGCAGGTTTTCCAAATTTTCTCTGAGGTTATATATAATAATTTCTTTATAATTTCATGCACGAAACATTTAAAAATGTAAATGTAACACTGTTACTTTTTCAACATGTTTTGTAGAGAATTGTAAATTTTTCTCTTTATTGGAACGTTACTATTTCTTCTCACTCCATTTACTCAAAAAATTATTCTTTATGCCAAACAAAATATATAACATAGATTTAATTTTTTAATTCTTTAATATTTGATTTAAGGGAAGTTTATTTTGATAAATATGTAAAGACAATTTTTTAAACAAAATACTTTGCTCATGAATTGTGACTTTATATCTGTTATGAAACTTTATGCTAAGATCTGTTTGTTGGCTTTCTATTCCAGTGAGTTTATCAGTACTTTCATAAGCACTCATAATTTCATCTAGCTTTCCTTCATCTTAGAGAATCTGAGAAGACAGGTCTGCTTATTTCCTTTCTTAGGACTTTTGTCTATATTCACACATTTTTGTGTATCTTATACCTTATGAATTACAAAAATGATTGCAAACTAAACTTTGAGAAGGAACATATTTGTAATTGTTCTAATTTCTGTAAGAAAACACCTTGACAAATTCAACTTATGGAGAAAGCATTTGTTTCAGTCCACAGTTCCAGGTTACAGTCCATCATTGTGAAGAAGTTACTATAGCAAGAGCTTCAGGCAGCTGGTCACATGCCCAGGAAAGAGCAGGTAGAACATGAAAGCATGCTTAGCATTCTACTTGCTTGCTCTAATCTTACACAGTTACAGGCTCCAAAACCAGGAAGAGGAGATGCCCACCTTCATACAGGGTGTCCCCACACCAATTAAGGCAATCAAGAGAGTCCTCCATAGACATGGCAATAAGCAAATATAATCTAGGCAATCTCTCATTGAGACTCTATTCCCAGGTGATTCTAGGTTGTGCCAAGTTGACAATTAAAATTATCTAGCACATCATCAGTCTTTTGTGTAAATCAGCGGCAGCCGTCACCTGTGCAATATTTCAAAGAGTTTTATAGCTTTCTTCATATTAATCTTTGGTAAATTACTCATACATAAGTTTTTTATTGGTTTCCTTCTTATTTAATCTCATTATATAGATTATTTTCTTGAAATTTTCTAATTGATTCTTGCTTAGAAAACATTGTTCACAATATATATTACATTTGACTATTTTCTCACTTTGGAATCAAGATATTTCTTAAGATATTTTTAGAATGCTAAGTAGTTAATTATATCTAGAAATTATGGTAACAAATGCTCTGAACTCATGTTTCTAGTTCATACATTATTTTATTGTCTTTAACTTAATAAAAAATATTAAATAGTAATATTTGGCAGCCATTCTTACTTCTGACTTTAATAAGAAGGCCTATAATGTCTTACCCTTAAGCATGAAACTGATAACTGTAAAAGTATAATTTTTCATGAGTAATAAAAGTGTTTATCTTCACACAATTCGTTGAGTTTTGAATCATGAATAACAGCAGCATTCTATTGATTAAGTTTATTTTTGCTTTCTTCATATTTATAGTCTTGGGCCTTTGTTTTGGTGTGTGTGTGTGTGTGTGTGACCTATTAGAGACTCTCATAAAAAATTAGACTCATGTTCTAATTAACTATTGATATATACATATATATACATACATACATACACACACACACATATATACCACTCAAAGCTAAACAGCTTATAAACAAACACCATTTTATTTTCTCATCACTCTGTGGATCTTCATGTAGGCTCAGGTGCTGTTCTGCCAGCCCCTTCTCAGTCAGTCAGGCAGGTGAAATCAACTAAAACAGGGGCTGCTGGATTGAGATGCAAAGAGTCCACACTCTCCCATTGGTCATTAGTGCTGGATGTCAGCTGGCCCTGCTCCATACCTATACGCTTCTAAGTCACTTTTCACATTGCTACTATATTTGTAGTGGTTTGGAAGAAGTTGTGACTTTGTTGGAGTACGTATGGCCTTGTTGGAGGAAGTGTGTCATTGTGGGGGTAAACTTTGAGATTTCCTATGTTCCAGCTGTCACGGTTCACTTTCTGTTGCCTGTGGATCAGCATGAAGAACTCTCAGCTCCCTCTCCAGAACCATGCCTGTCTGCATACCACCTTGTTTTCCACCATGACAATAATGGACTGAAACTGTATGCCACCAATTAAATGTTTTCTGTTGTTTTTAAACTAAATCTAAATCTTACAATTTCACCAATAAAGACTCAAGAGTCAGATGCTGGGGTGAAAAACCTGCTAGCTCAGAGAGGCCAAGGATCAACCAGCTGACCTTCCTCCTTAACTGACATCCAAGAAAAAAAAGAAGCTTCTCCTCTGTCGTCCCAAACCAAAAAGGCCACCAAACTCAAAGTCCCTCCTCACTACTTCCTGTGTGTTTCTCTGTTTCCTGACTCCCTCTAACTCTCTATGGTTACTTCCTGTCAACTAGTTGTTGGTTCCACATCTTGACCCAAGGTTGATTTTATTTAATTAACACAATCTCAGGGTTCACAATATAATCAAATGCCCCACAACATTTCCCCCTTTTTGTCTAAATAAAAAAGAAAGGTTTTTACTATAACCCAGTAAAACTATATACAATAAGAACAATTATCAGGTAAGAATTATATTCACAATGTCCTGTCCATATTTATTTGGCACATTCTTTGAGAAAATACTCTATTATCTATCCTATCTTGGTGAATCCAAAGTTTTGTATCTGAATCACTTTCTATCGTAATTTGTATTACCAACCTAAAAATAACATTTTGGACCTTAAAACATTTTCGTAGATAAGAAACTTAAGCTTTTGCATCTCTCAACCTTTATAAAATTTACATCTCTTTTGTGAGTTTCTTTTCTAAATTTGGTAACAAGGAAAACTGTAAAACTATAACTATCTAGTCTTCAACCCCAACAGAGACTCAAGAAGGACAAATTATTACCTTGGTAAACAGGAAGTGCAAAGCAAGCAACTTCCAAAACTACAGAAATGACAAAGACATCTGGCTGCCTGGACAGTTTTCTGAGGTTTCACTGCAACATTGGAGCATCCATCTTCAGCCTACAAGCACAGAATATCAGATAGACCTTTCTGTGAAACAGTAATTTTGAAGGACTGACCAACCTTGTCTTGGCAAAGTTTGACAGTCAAGTTCCTTGTGTCCTGCTTGTCCAATTTGGAGAGCATACTGTCAGCAGTCAAAGCAAGGGCAGTTTCTTGCCCAGTGGCTAGATTTGCCACATTGGAAGCAAACTCTGTATGGAGGTTCTTTGATGCCCATCATTTTCTTTGAAGTAGTTTGGTGCTGCCAGAAGCAGACATATCTCACTGTCATGAAAATCCTTAGGTTATTAAAACATCTTAACTGCATGTTCTGTACATCTCTGAAGTGTTTGAAGACCATCTATCTATCTAAAATATACCTTTGTTAAACCTTGAAAATATACGCAACATGACTACAACATTGATTGCTATAGGTAACTAACTACTAACCTGCATTTCTTATCCTAAACAGCTTATAGTAATAGTTTTCAAGGACTAGAACTTCATTTTTTAATGAGTTGCATAAGTACAATACCTTAAACAGGAGTATAAGCATATATATAATATGTTGTAACAAAAATAACATTAAATTTGTATCAATATACAAAAATCCATACTAATGCAAATATTTAAGTCTAGTAGTTGTTTTGTTGTGTAAAAGTAGATTCAACAGTCTACCATTTTATCCTATCATTCCTATATCCCCTATTTTTTCTCTTCATCCCTTATCTCCCCTTTCTTCCCCAACCCTAGATGTAAGAGAAAGAAGGATAGAAGAAAGAAAAATAAAGAAAGCCCTGAATCTAACCTCCTTTGCTTAGTTTCCTTTCTGACCATAGCCAATGACAACTTGTAACCAACTCTCCTAAATGATGACAAACATCCATAACACACCAAATGACCTAAAACCACCCACCCCACCTCTCAGGAATGTGGGCATCATATTCTTAAAATTGCTCTCTGCTGTCTAGGGATGATGGCATCTTTAGGGGATCCTGAGAAAACTGGGCTAATGGTCACATCCTGGGAGAACTAGCTGTATCATTTGTTGTCCAGTCTCTGTGTGATGAGAAAATACAGGAATTAACTGAAGTGTTGGCTGGAGTAGTCTGTGAGGCTGGACCATCTTAGCTAGCTGCTTCAAAGTTGTTTGGGATGTAGATTTTTGAAGAAACAGCAATAGAGGTGTTCTGTGAGGCTGGATCATTTGGGCTAATTGTCTTCATTGGTGTCTGATCCTTTTGTTTTGAAAACACACCAACTTTAAAAGTAACATGCATATCTCCATTAATACATGTGTGGTGTGCACAAATCAGGTAAAGATGATTTTCTGTTTTATGTTTGAGAATATTGGGCTGTATAACCAAACTGTCATGAGGACTCTGTAGCCAACAAAATTTATCCTGTTTCACCCAGTCTCAGAGCTATTCCCATGTAGAGGAATCATCATATATGTTACCTGTCCTGCAGTTTTTCTTGGTTTGTTCCTTCATGTCTGTAGTCAAGATTTTCAGGATGTCTCTCCTGGTCAAATCTGATATTTATTAATTTTAAATGAATCCACAGGGTTTTGTTTCCTGTGGAAACAAAGGCATAACCTCTCCCCTCATGCAACACATCCCAGTTTCCATTCTGAGGTCAACACATCTTTAAAATATACAGGCTGATTTGATTCGGCAGTTTTTATTTTTCTATACTATCCAATGTCTCTCTGTAGCTGTTGGTTTTTGTTCATTAGCATTAAAAAATTAAATTAATAAAGTTCTATATAGGGTTCAAATGCCCTGCGTTATGGTATTCCCCATCCTTACAATGCTCATTCTTTTTATATTACTTTACTCTCTTTAAAGATTTCACTTTTTTTTTTTTTTTTTTTTTTTTTGGTTTTTCGAGACAGGGTTTCTCTGTGTAGCTTTGCGCCTTTCCTGGGACTCACTTGGTAGCCCAGGCTGGCCTCGAACTCACAGAGATCCGCCTGGCTCTACCTCCCGAGTGCTGGGATTAAAGGCGTGCGCCGCCACCGCCCGGCTACTATTCTTAAACTACTTTTTCTATGACTGTTTATACCCATTTTATTTTATTTCTTAAGCACCTAAGCACATTTTCAAGCATACTGTACCTGTTCAGAGGTTTTCTCTAGACTGAGAAAACTAAATCTCACCTGGCTTTCTGCACTCCATGGCTTTGGGAAAATATTCCTTTTGCCCTTCTGCACATCTTAGGATCCTTCTGCAGCTCTGCTTAGCACATGGTGCTGGCAGCTGGCTCAGACACCTTTGAGCTGCAGCCCCTGCTTGCCCTTTGGTGAGAGCACCCCATGGGCGCCAGCCAGGAGCCATGCTTACCTGCCCCAACTCTGGGAAGTTGTTGGAACTGCACTTCAGCAGGCATTTCTACCTAGTCTCCTGCTGAGTACCACACTTGCTGTTCACATGCTCCACTTAAGTGCTCAGCTGCGCAGCAGGGCTTCTTCAAAGAGCTGTATTCCAGGAGCACTGGGACTGCCTCAGAGACAGCGGTTGCTAGGAAGCCATGTCCAGCTCCATGTCTGAAATTTTTTTCAGCTTTCTCAGGCCCTAAGTTGGGCACCAAATATTTTTAAACTAAATCTCAGTCTTACGATTTTACCAATAAAGCCTCAGAAGTCAGATGCTGGGATGAAAGCCTGCTAGCTCATAGAGACCTAGAAGCAACCAGCTGACCTTCCTCCTCAGCCTACATCCCAGACAAAAAGAGCTTCTCTTCTGCTGTTCCAAATCAAAAAGCCCACCAAACTCAAAATCCCTCCTTAGTATTCCCTATGCATTTCTCTATCTGTTTTCCTGACTCCCTCTTATTCTCTATGGGTGGTTCCTGTCAACTAGTTGCTATCTCTGCTTCTTGATCCAAGGTTGATTTTAATTAACACAATTTCACTATTCACAGTGTGATCAAATATCCTGCAACAGTTTTCCTTTATAAAAGTTTCTGTGGTCATGGTGTTTCTTCACTTCAATTGAAACCCTAAGACAATACTATTCCTAAAAGAAAAATATTAGCATGAAATTTTCCTCTTAGAGCTTTGTTGTATCCCTAATTTAGACTTAAATGTTCAATTTCCTTAGGATGATATATAAAGCCCACTCTGATATGGCCTATGAATGTCTTATTACCTAAAACTAGAAAGCTAATTTTAACATTTGTAAGAACAGTGAGGCAGCCTCGCCAGTGCTGGGGGTGGGGTCAGAGGAACAGCACCTCACGGCTTCAAAAATTCCTCTTTCTAAGATGATGTCGTTCATCAACCCTACTGAAATCCTTTTTGAAAGTGTAAAGAGTGTCTTAATAAATAAGCCAGTATGAAATGCAGGTCACAATAGTATCTGGCCATGCAAGGAAGCGTCATAGAAGTTTCCATTTATGTCTATATCTCTACTCACAGTGTGAAAAGGAAGTTCTAAAACAGAAGGGCTGCTTCGTGCCACCACTGTCTTTGTGGGACTATGTCCTTTTCTTGTAGTATCTCAAGTGTTTTTCCAAACTTATTCTATAATTCTATCAAAAATGTAGCTCACGTAGAGTTTCCTCTGAGATCAGAATCCTTGTATTAAGGACCATCATTATCACACGTTACCCCTATCATTCATTCACAAAATAAGAACCTGAATAGATGCATACTCAATCTTTTTATAAGTAACTGAGGTTTTATCTTTATATTGCCCCTTTGTTAGAGGGAAAGTAACAAATTTATCCTGTAGATTTCAGGATAGGTATAACATCATTTTTAGTTCTTCCCAGGTGGCAAGAGTCCAAATGTACACACAGCCGATGAACCATGTGTTGTCCTACTAAAGAGTAGTCATGGCCTGGGATATTTATAAATGAAAAAAAAATCCTCAAACCATTCCTATTTGGCTTCATTGTATGTGCTATTTTAAAAGCAGATTATTCTTCTTAGTTACTGTGTCCTTAAGCTTAAACGATGAGCAATCTGGAACTACTGAACATGTCATGAACATGGGAAACAGAACTCCAGGCAGGGCAGAAAGAAAGCACAAAAGGAAGGCAAACTAACTTCTGTTAATTGACAAAGTTTTTAAAATGTCAGCTTTGAATATAAATTGCAAATTTTTCATTCTGCAACTCCATCATTAACTCTAGTAGCAGAGTATACTTTCTTATACCTGAAGACTCATATATTCCATAGCATGAAATGGTTGATCAGATGACAGTTCCAAAGCTTACTAGCTACCCATTGCCAACTACTAATCGAAAATTAACTCATGGCAAATTCATATCAGATGACTGGGAACTGCCTAAGTTTTCTTTAAAGCATCCTTGCAGGCAAACTTCTGACATGAAAATGGAAACTATGAAGGAGAATATTAACAAAATGTTTTTTAAAAACTTGAAAATGGTATTAGAGTATAGAAAAATCACATGGGAAGATTTTGTTCTGGAAAACAGCTTGAAATGCTTGTTCCTGAACACTCCATGGATGATTTCCATATTCACATCTATACTTACCATGCCAGACAAGGATGAAAGGGAGGAAGAAAGGAATGTGAATGTCTGGAACAGAGAAGGAAAGCCTGATGTGCTGTGGGAATTTGTCTTTTACATCATGCGTGCCCCAGGTATTAACTCACCCACAGATAAGTCACTGAGTGTCTCCCTTAATTATGTGTACATGTAGGAAATCATGAGCAGCCAGACTCGGAGTTTTCTTTATTCTTTTCTCAGGAAGACAGTGGTTCCACAGAAACACACTGGTGTAAACTTTCAATTAGAATCTGCCAAAAGCAGTGCCACATACCCCTCCATTTGTGTTCTAGTTCCTTGGATTTATGCTTTCCTTTCTTCATAACAGCTCAAATCAAGCCAAAATTTATGGTGTAAATAATGACAATAATTAAAATTTACTGAAGAGTAGAGCTGATGTTTGTGTTTTTTGTGTAATAACTTCCATGGAACAATGATTTTCAAATTAAGTTCTTATCTCATCTATTATAAAATATTTTCATGGGAGAATTGCAGTTTGGAAAGGAGCCTCACTGTGATTAAACTCACTCAGACCTTTCCCGTAGCATGCTGCAATCATTAGGGCTTCTGAAATCTCTTTTACAGATTTATACAGAGGCAAGTTACAATACATTCATCAGAAATTGTATGGCAAAAGACAGATATTGGACTAGGGGAACTCACTTAAGCACACAGTCATACAATTTGATGGAATTAGGAGACTGAAGTGTATAGGTATGACAGGATGAAAGGGTAGATTATTGAGTCTACTTTTAAAGAGCAACTTGGTTTAAATTACTATAGATTTTAGTTTATTGATGCAAATTTAAAGTTAATTTTGTTATACTGTATGTATATTTCTACTCTTGTTTAAGGTATTATGTTTGTGCAGCTCATTTGAAATTGTAATGAATAATTAAGAAATACGGATTAATAGTCTTCTATGATAGTCAAACTTATAGTCATGTTAGTTAAGTTTTCTAGGTATACATAGAAATAATTCAATTAGGTAGGTAATCTTCAAACACTTCAAAGACCTACAGAATATGGCATTTAAAATGTTTTAAAAACTTAGACTTTCTGGACAGTGAGACATGCCTGTTCCAGGCAGCACCAATTTACTTCAGAGAGGAGGATGGGCATCAAAGACACTCTATATAGAGTTTATCTTCTTCTTGACACAAAATATTCACGTAGGCAAGAAACTGTTTTTGCCTGGACTGCTTGACAAAATGTTGTATAAACTGGAAATTCAGGACCCATAGGAAGGTGACCACTGAACTTTGCAAGGCAAGATGGTCCTTCAGGTTCCTGCTTCACAGAGGAAACTGCCAGGCATTCTACAGGACACAGAGAGAAGCAACTGAGAGACTCTAAGCCTATAGGCTAAAGATGATGCCCCAACATTGCAGAGAAACTTTGGATGACTGTCCAGGCAGGCAGCTGTCTCTGTCATTTCCAGAATTTTTGGAAGTTGCTTACAATGTTCTTCCCATTTACTTAGGTAATATTATATCCTTCTGGGGTCTCTGATGTAGTTGAAGACTAAATAGTTATAATTATAATTTTCCTTGGTTATGATAAAAGATAAATTAGATATAAAACTTTAGACTCTCAAATATAGGGTAGATAGAATATTTTCTTTGATTTTGCCAAATACAAATAGACGAGATATTATATGTAGACAAATTTTTAAACAGTCTTATTAAATAAAAAACACAGAGCCAAATGCAGGGGTGAAAGTTGTAGAGACCAGAGAAATAGTGAGAGCCACCAGCTAACCTTAGCTCACCACACTGCTGTAGCTTCCCAATAGAGTGCTTTTACCTGTCTAACCTGTGCCTTTATTGCCTTGATGTTCTGTCTTCTCATTGGCTCTTAGCCCAGCTACCTCACTTCCTGTCTGTACAGGCCTCCAGGTCTCTATGGTTGGTATTCAGATTAAAGGCATGTGTCACCATGCTTGGTTGTTCCCTAGTGTGTCCTTGAACACACAGAGACTCTGCTTGCCATGGGATCAGATTAAGGCTGTGTGCTACCGCTGCCTGACTTTTATTTATGGCTGGCTATGTCCTCTGATCTCCAGGCAAACTTTATTTATTAACATACAAATAAAATACCACCACATTTCAGCACAAATAAAATATCACCACAATTGTAACTGTAATTCTTGCTTGATAACTGTTGTGTTACATGTAATTTTACTATGCTAAATTTAAAACATTTCTTTTTAATTAGACAGAAAAGGGGAAATGCTGTGGGATAATGTCCTTGAACACTGGATTAATAAAACACTGACTGGCCAGTAACCAGGCAGGAAGTATAGGCAGGGCTAGCAGACGAGGATAATTCTAGGAAAAGGAGGGGTTGAGTCAGGAGTTAGAGGCCAGACACAGAGGAAGCAAGATGACAAGGCAAAACTGAGAAAAGGTACCAAGCCACATGGCTAAAAATAGATAAGAATTGTGGGTTAAATTAAGTGTAAGAGCTAGTCAGTATTAAGCCTGAGCTAATGGCTAAGCAGTTATAATTAATGTAAGCTTCTGAATGATTATTTTATAAGTGGGCCATGGGACTGCAGGGGCCTGGTGGAACTGGAGAAATCTTCCAACTACAGAAGTGCTGTAGTGATCAATCAGGTAGCATCAGAAATCTGTTTTGTTTTCTCAATATTACTTTAGAATCTGAGTTAGAAATAGATTTTCAAATATTTCTGAGTAAAATTACTGCTTACAATATAATAAAAAATTAATTTTCCTATTATGATCAGTATTTCATATGGAAGTAATTGATAATGACTATGCTCATGAAAGAAAGTAAAATTATGTTTAAATTTCTAAATGTTTCTGTACTAACATTTTTGTAGCCTAAAATCTAGATGATGCTGGTTATTTTGCCTTTTTGAGACAGGTCTCGTGGAGCCTTCAATAGCCTCAAACCCCCTATTTATCCAAGGCTGTCCTGGAGCTCCAGAAATTCCAGCTTCCACCTCCCAAGTACTGGGATTATAGTCATGAACCACTGTGCCTGGCTAATATGTGGATCATTAACAAAGCTTTTCAGTTGTATTATATTTTTATCCATGTAGACATAGCAAAAATCTGATTATTAATTTTAGCCCATTGGATAAAAGTAAAGAAGTGAAAATAATATCAAATTTTTGCAACTGAAATATGGCATAAACTTTTTCAGTCTTTTAAAATTTATTAATGTGTTAATTTCCCATTCATTTACCAAAAATAAAAACATCAAGTAATGAAAACAAACACATAGAATTTATAATTACGTTGGCTGGTACAAAACAAGTACTATACTTGATCTTAGTTAAAAGGCAAAGAAATCGCCCATCTTGCTCCGGACTTCCCTTTTACAACACTGGTTCTGACCACCGGGCAGGTTCCCTGCTAGCCCCACCGGGAAGGATCCCCTTCTCCAAGTCCCCTGGCAGACCCTGCAGTCTCCACGCCCTGCCCCCACGCCCATCCGCCTGAGCCACAAGCCTCTTCCTGAGACTTAGAGGCCGGCCCCCAGCTCCCATCTTGCTCCGGAACACTGACTTCCCTTTTGGAACACTGGTCTGTCTCAACCAAGTGTGCGGAGAAGGCCAAGAACGAACCACAAGGAGATGGGCAGACGTCAAGGCAGAAACATATACAACAAAATGAATAGCAATACAGCATCACCAGGCCCTAGCCCTCCTCCAACACCTAGACCTGAACATCAGAAATTGGAAGAAGCAGAAGAAAACAGCCTTATGAATGACATCATGAAGAAGCTAGAGGCTTGTGTAGAGGAAAAGACAAAAAAATGTGAAGAACGCTGTAAACAACTAGAGGAAAGGGCAAACAAATTAGAAGAAATCAATAAAGTCCTGGAAGAAAACAATAAAGTACTGAGAGAAAATCAAGAAAAATCAATGAAACAAATGAAGGAAACAGTCCAAGACCTGAAAAGGGAAATAGAAAAAATGAAGAAGACACAAACAGAGGGAATGCTGGAAATAGAAAATCTGAGAAAATGATTGGGAACTTCAGATGCAAGTATAATCAACAGAATGCAAGAGATGGAAGAGAGGATCTCTAGCGTTGAAGATACAGTAGAAGAAATACATTCATCAGTCAAAGAAAATACTAAAGCCAACAAAGTCATGAACCAAAATGTCCAAGAAATTTGGGACACCATGAAAAGACCAAACCTAAGAATAATAGGGGTCGAAGAAGGAGAAGAATACCAACTCAAGGGCACAGAAAATATATTCAACAAGATCATAGAAGAAAACTTTCCCAACTTAAAGAAGGAAATGCCTATGAAGATACAAGAAGCTTATAGAACACCAAACAGACTAGACCCCCAAAAAAAGTCCCCTCGCCACATAATAGTTAAACAACTAAACGTACAGAATAAAGAAAGAATATTAAGAGCAGCAAAGGAAAAAGGCCAAGTGACATATAAAGGCAAACCCATCAGAATAACACCCGATTTCTCAATGGAGACTTTGAAAGCCAGAAGAACCTGGACAGATATAATGCAGACACTAAGAGACCATGGATGTCAACCTAGACTAATATACCCAGCAAAACTTTCAATCACCATAGATGGAGTGAACAAGACATTCCATGACAAAGACAGATTTAAACAATACTTATCCACAAACCCAGCCCTACAGAAAGCACTAGAAGGAAAATTCCAACCTAAGGAAGTCAGATACACCCTCGAAAACACAGGCAACAGATAAAGCCACAGCAGTAAACCCCAACATATAGAAGTACCCACACATCACCACCAAAAAATAACAGGAATGAACAATCACTGGTCATTAATTTCCCTCAATATCAATGGACTTAATTCACCTATAAAAAGACATAGGCTTACAGAATGGATACGAAAGCAGGACCCATCTTTCTGCTGCATACAAGAAACACATCTCAAATTCAAAGATAGACACTACCTAAAAATAAAAGGCTGGGAAAAGACTTTCCAATCAAACGGTCTTAAGAAACAAGCGGGTGTAGCCATCCTGATATCCAGCAAAATAGACTTCAAACTAAAATCAATCAAAAGAGATCAAGAAGGGCATTACATACTCATCACAGGAAAGATCCACCAAGATGAAGTCTCAATTCTGAATATTTATGCCCCAAACACAAGGGCACCCACATATGTAAAAGAAACATTACTAAAGCTTAAATCACTTATAAAACCTCACACATTAATAGTGGGAGACCTCAACACCCCACTTTCACCACTGGACAGATCTCCCAAATTGAAACTTAACAGAGAAATAAAGGACTTAACTGATGTCATGACTCAAATGGACTTAATCGATATCTACAGAACATTCCATCCTAACAAAAAAGAATATACCTTCTTCTCAGCACCCCATGGAACCTTCTCTAAAATTGACCACATACTTGGCCACAAAACAAATCTAAACAGATACAAAACAATTGGAATAACCTCCTGTGTTCTATCAGACCACCATGGTCTAAAGTTGGATTTCAACAACAACAAAAACTACAGAAAACCTGCAATCTCATGGAAACTGAATAATACCCAATTGAATCACCAATGGGTTAAGGAAGAAATAAAGAAAGAAATTAAAGACTTCCTAGAGATCAATGAAAATGAAGACACCACATATCCAAATTTATGGGACACTATGAAAGCAGTACTAAGAGGGAAATTCATAGCACTAAATGCCCACATAAATAAGTTGGAGAAATCTCACACTAGAGACTTAACAGCATACCTGAAAGCTCTAGAACAAGAAGAAGCACAGTCTCCCAGGAAAAATAGACGCCAGGAAATTATCAAAGTGAGAGCTGAAATCAATAAAATAGAAACAAAGAGAACAATACAAAAAATTAATGAAACAAAGAGTTGGTTCTTTGAGAAAATCAACAAGATAGACAAGCCCTTATCCAAACTAACCAAAAGACAGAGAGAGAGCATTAAAAATCAACAAAATCAGAAATGAAAAGGGGGACATAACAACAGACATTGAGGAAATCCAAAGAATCATCAGGTCATACTTCAAAAACCTCTATTCCACAAAACTGGAAAACCTAAAAGAAATGGATAACTTTCTGGATAGGTACCACATACCTAAGTTAAATCAAGACCAGATAAACTATTTAAATAGTCCAATAACCCCTAACGAAATAGAAACAGTCATTAAAAGTCTCCCAACCAAAAAAAGCCCAGGACCAGATGGTTTCAGCGCAGAATTCTACCAGATCTTCAAAGAAGAGTTAATACCAATACTCTCTAAATTGTTCCACACAATAGAAACAGAAGGAACATTACCAAACTCCTTCTACGAGGCTACAATTACCCTAATTCCTAAACCAAACAAGGATACAACAAAGAAAGAGAACTACAGACCGATCTCCCTCATGAACATTGATGCAAAAATACTCAATAAAATACTGGCAAACAGACTCCAAGAACACATCAAAACAATTATCCACCATGATCAAGTAGGATTCATTCCAGGGATGCAAGGGTGGTTCAACATACGAAAGTCCGTCAATGTAATACACCATATAAACAAACTCAAAGAAAAAAACCATATGATCATCTCACTGGATGCAGAAAAGGCATTTGACAAAATCCAACACCCCTTCATGATAAAGGTATTGGAGCGATCAGGAATACAGGGAACATACCTAAACATAATAAAGGCAATTTACAGCAAGCCAACAGCCAACATCAAATTAAATGGAGAGAAACTCAAAGCAATTCCACTAAAATCAGGAACGAGGCAAGGCTGTCCGCTCTCCCCATACTTATTCAATATAGTACTTGAAGTTCTAGCCAGAGCAATAAGACAACATAAGGAGATTAAGGGGATACAAATTGGAAAGGAAGAAGTCAAGCTTTCCCTATTTGCAGATGACATGATAGTATACTTGAGCGACCCCAAAGATTCCACCAAGGAACTGATACAGCTTATAAACACCTTCAGCAACATAGCAGGATACAAGATCAACTCAAAAAAATCAGTAGCCCTCCTATATACAATGGACAAAGAAGCGGAGAAGGAAATCAGAGATACATCACCCTTTACTATAGCCACAAATGACATAAAATACCTTGGGGTAACACTAACCAAGCAAGTGAAGGACCTATATGACAAGAACTTTAAGTCCCTGAAAAAAGAAATTGAAGAAGATGTCAGAAAATGGAAAGATCTCCCATGCTCATGGATAGGCAGGACTAACATAGTAAAAATGGCAATCTTACCAAAAGCAATCTACAGATTCAATGCAATCCCCATCAAAATACCAACACAATTCTTCACAGACCTGGAAAAAATAATACTCAACTTCATATGGAAAAACAAAAAACCCAGGATAGCCAAAGGAATCCTGTACAATAACACAACTTCTGGAGGCATCACGATCCCTGACTTCAAGCTCTACTATAGAGCTACAGTAATAAAAACAGCTTGGTACTGGCATAAAAACCGACATGTGGACCAATGGAATCAAATTGAAGACCCTGACATTAATCCGCACACCTATGAACATATAATTTTTGACAAAGAAGCCAAAAGCGCACAATGGAAAAAAGAAAGCATCTTCAACAAATGGTGCTGGCAAAACTGGATATCAACATGTAGAAGGCTGCAAATAGATCCATATCTATCACCGTGCACAAAACTTAAGTCCAAGTGGATCAAGGACCTCAACATAAATCCAGCTACTCTGAACCTGCTAGAAGAGAAAGTAGGAAGTAGTCTTGAACGCATTGGCATAGGAGATCACTTTCTAAAAAGAACACCAGTAGCACAGACTCTGAGAGAAACAATCAATCAATGGGACCTCTTGAAACTGAGAAGCTTTTGTAGAGCAAAGGATACGGTCAACAAGGCAAAGCGACAGCCTACAGAATGGGAAAAGATCTTCACCAACCCCACATCTGACAGAGGACTGATATCCAGAATATATAAGGAATTCAAGAAATTAGACATCAAAATGCCCAACAGTCCAATTAAGAAATGGGCTATAGAACTAAACAGAGAATTCTCAACAGAGGAAACTCAAATGGCCGAAAGACATTTAAGGAACTGCTCAACATCCCTAATTATCAGGGAAATGCAAATCAAAACAACTCTGAGATACCACCTTACGCCTGTCAGAATGGCTAAGATCAAAAACACTGAAGACACCTTATGCTGGAGAGGATGTGGAGCTAGGGGAACTCTCCTCCACTGCTGGTGGGAATGCAAGCTTGTACAACCACTTTGGAAATCAATATGGCGCTTTCTTAGAAAATTGGGAATCAATCTCCCCCAGGATCCAGCTATACCACTCTTGGGCATATACCCAAGAAATGCTCAACCACACCATAAGAGCACTTGTCAGCTATGTTCATATCAGCATTGTTTGTAATAGCCAGAACATGGAAACAACCCAGATGCCCTTCAACTGAAGAATGGATAAACAAAATGTGGTACATATACACAATGGAATACTACTCAGCAGAGAAAAACAATGGCATCATGAGGTTTGCAGACAAATGGATGGATCTAGAAAAAATCATCCTGAGTGAGGTAACCCAGACTCAGAAAGACAAACATGGTATGTACTCACTCATAGCAGGATACTAGACATGAAACAAGGATGACTTGTCTGCTACTCACATCACCAGGGAGGCTACCTGGAAAACAGGACCCCAAGAAAGACACAGGGATCACCCAATGACAGAGAAATGGAATGAGATCTACATGAACAGCCTGGACATGAGTGGGGGTAATGAAAGGAGAGGGTTGAGGGAAAGAGAGCTTGGGGGAGCGGGAGATCCCAGCTGGATCAACAACAGAAAGGGAGAACAAGGAATAGGAGACCATGGTAAATGAAGACCACATGAGAATAGGAAGAAGCAAAGTGCTAGAGAGGCCCACAGAAATCCACAAAGATACCCACACAACAGACTGCTGGCAATGGTCGAGAGACAGCCCGAACTGACCTACTCTGGTGATGGGATGGCCAAACACCCTAATTGTTGTGCTAGAAACCTCATCCAACTACTGAGGGATCTGGATGCAGAGATCCATGACTAGGCCCCGGGTGGATCTCTGGGAGTCCAATTAGCGAGAATGAGAAGGGTTTATATGAGCGAGAATTGTTGAGACCAAGGTTGGATAAAGCACAGGGACAAATAGCCAAATGAATGGAAACACATGAACTATGAACCAATGGCTGAGGGGTCCCCACTGGATCAGGCCCTCTGAATGGGTGAGACAGCTGATTGGCTTGATCTGTTTGGGAGGCATCCAGGCAGTGGGACCAGATCTTGTGCTCATTGCATGAGTTGGCTGTTTGAAACCTGGGGCCTATGCAGGATTGTTTGGCTCGGCCTGGGAGGAGGGGACTAGTCCTACCTGGACTGAGTCTACCAGGTTGACCTCAGTCTGTGTGGAAGGCTTTGCCCTGGAGGAGATGGGAATGGGGGGGGGGGGTTGGGGGGAAGATGAGGGGGACGGGAGGGGGGGAACAAGGGAATCCGTGGCTGATATGTAGAACTGAATTGTATTGCAAAATAAATTTAAAAAAAAAGGCAAAGAAATCATTTTATAACTAAATTGAGAGGAGAAATTTAAAAATAGATAATAGAAAAAAGTACACTAAAAATAGTAACAACTCTTCTCAATAAGACATGATAAAGTGTAAAATTTGGTTCTTAAACTCAAGAAACCAAGTGTGACAGAATCCAACATCTATGTTCTTTTCCTCATTGACAAACAGTTGGGTGTGGTGGTATTGTGTTCCCCAAAATATTGTGCACCCTAGTAAACTTATCTGGGGTCAGAGACAGAACAGCCACAATATTAAACATAGAAGTTAAGCAGTGGTCGCACATGCCTTTAATCCTAGCATTCCAGAGGCAGAAATGCATCTGTTCAAGGATACAGCCAAGCCTGGTGACTCACGCCTTTAATCCCAGAGAGTGATGGTAGAAAGCAGAAAGGTATATAAGGCGTGAGGACCAGAAACTAGAAGTATTTGGCTGGTTAAGCTTTTAGGATTTTGAGCAGCAGTTCAGCTGAGATTCATTCTGGATGAGGACTCAGAGGATTCCAGTCTGAGGAAACAGGATCAGCTGAGAAACTGGCAAGGTGAGGAAGCTGTGGCTTGTTCTGTCTCTCTTATTTTCCAGTATTCACCCCAATACCTGCCTCAGGTTTGATTTTTTTAATAAGAACCTTTAAGATTCATACTACAGTTGGGCTGTGTCCCTACTCCCTTTGAAGTTATAGTAGCCATGTGCCCAAACCTTGACCAGTGAAGTGTGACCCATAGATGTACATACACCATGCCAGCCAGTCTTTGTTTTCACAGTGTCCTATGCTCAATCCCCATTCCATCCCTACTTGTCCCCTGAATGGACTTTGCTCTGGGATTCAAATGAGCATGGACCTGCAAGTTAGGTAGAATAGATCTACAAAAGACTAAACAGAGGCAACCAATAGCCAAAACTACCAACGTGGATATTTGTGTGAGTAAAACTGTCTCTGTATGAATGCATTAATATACAAATATAAATAATTTTATTAAGACAGTGAAGTTGTTTAGTTTTTCAGAATACTTAGTGCTACTCATTATTAAAGATATAATAAATAGAGAGAATTATCCAAATGTTAAGAAATTTCTACCAATACATATGCACAGGTAACTGAAAAAATCTGAAAATGCTCTGTGGAGTGTAACAATATCAGTTTCCTGGTATACCTCTCTGAGCAGTTGTATAAGAGATTAACCTCTGAGCACATGAGGAAGAACACTTGGTATTTCCTGTACATTGCTTTGGAAGTGTTCATATATGTACAACTATTCTCAGTAAAGGTTTTTTTAAACTCTTAATTTCAGGATGAAAAGAATGTGTTAAATGTTGTAAAAAAAGAAGAAGAAGAAGAAACGAAAAGAAACAAGCATTGTATGTGCTGATATATCATGAATATCTATGTACAACATAGACAATGGCAAATGGAAATGCATATGTCTAATTCTGACTGTGAGATTGCACAAGGGTATAAAGCATTAGTTGGTAACAATGACTTGATGATGAAAGCATCAACATGGTGTGAAGGTTTGAAGGTCTATTGAGTTAGCATCATAAAAAACTAAAAGTTAAAACTTTAGTTAAACTAAAAGTTAAAAGAGGGAAAATCTTGCAATCTCAAATAATTTCCATTTCAATTCACAACAGACAAGACTCATATATTACACACTCCTGTGGGAGCTGGATGCAAAGTCACTCATTCCTTTATCAAGAGAAAGTATTGTACACAGAAGCACAAAAACAACATAGTCACTAGTTCTGATTTAACTTTGTTTAGATTGCTTTTTAACAAAAGTCATCTGTAAACTTTAGGATATATTGTTGAAAATAAATGCTGTAGAGGAATTCTCACTGTGGTTCGATATATTCTGCTTTGTGTATTAGAGAAAGTTGAGATGGGGTCCTAAGGCATTGACAGTTCTTGTCAATGTTGCCTCAAGGTGTTGTATGGCATTTCTTCACAAAATGCTGCCTTGATATAGGAAACAGGATGTCACTGAAGGCTGCGGTTGAAGTGCCTTTCTCATAAACATGGTGTGTGAGAAAGGGTGTCAGCCTCATGCTTCAGTAAAACAAGAATTCACAAATTGAGAAATCTCATAGGACAGGAAAATTCTGAAAATAATAGGGCAGCACAAGAGAGTGACAGCTAGCTAATACATAAAACATGTAAAGATTTAGCATAGAAATGTGATGTTTCACAACTTTGCAGTAATAAATACTGACAAAAGCATCAGCCAGGAGAGAGGCTAACTCCACCAGTGATGGGTTAGCCATGCTGATGCTACAGGCCCTCCATCATGGGGAGATGAGCGTAGAATAACATCTCTGTAGTCACTCTCCTCAAGACCAAACCCCAAGTCTAATTATGAGAAAGCCTAAATTGAGGGTAAAGGCACTTGCTCAGAATAATGAATGCTGTGGAACAATCGTTGTACACTGTAAATATGTATTACTCTCATTGGTTAATAAAGAGCTGACTGGCCTGTAACCTGGCAGGAAGAGATTAGGTGGGAAAGCTAGCCATTCAGCCAAAAAAACTACCCTTGCCTCGATTGCTGACAGTATACCTAATTTACCTTTTATCATAACTAAGGAAATCTTTAAGTCTGATTAGTCTTTAACTCTATCAAAGACCCCAGAAGGGTGTAATGACACGTAATGACAGGGACATCTGGCTGCCTGGACAATCACCCAAAATTCTTCTGCAATTTTGAGGCATCAGACTTTGGCCTACAGACCTAGTATATCTGACAGACACTTGAGAATGGGAGAATTTTTAAGAACTGTCCTACCTTGTCTTGGCAAAGTTTGGCAGTCATTTTTTTTTTTTTTTTGCATCCTGCTGGTCTAGTTTGGACAATATACAGCCAGCAATTGAGGCAAGGGCATTTTTTTTTTGTCCAAATGACTAGCTTAAAAGAAAGCAAACTCCATACAGAGGTTCTTCAAAGCCCACCATCTTCTTTTGAAGCAAATTGGTGCTGTCAGAAGCAGATGAGTCTCACTGTCATGAAAAGCCTTAGGTTATATTAAATGCCATATTCTGTAGGTCTTTGAAGTGTTTGAATATCATCTACCTCTCTAAATATATCTGTTTAACCTTGAAAACATATCTAATATAACTACAAGTTTGATTACTATAGATGACTAACTACTAACCTGTATTTTTAATTCTACATTAAATTTTAAAGGAGTTACGTAAATAAGTACAATATCCCAAATAAGAGTAGAAACATACATATAGTATAGAAAAAATAAAATAAGCATACATATAGTATAGCAAAAAAAAAAAAAAGAGTCACTCTAAGGTTGGGGAGGTTCTTGTCCAAATGAAAGAATTGATGGACATTTAGCACCTGAGAATACAGCTGAAAGAGTTTAGTCTACTATGCTTACTAAACGAAAGCTCAGATGAAGCTGAGCAAAACAGAATTTACCTCAAGAATTTAAAAATCATAAAATTTGTTCTGAACATCTTTGATGAATTACTACTCATGTAAGTGATGTGTGATCAAAATGTTAGGTCTAAACCCTTTCATTAAAATCTGATTTGTGTTCAAAAACATGTTTGTGTGTCTCCATTCTTAGCAACCAAGGAGTAACAGTATTTTAAGTGTTATTTTAATCTGGTTGGCTGCTGATTCCATCAAAATTTCAAAAGATGAATAACTGTAACCCTGTTAGGCAGAACATGCTGGGTTTCATGGGAAGGTTTTAACAACTTTGTGTCCACAGGCAGTCAGTAAATCCTCTGTCTGCCCAGAACTTTGCAGTCTCTGCCAAAATTAAAATTCTAGTGTTTATAGAACTGAAAGATGGTTTGATTATAGCTTCTAGCATTACAAGGCAATCCTTCAAATAATTTCCATCAAAAATACCTTTAATTATAAAAAGAAATGAGATAATTCTTATGAGAATACACAAATGACATTGATGAGAGGCATTTTAATATCATAATGAGAAACAATAATTAAGACATATACTTTCTAAAACTTCCTGCAAAGAATAATTTTGGTTTATCCAGTGTAGGTGTCTGATGGTGGTAATTTGTGTTAGTGAACAAGTCAAAAAGTGGTAAGAAAACTCTTCAAAACCATGCTGCTTCCTTATAAATGGATCCGATTATAGCAGATGGACAACTCTAGACTAGGACTTGATAGTTATTTTCAATATAAAAAAAGTGAGTGCAAAACTTTCTAGTGTCATTATAGCTGATTAAATACATGTTGACATTCTCTTCACAGTCAAATAAACCAATTGTTTTTGTACACATAAAATTCATTCATTGAATTAATGATCATAATTGAGATAGCACTACATCATTTCTGTTCTTTGTCTATTATGGGAATATTTGATTCTACCACTAAAGTAGAATTTCTTCTCTTTATTATTTATATTTCTTGTCTTATGCATAGTGGATAACCATCTTGATGAAGCACAACAACAGTGTGTAGCACTGAGATTTTAAATATTTTAAACATTTCAGAAGTGGCAAGGGTATGTATAGATGTCACATCATCATGTGTTCTGATTGGTGTGGCTGGAAGTAGGTGTATACACACTGACTATTGTATATATGCCTGAAGTAGGTCAGAATAGTTCTATTAATGGGTTTGGTTCTTATCTTTTGGTCTTCAAAACCATTGATTTATAGCCAGAAGCAGAATCTTGTGGTTTGAATATGAAATGCACTGTGTCTAGATAATTTGTCTCCAGTTTCTAGTGCTGTCTGAGATGGTTGTAGGACATTAAGTGGAGTCTCTCTGGAAGAAGAGGGTCATTGCGGCTAGCATTAAGTTTCCATAGCCTTGTTACATGTCCTGGTCACTCTCTGCTTCCTCATCTACAAAAATGTGAAATGAAAAATACCAGCTGCAGGTTTTGCCAACACAGTGAGATTTACCACTCAAATTGTAAGCCCAAATGAACCCTTCTTCCATCAAAAACTTAGTATATAAATAATTAACCCATTAACACCATGCCATCCTGACATATTATATACTTTGGTGGTTTGAATAGGAATGCCCCCCATAGACTCATATATTTGAATGCTTGGTCATTAGGAAGTGACACTACTTGACATGGATTAGAAGGTGTGGTCTTATTAGAGGAAGTGTGTCACTGGGGGTGGCCTTAGGGGTTTCAAATGCTCAAGTTAGACCCTGTCTCTCTGTCTCTCTGCTACCTTTGGATCTGGATGTAGAACTCTCAGCTACTTTCTAGCACCATGTCTGCCTACTTCCCACCATATTGACAATGAACTAAACCTCTGAACTGTACACCAGTGCCAATTAAATGTTTTCCTTTAAAATAGTTGCCATGGTCATGGTGTCTCTTCACAGTAGTAGAACACTGGCTAAGATACACTTAATTTCAATATTGCAAAAGAAGTAGATAGAAGCAAAGTTGTATCACAATATGAAAATGATATCAGATAGTATGCAATACATAATACAAAATCAGTAGAGCCAGAAATAATAAAAAATAGACATAAACACATAATTCTTCCATATTTTCTAATATTATTTAATAAATACAAAATTATATGAAGTCATAATTTTTAACAATGTATTATTGACATTACAGCATATTTAGAGGCAAATGTAAAATAATACAAAAAGGACGAGAGAGTATAAAACTATATAGAAATTATATACATACATATATATATTTAATTTCCAGAACAGTTATTATAAACCTGAAATTGAGCTAAGTAAGGCAAAACACATAGAACACAGTGTGTCCTACAAAGTGTGCAAAGACAGAATTTATTGAAATAGGTTTTTTCACCAAAAAAATGCTAAATTAAGAGCTTATTTTTACAGTTGTGTTCAAATTTAACCTTCATTCCCCAAAGCCAACAGAATAATATTTAAAGTTGTCTACCATTGATTAATTGGCCAGAAGAACCACTAACTTATAGTCATCTTCAGAGTTTATGTCGTCTTTGGCAAGTTTGATGCTCCTTACAGAACAGTATAATTTGAATTCTATTACATCTTTTTCTTATGAAGTGATAAACACATCCTGGTCAGGTTTCATCTTGGATCTTTAACATGTTATTGATGATTGCAAGGTTTTACTTGTGGTTTGAGAGTCCCATAGCACTATGAGCCCAATTTGAGATCATTCTTCAAGTTTAAATGACCCCAGCTGCATGCTTTACCTTATTGGGTAAAGTGGCTAAAACATACTCAACCTCAACATTCTAAATGAGTGAAGTCAGTCCTTGAGTTGCATATAGAAACTACTTTGAGCAAAAATAGCAATGAATACAGTTCTTCTAACCCCAAATATATATTATGAACATAAGTTCACATTGTCTAGTATCATAATCTTACTCATTTAATGAACACAGTGTGAAGGCAAAAGGAGAATATAAGTTTAGAAACATTTATGTGAGAGTCTCCCTGTGTTACTCTTCATTTCTCTCTGTGATGAAACACCTGTGAAAAGCAACTTAAGGAAACAAGGATTTATTTTGGCTCCCAATTTAAAAGACTGAGGTTCATGGCAGGGTGGCTTCATTTCTTTGGGACACAAATGAAATAGAATATCTTGGTGGCTGGGAAGCAGAGAAATAATGATCTAGGTTACAAGACACTGATTTCAAAGACACAGCTCCACTGATTTCTTCCTCCAAGGCCTACCTCCTATGAGCCCAGTCAGCTACAAACTCATCAATGAGCTAATACAATGATAAAAATTGAAGCCTTCACAGTCTGGTCTCCTGTCTCGTGCCACCACCTGGGTACCAAGCCTTTAACTCATGAGTCTGAATAGGTATTCAATGTACAAACTACATTCATGAGTAAAGATCATCATCTCTGTACTCATCAGTTCACTCAAGGCAATTCTGAATCACTGGAAATCTAAATGACAGAATTGGTCTTCACATTTTCAGTATAAATTTAAAATGGAATTTACATAATAGAATAAGACATATCCCCAGAGAGCAGTTTAACTATTTTCAAATTTTCTGCAGACATATTTATATTAAGACCAAGCAACGTTAATATTCAAACAAGACAGGAATGATGATACATGTCCATTATCCTAGCAGCTGAAAAGGTATTGGCAGGAAGATCATTAGTCAAGGCCATCCTTGGTCACATCGTAAGAACTTGTCTCAAAAATAAACAGACAAGCAAACTATACATAGAAGGAATATTTCTTTATATTATTTTTTTGCATCCCAATCACAGTTTCCTCTCCTTCCTTTCCCCCTGGTCTCTCCCCACACCTCCTCTCTGCCACCCCCATCCACCCCTCCTCTATTTCTTTTCAGAAAATGGCAGGCCTCCCATGGATATCAACCAAACATAACATATCAAGTTGCAGTAAGACTAGGTACCTCCCATCATTTTAAGGCTGGACAAGGCAACCCAGTATGAGGAATAAGGTCCCAAAAGCTGGCAAAAGAGTCAGAGAAAGCCCCTGCTCTCACCGTTAGGAGTCCCACAAGAAGATCAAGCTACACAACTTTAACATATACAGAAGGCCTATGTCAGTCCCATAAAGGGTTCCTGGTTGTTGATTCAGTCTCTGTGAGCCCCTGTGAGTCCAGGTTAGTTGATTCTGTAGGTTTTCTTGTGGTGTCCTTGACCCCTCTGACTCCTACAATCCTTCCTCCCTTCTTCTGTAGGATTCCCCAGGTCAGCCTAATGTTTGGCTGTGGGTCTCTGCATCTGTTCCCATCAGTTGCTGGATGAAACCTCTCTGGTGATGATTGGGCTAGGCTTAGATCTATGAGTATAGCAGAATATTATCAGGCTTCATTACATTGACATTTTTCCTAGTCATGTTTGGATCTAAGAAGGAATATTTCTTGGCATCATAAGAGCCATCTTTGACAAGCCTGTACCTAACATTGTACTAAATGGGTAGAGACTCAGGGCTTCCCATTAAAATATGGAATGAGACAAGGGTGTCCATGTTTTCCACCCTTACTCAAAACAATACTTGAAATCTCAGTTGGAACAAGACAAGAGAAGGAAACAAAAAATGTATACATAATAAAGGAAGATATGAAGGTACCCTGTTTTGCATATGATATATACAGAGTATGTCAGGACCTATCCTGAAACCTCCTGGTCTCATTAAGATGGGAAGCAAATCAAACACTTTGGAAAGAAAAGTAGCCAAGCATAAATCTGAATAGCAGAAGTCTCTAATCATGTTCTTACTTTTTGGAGACAGAATTGGTTCTAAACAAAAACAAATCTATGCAGTGCTAGAATAAATAATTACGCTTAGAATGGTAACAAAGGGAATCAACTGAGAAGCCAACGGTACTTCTATATAATACCAACCCCAAAATTATTGGATTTATTTATTGATAAAGTATGCACTTTTCATGTAAGTATGTTTATAGTTAAATTGAATTGTTTGAAAATAGATGCACATCACATACTTTTTTGGCAAAACCATTTAAAATCTGCACTTTGGAATTTTCAAAGGCATGGTCGGTAGTTATTAACTAGTCACTATGTTGTATAATATATATCCACCATAACTAAGCAAAATATGTCTTTTAACCACTAGCTCCTCAACCTCCAAACACATTCTCTGATAACCACCCTTTTGCTCTGTTTCTATGTGCTCAATTTTCTTGGATTTTACATGTGAGATCATGTAGTATATTTTGTGTGTGTGCCTGATTTATTATACTTGATAGAATATCCTTGA
This sequence comes from Peromyscus californicus insignis, assembly GCF_007827085.1. Taxonomy (NCBI): domain Eukaryota; kingdom Metazoa; phylum Chordata; class Mammalia; order Rodentia; family Cricetidae; genus Peromyscus; species Peromyscus californicus. Next base: position 74,013,706 of record NW_026294402.1, on the reverse strand, counting down.
AGGTAAATCAAGTTGTCACACATGACAAGATTCCCTGTAGCTGAATTTCTAAAATGGTCTTATTAAATAAAAAACACAGAGCCAAATATAGGGCTGAAAGCCTTAGATCAGGGAAATAGGGAAAACCACCAGCCAACCTTACCTCACCAACTCTGCAGCTTCCAAAATGTATGACTTCCTGTCTACCCAGGCTTTATATGCCTTGCTTTTCTGTCCTCTCATTGCTCTCTTAGCTCAGCTACCTCGCTTCCTCTTCCTACACAGCTCTGTCACTGTCTGTATGTCTGTATAGACCTCCAGGTCTCTATGGTTGGTACTGGGATTAAAGGTGTGTATCACCATGCTTCCCTCTGTTCCCTAGTGTGGCCTTGAACACAGAGATCCTGCCTGCTAAGAGATTAAGGGCGTGTGCTGCCTGACTTTGTTTACTTAAAAGGGCTGGCCTTTTCCCCCTGATCTCCAGGCAAGCTTTATTTATTAACGCACAAATAAAATATCACCACATTTCAGCACAAATAAAATATCGCCACAATTCCCTTTGTTTTTTAAGACATTGTATCTACAATTTTTACCATTATGCTTGCTAGTGTTACATCAACTTGACACAAACTAGAGTCAGCAGAGAAGAAGGAGTCTCAGTTGAGAAAACGCCTCCATAAGATTGCAATACAGGTAAGCCTGTAGGGCATTTTATTAATTAGTGATCAATGGGGATGAGCCAGCCCATAGTGGGTGGGGCCACCCCTTGGGCTGGTAGTCCTGGGTTCCATAAGAAAGCAGTCTGAAGAAGCCATGAGGACCAATCCTCTTTTCTACACATGCTTACCAATGATTAACATTCATTATTGATGAAATCCACTCTGCCACGATAAGGTGATTCCTCATTTTAATTTATTTCCCTATTGATTAATGAAATCACACACTTTTATATACCTGTTGACCATTGCTCTTTCTTTGACGAATCTTAATGTAGATAATATGCCCATTTTCTACTTAGATTATTTGACTTCTTGATATTAAATTAATTATTCATTCTAAATATTGTTATGGTTTGAATGTGTCTTTCAAAAGGCTTATGAATGAAAGGTGTGTTTACCAACTGGTGGCCCTGTTATAGGAGGTCCTGAAAAACCTGAAAAGGTGGGATCCAAATTGAGTACAGTGATTAATCCAACAGGTGTTTAATAAAATAGTGAACAAATATTAACTTCTTCAATAAAAAGTAGTATAAATATGTGGGGAGTTGCAGATGTATGTGTATGTGAATGAGTGAATATTTCTATCTAATTATTAATCTTGCTAAATTATGGCATAAGAAACTAATAAGAATTAATCAGTTCTTATAAAAGTTATTATGCCTCTTTTTACAGGCGTTTTCTTATAATTCTATGGTCTTTTCCTTTAAGGATTACTCCTTTATGAGTGGCTAGGTCCCATGTTTTGCTGTGGCCAGGCAGGGATTAAGATATTCATTTAGCACATGAAAATATTAAATAAAGACTTTCAAATGGATATGTAAACATGCCCTAAGACAGTTGGGGTGTTAGGGAAAGATCAATGGGAAACATAAACATCTGCCTTTCTGGGAAGTTTTAACAAGTAAACCAGGCGAAGCATGCAATTTGAATGATCAAATTCACTAACACGTGATAAAATGTGCCTTTTTCACTTTTACAAAGTGGACAAAATAAACACGTTCTTCTGCTAGACCTGAGGTCCAAACAGCTTTGTGAGTCAGTTGGTGATCATGTTCTGTGTATCTTGCAAGTCCTAACCAATGTCAGTAAATTGTTATGTAGAATACCCAGCCACAGGATTCTCTTCCTCCTACATTGTGTAAGTTAGGATCTTAGACCAAGTTGAATATGCATTATCTACAAAATTTATTTGAATTGATATTTAAATGACCTCACACAAAATCCCTAAAGTAAAACAAAATACCACAAAAATCTTACTCCTTTCTCCTCCTCAATTTTCTCAGAGTAGAATTTGGGGAATTAAACTATTTTAGCTAGAATTATGTAATCAATTTAAAAGTATTAGGTGGTCGCATTTTCATCATTGAAACATAATAATATTATTAAACAGTATATTATGATGTAGTTATTTAGTTCTCTGTTTCTATGCTGTTTTTCATCCAGATTCAACTTATATTTTCTTTCTGTTCCATGTTGACCACAAACCACAATAAGCAAAAGTATAAATATCTCCTAGACAAACCCTGTTTTTTCCTGATTCTGACTTGTTCTTGTCTGAAGTTTATTTTCCAGATTCTCTTTAAATATTATACATTTTTGTAAAGGCTTAACGTGACTTGTTACCTTCTCTAAGAACCTCTTCCTCCCTTCACACTTCTGCCAAGAATACCCTCTCAGTATCATGCAGATACAGCTTTACCATGTACTACATTGTGTCTCAGCTGCTAGTCAATACAGTGGTGGGAAGCAGAATCACATTTTAAACTCTGAAGAATACTCACACCATGTCCCTTGCAGCAATCAATACAGTCCCAGACACAGAGTATGCATTCTAAAAATAAAACATTTGTTGTATAAATAGGTGCCTATTTTTTTTATAATCACTGGTTTTTGGTTAACAAAATATTTAAATGTTTAGTCAAATACAATAAAAATCTTAACTACAATTGTAAAGGCTTCTTTAAACTGTAAAATGAAAACCAACTTTAGTAGAAGTGGAGACGGCACATGAAGGGGTAGATTTTATTTGTCAATGTAGTAACCAAAGCATTTAAGAATAGAAGCAATTCCAAAAGAGCAAACTAAAGCCTAGAGGGGGTGATATACTAATTAATAAAAACACACTGAAAGTACAAACCAGGAATAGATAAAGAAAGCATGCAGATTATTGTCAGAACACAGGCTTCCCAATACAAACAAACAAAAAATTGAACAAATTTTTAAAATTCCAGATAATCTCAGCTCCTGAGTTGCAGGTGGTCCTGAAGTGGAGGGGACCCTAACTCACAACTTGGGATCATTTCCCAGTCGTCACGTCATCGTGGTTTGCATTAGGAGTGCTGTCTGAAGAAACTGCTGGTACAGAGTGGGGAACAGAAGAGAAAGGACTGCTTCCTTCTTTCCTCTGCTCATCCCTTGGGTCTATAATCAGGAAAAGGCTGGGAGAACCTGATACTTTAGGAAAGGAATCCAGGGTAGTAGCAAAACGCAGACAAAATGAGTCACTGGCAATAAATAATCACTTCTCTGTCTGGCATTGGGAAAATAAAACAGTAGAGCTCTTTAGAGCGGTATCAAGACATCTTCTCCAGTTTCGCTGAGGTTCCCAAATCCATCTTCGAGTCAACACTGCTATCCATACACACGCCAGGTCCCCACTGCCTTCAACCTATTCCATGAGCACAGTGTCTGGTGTGGTTGCTACTCCTGAAATAGGCTTCCATAAAACAGCATCCTCATCATTTTATGGTGACCTTCTAGGGCTTGCTGGCCTGGAATGTCCCAATCTATATAGCTGCACAGCAGGGTCTTCTTCCAGTAGCCACAGTTCATGCATTTACAAAGCCTGGCTGCAAATAGCAAAGTATTCCTCTATAACAAAGAGCTTGGTCATGGAGCATGGTGCCTGCCATCTTCCAGCTCCCCCTGCAAAGCCATTGCTGAAGCGCAGGCAGGCAGGAGGCAATCGGCCTTCGGCCCTATCTCCCTACAGGAATTGTAGGAAACTGGTTCTGATGCTCCAAAATATTTCCAGACCTTGATGTGTCTCAGGTGAGACTGACTGAAGCATGAGCAGTCCCCAGAGAGCAGGAAGCAGCCTTGATCCTCTCCATACAATCCTTTCCTGGCAGTAACCAAACCTTGCCTTTTGCTTCCAATCCTGTTAACCACAGGAACAACAGTCTTGGCTGGGAGTTCGATTCCACCTGGTGAAAATCAAGTACTAGATGGATTTCCAACAATTCCATCCACAGGACACCCTTCCCTTTTTCTCCCTCTTGTCAAAGCTGAGGCCAAGGCTTCCCTTTTTAACTACTGTTCGTGAGGTGCCTTTGGAGCCTGCTCCCTGTTCAGCAGAAGGCCTCATAGATATCTGACTTACTGTTTCCAGTGATGAACACTGTGAAACCATTGAAGATGGAAGGATCTATCTCCTTGTCATTTAGGTGAGGTCAAAAGGAACACAGCCTCGCTCCCACCTCCTGGTTTAATGGGGCAGTAGGAGGGAAGTTCTGCAGAAGCTTCTGGGGACATAGTCAAGTTCTGTGGAGACTGTAGCTATGACTCAAAGATAACAGAAGTACCAAGCCCCGACAAGCAGCCAGGTATGTTTGAACCTATATCCCCAGAGCCTAGTCAGGTCCCTTCCACATCACATCAGAAGGAACAACACTTTTTGCTTCCACTTTGCCATATCAGGAGTAATTTCCTGGGCACCAAAGTCAAAGGGCACTGTCTGAAATATTTTTCCCTCATTTAGTTCTATGAACTAAAAGTTTTTTTTTTTTATTTCTTTTTTTTTTTTATTAATTTATTTTGCAATACAATTCAGTTCTACATATCAACCACGGATTCCCTTGTTCTCCCCCCTCCCGTCCCCCTCACCTTCCCCCCAACCCCCCCCCCCATTCCCATCTCCTCCAGGGCAAAGCCTTCCCCACAGACTGAGGTCAACCTGGTAGACTCAGTCCAGGTAGGTCTAGTCCCCTCCTCCCAGGCCGAGCCAAACAATCCTGCATAGGCCCCAGGTTTCAAACAGCCAACTCATGCAATGAGCACAGATCTGGTCCCACTGCCTGGATGCCTCCCAAACAGATCAAGCCAATCAACTGTCTCATCCATTCAGAGGGCCTGATCCAGTGGGGACCCCTCAGCCATTGGTTCATAGTTCATGTGTTTCCATTCATTTGGCTATTTGTCCCTGTGCTTTATCCAACCTTGGTCTCAACAATTCTCGCTCATATAAACCCTCCTCATTCTCGCTAATTGGACTCCCAGAGATCCACCCGGGGCCTAGTCATGGATCTCTGCATCCAGATCCCTCAGTAGTTGGATGAGGTTTCTAGCACAACAATTAGGGTGTTTGGCCATCCCATCACCAGAGTAGGTCAGTTCGGGCTGTCTCTCGACCACTGCCAGCAGTCTGTTGTGTGGGTATCTTTGTGGATTTCTGTGGGCCTCTCTAGCACTTTGCTTCTTCCTATTCTCATGTGGTCTTTATTTACCATGGTCTCCTATTCCTTGTTCTCCCTCTCTGTTGTTGATCCAGCTGGGATCTCCCGCTCCCCCAAGCTCTCTTTCCCTCAACCCTCGCCTTTCATTACCGCCACTCATGTCCAGGCTGTTCATGTAGATCTCATTCCAAAAGTTTTTTAACTGACTTCCCACCAGAGCAATTCCTTATCAGCTTTGATGTTAGCCTGGAGGACTGTGTTTACCAAGTTCTAAGTGCCTGACCAAGGTAGCACCTATTGAAGAAGTTTTAGGAATTGATCGATGTAAGACATTTTTGTGGGATGTTTGTTCTGTATGCTGTGAATGTGTTGCTCTGATTGGTTGATAAATAAAACACTGATTGCCCAGTAGCCAGGCAGGAAGTATAGGTTGAATAAGTAGACAAGGAGACTTCTGGGAAGGAAAAACGGAACTGACGAGAGATACCAGCAAGGTGCTCAAGGAGCAATATGTAATTGGATGCAGGTAAAGCCATGGAACATGTGGCGATATATAGATTAATAGTTATGGGCTAATTTAAGATATAGAACTAGCTAGCTAAAAAGCTTGAGCCATGGCTATGCAGTTATAATTAATATAAGCCTCTGTGTGTTTACTTGGGGGACATGAGTGGGAAATATTTGTCCGAACCACTGGTAGGTTGGGACACAGGAAATCTTCCAGTTACAAGACATCAAACAAAGTCTCAAGGCCAGTTATGGTGCCTGAAGAGTGCCGCGCAGGCAACTGAACACTGCACTGTCTCCAGAGGTCTTTGTAAACAAAGACCACCCAGGTCAGAGTCCTTCCCGGTCAGAGGCCATCCCAGTCAGAGCCGTCCTAAGCCAGAGGTCACCCCAGCCAAAACCAACCCCAGCCAAAGCCAACTCCAGCCAGAGATCACCCCAGCCAGAGGTCATCCTAGCCAGAGCACTCCACAGCTAGATCCTGGCAGCTCTTTAGATATATTTTCCCTTTAACAGCATCCATTCACTAGGAAAACAATGCAGAAAACATTTATCAATAGTTACAATTATCTCAATGTGCCTAAGCTCATCTGATTTATACATATCATTCCTTGATTGTACATATCATATCATTGATACATGTATGTATCAATGCCACTTTTCAAGACAAACTTCTCATGTCATATTACAGCTAGGATTCTTTACTTAAGACTTTTAAACATCTGTGCTGTTATCCACAAATCAAGATTTTTAACAAAGCATCTACATTTCTCTATGTTCTTGTTCATTTGTGGAACATTCTGATCTATAAACCTCTTTTCCAAGCCCTCATAAAAGCTGCACAAAATTTCCTTCTCTGAATGTTTTTTTTTGAGACTTTTTTCTTTTTTCTTTTATTTTTGTCAACTTCTCCTTTACAAAAATTGAATGCTACGTCACTAAATATAAAAAGTTCAGAATTTCTTTCCTCTCATGGAGAATGGTCCCCATTTTCACTCTTGCCAGATTTCCTTCTGTTTTAAAAGGAAAAAGCTTCATGTTTGGTTAAGTATTTGATCTCTTCCATTTTGTTTCTTAAAACTTTTTCTACAGTGCTAATGCTCATATATTACTCATAAATTAAAATTTTAAAATTTATTTTTGCTATATTTTATCTGGTAAAATTAATGCCTCTAGAATTACCAGATATTTCTGAATTCTGTTTTCTATACATCGCCTTTACCTTTGTTCCTTGAATATAGTTTACTTGGAAGACATAAATACCATCCCTCTCTTAATGAATGATAAAATGAGTATATTTAAACACCATTACCTAAGAGAGAAACCTCTGGGCAAGCTAAGGGACATCTACAGATTTAGTTAGTTGAAGTAGGAAGGCACACTCTGGTTGTCAGCATCACCGTTCTGTGTCCTGAAGTTCTGAACTGAATTTTAAAGGAAGGAAGCCAGCAAACACCAGTATTCTTCTCTTTCTGCTTTTTGACTGTGGATGCAATGAGCCCAGGCACCCGGCCACACCATATTCCTGTTGCCGAGACCAACAGTGACAGACTGAACCTTCAAACTGTGACCCAAGAAAGACCCTTCCTTTCACACATTGCTGGTGTCAAGTACTTTGTCATGGTTGGGAGAGAAGTATAATCCAGGGGGCTGACCATCACACCCCTCTCTGTCTGCAGACCTCCGTGAATCAGACACCTCACTGGGTTGAGTATGTTACTAGTTTCAAAGAGATGTACAGACTTCCTGTTTTGAGTTACTGAGCCACAATTTCCAATTAAAACCATAAATTGCTAAAGTCTACATCTTAAAACTATCAGTGAACAACCCAAAATCACATGCAGAAAGTATTCAAAATTGTTATTTTTATCTCATCAGGGAACTCCCACCATTAATCATGTTTATAAACATGTTGATGAAGAAACAATGTGGTTTGACATTGAACTAATTTGTAGGGGAAAGATGTGTGCTTAAAGAGTAAAGAGAAAAAGGAGGCCTGGGGTGATGGCCAGTGGATGAAACACTTGCTGGACACGTTCAGGGACCTGAATTTGAGTCCCCAGAATCAACATACAGTAGGACAAGGTAGTAAGTGTCTGTAATCCCAGGGTTGCTAAACGATGGGAGCTGGAGGCAGGAAAATTCCCTGATCCGTTAGCCTAGCTTACGAGGTAGCAAACCACCACCACCACAGCAACACAGCAACAACACCACAACAACACAGACGGGGGAGCATGCACACACGCACACACATACACACAGAAAATAAAAAACTAAATCTAGAACAAAACATTGATTTGTTGAGTGACACTTGCAATGTAGTACTGTCCTCTATGATTCTCTATGAACTCATGGGCACATCTAATGTCTTTATGAAATCCTGATGCTTTAAGCGTGGTCTTTTCTTACTCTAAAGATAGATCAGATTGACAGTCAAAATGTTAAACGACAATGTAACTGTTTGCCAAAAGCTATGATTCTTCATGAACAAACAAATAAATGAATAAATAAATAAATAAATAGATAGATAGATAGATAATTCTGATTAGTTACTAAGCACAAAACATCCTTGTGAATGAGACATTCCCAAGTAAATGTGAATTATCAAATGCAAACTAGGGCTCTTGTGTTAGAATTCGTGGACCTGGAGTCAGTGAGCCTGCCCAGCTCTCACATGAAAACCCAGCAGTAGAGATGATTGGCAATCCTTCAACAAGGAAACCAAGGCTCCACAGGTTGAACAATTAAAGGTTCCATAGATGAGGACAAACTCTGAAGACTGGAAAGAGCTATGGACCCAGGAGTCAGGACTTGTAGGAGCACAGTAGAAGCTGCAGGAGCCATCGGCTGGGGCTAGTGAAATAACAATAGGAGAGGGAGTTGGTACTTCGAGTCAGTTACATGCCTGTGAGGCAGCAGGAAAGTGAGTGTGATTTGCTGTCTGCTTTCAAGCTCTAATAAAAATCCCTTTAAAGTTAAAAATAGATCATATTCTAGTGAAAGAGAGAAAATGCAATCGTATAAAGTGCTTAAATAAAAAAAAATCATAAACAGCAGAAATCATTAGGAGATAAAACCAGGAGCAAAGAATAAAGGCCAAGTGACAGTTAATTTTGACTGTCAACTTGACTGGATTAAATCATGCCTAGGTCTGTGGCATATATCTGCAGAAGCCTGTGAGAGGGCTTCCGGACATGATTGCATTCAGAGGGCTCTGGGTTAGTCAGCACTGCTCCCCTAAAGTGGCTGTGTTATTGGGAGACAATAAGAGGTACGGCTGTCTGGAGTAAACAGGTCGCTAGGGGCATTCCTTAGAGGTGTCTCTTTCCCTGCCTCTCTCCTCTAGCCCCTCTTCTTTCTGCTGCTCATCCACTTCACAAAAGACTCTCTGCCATATGCTTGAACTGCCATGATGTCCTGTCCAAAGCCCCCAAAGCCATGGACAAAATTCTGGAAAACTGTGGTCAAAAATAAGCAACTTCTTCTCTTCAGGGTGTTTTGACAAGTGTTTTGTCACAGTGAAGTGAAAACTAACAGTGTACAAACAGACATCAAATAGCCACGGGCTTTCATGGAGCTTATCCCAGACAAAATTGAGTATCTTTGAACATATCAAATATTCAAGCATCTTCTGTGAGAAACATGTAACTTTGACTGCAGCTTTGGTTTCTTCAAAGGACAAACTCTTATGGAAATACCTAGAGTAAGTGTCATAGAGCATCCTTGTTTTCTGGTGAAAAGGGATTCCAAGCCAAACTGTTCGAATCAGCCCCATGCTTCCTCTCTATAGCACAATGAATATTGGACATAGGATAGGTCTTAGTGCAACCTCAGAATTGTTCCTTTATTTGGCATAAATATACATTAAATATCGCTCTCAGGGATCTTGGCTCTTCACCTATTCTGAGAATCCTGAATATGGGGAAGTATTCTTGATTTCTGTCTCAATCTACCTAATGAGAAGCCTGAAAACCTCTATCCCTACCTACCTCCCCTTGATAAACAATGCATGTCAAGTGGAATATTCATCCACTTGTCTCCCACATCAGAAAGTTTACTGTACTCTTAGGGAAACTAAGCTTTACTTTCCACACATTCTGTGAGTGTCAGCATTTTTTCTGGGCATTATTAGAGTCAGCTTTGCATGGCTATGGGCTCTGCCACTGCCAAAGATTACTCTGCCAACCAGAAAAAGTTCAACATACATTTGTAGAAATGATAGAATCAGTTCTTCTGTATGGTGACTCTACTACACTAAAAATTGAGGTGCTTTCATGCTTCTGAAAGGAATGGGAAATAGTAGAGAGAAAGTGAGTTCAATGACTTATAACATAGAAGCCTTGGTGCTCTGTGACGTTGTGACAGCAGCATTGCTGTCTCTTTCTACTCTTCATATTTCACATGCAAATGCTCCTTGGTATTTGATGAGACTGTGTTTTCCACGTGTGCTGCAAATATTTTCCACTCACCTATTCCTTTAGACTTTGCTTAAGAAAACAATAATCTCAACAAAAAGAACATAAAATTGAATGAGTCTTACAAATTTCCGTTTTTTTCATACCAGAGTTTTCATAGGGTGAATCAGGAGTAAGAAATTTCTCCAACAGAATAACTGCTTCCCAGTTATCAGGTCCAATGGGAAAAAAATAGACAGCATGAAACTGTAATCTTCTCACACAGGGTGGTGAGGTTGAGGGCTGAGTTGCAGAAACCCAGCTCCTTTTTTTTTCTGGGCATAGGAGATTCAGCCATTCAGTCAACACATTCTGCTCTCTAGACAGCATGCAGAAAAGGAAGAATCAATCAATGTCCCTTCCTATAAGAGCTCTAAAGACATTTTAGCAACCATAAAATGCAGTAGGAAGTGTTATTATATAAGAAGTTAAAAAAAAATACTATGGTAGTTCACAGAAGGAAGACAAGGCTTAATGCTAGGAGATTATTAGTGTCCTGAGGCTGGATCACGATTATGGAGAAGATATAGACATGTGAAAATGAAGATGAGAATTCTAGACTCAGGGTACAGCACTAGAAAAACATCACTTTTTTCACTGGATTAGATTCTATTAAGTCAGTAAAAAATTAAAAATTGCCAATAACAGTTTTTATTGTTTTAAGTACAACTTAGCAATTTATTGTCTCGGATTTGAACTGATATTTTTAACCCCTGCTTTCTTATGCTGGAGATGGGACTCTCTGTTCAGTACATTATTCCAATAGGAGGTGTAAGATCAGCGTTTGAATCTTCATGGAGGAAGGGAAATGTTTCTGTTTTCCTTTCCTGTATTTCCAATGAGTAGCCCCCAGTGTTGTATTCTCATTCTCTGTGAGGCAATTTTTTGGACACAATACCAGAATTAAATTTATACCTTTTACCACTTCCCTTGGGAGACCCTGAGCAGCCAACGTTATTTTCTCAGAGTTCTGGTCAGAGGCATAGGAGGCTTCCCCTGACCCCCAGATCATATCTGTTGAGAAACTGTTCACCCTTCCCTCCTGCTGCAGGCTCTGGGCCACTTCTTCACCCTTTGTCCTCCCTGCTCTGCCCAAGATCGCTGCTGTCCTAACTTGACTGCCTCTTGACTTTTCAGCATTCTTTGATGATGTAGTTACTTTCTACAATGCTAAGTTCACAAACCAATCCCTGTTCAATGATTAATGGGTTTCTATATCTAGATACAATCCAGTTACAACATGGATTTCATAAAATCTGCAATATTATTGCCAGGTGATGGTGGCGCATGCCTTTAATCCCAGCACTCGGGAGGCAGAGGCAAGTGGATCTCTGTGAGTTTGAGGCCAGCCTGGGCTACAGAGTGAGTTCCAGGAAAGGCTCCAAAGCTATACAGAGACACTCTGTCAAAAAAAAAAATCTGTAATATTGGTGAAAATTCCCACATCACAAAATTCTATTGCCATTTTCACTAGAAATAAAATGTTTTTACAGATTTGCTGGTTGTTAACAAAATATATAGCTCATAAAATATTTCAATTGTGTGTCCCACTTGTGGGATTAGAAAGTAGCTAGCTTCCCAAAGATCAGTGGAGAGCACAGTCTGCCTTGACTGAAGAGTGTCTTCACTTTGTTCACGTGCTTTCTCTCTACTTCTCCAACTTAGCACTGCGCGACTTTTAAAAGCTCTGCTTGAAACTGATGTCTCCATCACTGCTTTGTGGTTTTCTAGGTGTTGAACTGAGCCCCACAGATGGTGCCCAGCACAGAGCATGAGCCTTTGTTTTTGAAATTTGTCTCAGCTGTCCTAAAGACATGGCTATATTTTTTAATTAATATACATATATAATCTTACACATTTCAAAGGATAGCTACTATTAACTGTGACTAGATTTAAATAGGTTGATAGAAATCTAAATTCAGTAAAAAAATTGTGTATGCTTTGTTTCAGTCTATTAAAATGATTCTAAGTATATATTTTCAACGCTTAAAATCTCACGATTTTTACTAATGTGTTAATTTTTCTTACTCTCTTCAACAAATCCATATAAACCAACAATTGTATTACTAAAATTTCATACATTTCAACAAGTTCCTTCTAACTTCTTCATGAGTTGAAACACAGCAAGGGTAATCAGTAACATATGAAACCTTATTTTCCTGCTGACACTCCTTGATATAACTTGCTTTTGACTCTTGGTGAAATATCTTGAACTCATTAGAGATTGTTTCCCTATTTTCAGATAAATTTATTCCAGTGAATTATCTAAGATGTGGTTGAAAAGATTTAATATGGAACTGGTTATATAAGAATACAAATGATGCCTTCAATTCAGAAGAAAATACTTTTAACTACTGCCATAATAATGATGAATTCAAATTATGTTTTAGTGGTCCATATCTTAAGAGCTTTCCAGAAAGAATAACTATGGCACTAACGTTCATTATCTAGAGAATTATCTCAAAATTGAAAATATGCAATCATGCATCACTTAATGAAAAAAAAAACATTTCTAAGAAACTTGTCTTCAGGTGATTTTGATATTGTGTGAACATGATAGAGTATACTGACACAAACATCATTATCCCGTCTCTAGGTTATATAATCTTATAAGACCAATGTCATGTAAGGACTTTGTCTTTAATATGTGGCACATGAATATATAAATAATGTTGTTTTATTGTTTGTTATGGTTTACTGAAATTCAATTACTATAGTAATTATTGATAACACTAGTTTATGTTCTATATTTTTTTTCCTTTAGTGAAAATGGTATCCAGTATCTAGGCAGAATAAACAGGTCAAAGTAATCATTCTCTTAGATATTTTCCTTAAGGCGCTTTCTATTAAATGAAACTAATAGATAATGTGAACTATGATTTCTGGCAGATTAAGGCCAACTAATGAAATACATGATTCTGGATATAATGATAATTACTAGGTTTTTTAGAAACATGACATTTTAGATAACTTTGAATCAAGTAGTCCTGTGGATTCTGGTGTGATGTTGGCATGGTTAACACAACTATAAACATAGACAGTTGCATGGACACAAAAATAGGAGCTGAGATCTGGTTTGAATGACATCACAGTCACTCATTGAAAGCATGTGGAAATGTGGGGAAACGTTCATCTCTAAGGTAAACAAACAAGAACAAGAAAACAGAGAGGAGTTTTCAGAAAGATGGGAGGAACCCGGCAGTAAAGAGGGTAAAGCTCTATTAAGAACAAGAAAGAAAAGATAATTGGAATATTGCTGTAAAGCTTTAATTAATGGTTAGTGGACAGAATTGTCCTTTGTGTACAAGGTAACTCCACGAGTGTATGTTTAGTCTGTCCCAACTATTGGGGTATTTTTTCTGACATGTATTTAAGTGTGTGTGTGTGTGTGTGTGTATGTGTGTGTGTGTGTGAACTTCTCTGTTTGAGGGTCAGAGGACAACTTCTGTGTTTCTCTTCTTCCACCACATAGATTTCAGAGATTAGACACTGGTTGCCAGGCTTGGTGGCAAGCAAGTGCCCTTACCACCTACACCAGCTCACCAGCCCCCAACTGTAATTCTTTAGTGTATAGAACTATTGCTGTCATAAAATTGATACTGTAGTTATTATTTATAAGTTCTGAAAATTTTAAGTTATAAAACTATTCGCCTTAAATCCCAAAGAGAACCCAAGCAAATTCCAATCATTCATTGTACCCAAAAGGTTTGGCAATCACTGCCAAGTATCTCAGTTAGGGTTTTTATTGCTGTGAAGAGATACCATGACCACAGAAACTCTTATAAAGTAAAATGTTTAATTGGGGGCTGGCTTGCAGTTTCAGAGGTTTAGTCCATGACCATCATGGCAGGAAGCATGGCTGATGCATGACAGCATACAAGCAGACATGGTGCTAGAAAAGGAGCTGAGTTTTACATCTGGACCAGCAGACAGCATGAAGAGATCTGTGTGCCACTAGACTGGCTTAAGCTTCTGAGACCTCAAAGCCCACCCTAATAACCCACTTCCTGCAACAAAGCCACACCCACTCCAGCAAGGTCACACCTCCTAATTGTGCTGTGAGCCTATGGGACCATTTTCATTCAAACTACCACAGCTTTTCTAGTAATCTGTTGATAATCATTTTTTCCTACCTTTGATTTATTATGAAGGCTGTTGTTTTGAACAGTGATGTACTCATATTTAAGTTCCTGCTTTCAGTTCCTGTGAATATATATTCATGTGTGAAACTACTGGGTCATGTGTTAATTTTTATTTTTAATATTGAGGGACAGCTGTATTTTCATAGGATTCCCAACATGTTACATGCTCATTGTCAATGCTCCATATTCCAGTTTCCCATAATGTCACTAATATTTGTTACTTTTCATTTTTAAATGATTGTGACTCTAGTACATGTGAAGGAATATCTTAATTTTGCTTTTACTTATCTTTCCAAATTATAATAATGCTGGATTCCTTTCATATTCTTATTGGCTGTCTTTGGAAAATATCTGTTCAAATGTACTGCTCATTTTGCAAATAGAGTGTTTGACTGTATGGTCATCATTGTTGAATTATAGGCCTTGTACTGTATTAGTAGAACACTGAGTGGTATTGACATATTAATAGTGTATGTTTTTATACCCATGCATGTGGTTATCTTCCCATTAATTTAAACCTTCTGTAGCTTATTTTAGAAATTATGTTGTTTTCAGCATACATGTCTTTGTGTTTACAGGAGCTATTACATGTGGAATGTTCTCCTATCTTTTCAGATTGTTCATTGGAAGCATTAAGAAACAAATTGGTTTTGTATGTTAAACTTGTACCCTACATTCATGCATGAATTTTAATAGTGTGTGTGTGTTTGTGTGTGTGTTTAGAATCTCTGAGACTGCTTATGTGTAAGACTTTATCTTTTCAGAGATCTCCAACAGTGTGAACATGTGTATAATTGCCAGATTATATGGTATGTATATGTTTAGCTTTATAAAGAACTGATAAAAATGTTTCCCAAGTAGCTGTTTCATTTTACACTTTCAGCAACAATGCATGAAATATCCAGTTGGTCTCCAGCACTTGATATAGTTACTACTTTAACTTTAGCTACTCTGGTTGGGTAGTGTATTGTTTTTCTAGTTATAATTTGAAAAAAATAGAAAAGTTTCTAGTTATTTATTAGTTATTGCTGTTGCAATAAATACCAAGACCCAAATCAACTTATAAAAGAAAAGTTTATTTTAGCATTGTTTCCAGTGAGCTAGAATAAATAACGGCAGGGAAAGAACCCAGCTAGAAGAGGAATCTGGCTGATCACAAATCTTCACACAGGAAGCAGTGAGCACAAGCAGGAAGTGAATGAAGTTACACACCTTTGAAGACTGAATCTTGCCTTCCAACAATAAGGCTGGACCTACTAAAGCTTCCATAATCTCCACAAACACCACCCACCAATTGCATGAGCCTGTAGGGGTGTTTCTCACTCAAACAGCAGCAGGCAGCAACAGCACCATACGTTGTTTTTGATTTGCAGTTCCTTAGTGCATAACAATGTTGATCATTATTTTCATGTACTAATTTATCATTAGTATGTCCTCTTCAATAAACTGCCCTTGCAAGTCTTCAGGCATATTACAATCACTGTGTTCATTTTCCTACTGTTTATTGAGTTTTATTATATACTTGTCACATATATGTTTTTAAAATATTTTATCCCAGAATATGGCATGTATTTCAATCACTTTTATAGTATAGTTAATGAAGAAAGAGATTTTTATGAAGTTTAAACTTATTTTTTTTATCTATTATGTTTTTCCAATGTATAAATACAGTAATCGCTATATCTAAAAACTCCCTCCTAGTACAAGGTCAAAACAATTTTGATTATTTTTTTTTCTTCTGAAAGTTTCATTTTCATAGTGGTATCTACACTCCATTTTTGAGTTTATTTCTTCTTTCATGTTTTTTCTCTTCTGTGGAAGCTTCCTAATAATACAGAATTTAAATGGAATAACAATACAAGGAGGGAGACTTTCTCAACTAAATATCATATGTCTTAGTTAGGGTTTCTATTGCTGTGAAAAGACACCATGACCATGACAACTCTTACAAAGGAAAACATTTAATTAAGGCTGGCTTTCAATTTTAGAGGTAGAGTCCATTATCATCATGGTGGGAAACATGGTAGTGTAAGAAAGCAGGCAGACATGGTGCTGGAGAAGGAGCTGAGAGGCAGCAGGGAGAGACTACCACACTGGGTGTGGCTTGAGCATATATGAGACCTCAAAGCCCACTTCCAGAGTGACATGCTTCCTCCAATAAGTCCACACCTATTCCAACAAATTCACAAACCTCCTAATAGTGGCATTCCCTATGGGCCAAGCATTTAAATACATTAGTCTTTGAGGGTCATACCTATTCAAGCCACCACACAAACAAAACCCCAATACCAGGAAGGGGTTAGATCTTTTTGAATCATTGACCCAAGAGGTTACATAGACCTCCCCAGAGATTACAGGATATTGCCAATGCTATTGGTTACCTTCCACGACCCAATAGTAAGAGTCTATGCTGGAGATAACACATACTTATGTCATCTAACATGGAGAAATAAAACTGAAGCTCAACTAGAAGCTTCAGTCATAATGAACTACATTCATAGCACCAGAAGGCATTATTCATGTGACTGGAGAGGGAAAAGCATTCCTCGAGCTGTGAACCATGAAAGCTATAAAAGTAACTTGCCTGTAAGATACACTGATGCAATAGTGGCACAAATATATGAAAGTAACCAACCACTTTTTGTTGTTGTTGTTGTTGTTGTTGTTGGATTTAAGACTTACTCCATGAGATGGAATCCATACCTGACACTGTTAGTGAGGCCAAGAATCTGGAACTAGATAAATCATTATGGGCCCTAGGGAAAGACCAACTACAATGATTGTGCTAAGTGAATGTAGTAATAAAACAACCCCTAATAACATACTGCTATACTCATAGATCAGTATATTGCTCAGCCCTTATTAAAGAAGCTACTTCTTCATAAGGTATTTGAGTTGATAAAGGAATTCTTCAAAGATATATCTGAAAAGATTTTGGCAAACAAGAGCACCAGACTGAGAAAACAGAAAGAACCAAAGGATGGCATGAAAACTACTTCTTAACCCTGTCACCAAGCTCCAGTTACAATATATACTCCTTTGTTATATACTAAATTAATAAGCCCTAAACATATCAATGTTGTGTTTTAGCTATCCCTGTATCTCCCAGTGAGTCTAGAAAAGTGTCTTTCACATAGTGGGTGCTATGACTATGGTGAAATCCAGAATTGAATTATTTTTACTGAATTAGAAACTGGGGTCTTATTAGCTATTTATTTTGTGCAAAGAAATTTTTAATAACTGATTACAAACAGCTTTTATGGAGATAGTTTATTGTCATAGCAATTTAAATACATTTTAGAATCCATGGAGGCATGGGAATTTATTGTTTGTAGAGAGCATTGTTTTATTTATAGCCAACTCTTTAGTGTCTAAGATGTCATCATAATATAATGTTTTAGTTGAAGACATATATGGCTGGACTATGCAGACCAATTATAGTCTATAGGTTCCTGTGCTAATAAAGATCATAGTTCTATGTTTCATATATTCACAATCCCTCAAAGACATGAATTGTTTTAATATATCAAATATAAATCATCCTAAACCCCATACTTTCTGTGTCATATGAACTCCTCAGAGCATTTATACTTTCTGTGATGATTAAAATTGAAATCACAGTGGTGGCACACGTCTTTAATCCCAGCACTCAGGAGGCAGAGGCAGGCAGATCTCTGTGAGTTTGAGGCCAGCCTGGGCTACCAAGTGAGTTCCAGGAAAGGCGCAAAGCTACACAGAGAAACCCTGTCTCGAAAAAACAAAAAAAAAAAATGAAATCATCCCTATTTCCCACATGTTTTCTATTATTCTTATATTATTTCGTGTTGTTTTAGTTATTTTTGAAGCTGTTTAACTGTGAAAATAATACTATCACAGTATTTGTTTTTATAACAAAAAAAGAAGTATTTCCTAGCATGTGTAGCATTGGTAAGATTTAGTTTTTAAAATCTTTGTTGCTTAGCAGTTTTCAAATAAGTTTGAGTCTCATTCATCTGATGGAGGTTTTTCCATTGTTTATAATCACAAAGCAGTACAATGTATAATGGCATTCCATTTTTTACAAGGAATCCTTGGAACATTTTTAATATAGCAATGAGACACAGTGAGACATGGGCTTTAACATCGAAAATGTCTTTGACAGACTCTTAGCTCCAGCTAAGTAAGTTCTTGGGGCCTCACAAACAAGAAGACTCTCATTATTCACTAGCAGAGTTGCTGAAAGAATGCTGTGAGCATGTATTTCACTGACTCTCTTGAAACAGCACTGTGATAACTCCACCCTGGTAGACGTGATCAAGAGCAGACAGATAAGATGATAGTGTAGCTTCTGCTCTAAACAATTTCAGCATATGCTTTTTAATTTTTATGTATCTCTTCTGTCTCTTGGAGCACCTGAAAGAGCAGAACTTCAGGAAGTAAACAGGATCAATCTCATGTCCATTTTTATGAAAAAACAGACCACTCTCCAATTGCTTTCTTATCCTCAAACAAAACCTGGTCATCAAGATAGGCTAATGGTAACGGTATAGATTCCAAATAGGTTCAAATGTGACACTATTATTTTATAAATAATATTTTTATCAATTCTTTAAGAATTTCATACTTGTATACAACACATTTTGAACATATCTACTCCCCACTCTTTATTTTTCACATGTCACTGAGTCCAGTTTGTACTGCTCTTATATACATATAGGTATGGGGCCATCCACTGGACCATGGTTGATCTGCAAAGGACCACATCCTTAAGGAAAAGACTGACTCTCCTTTAACTAGTAGCCATAAATGGTTAATATATCCTCAGACAGAGGTGGGCACCCATAATCCCATCCTGTGGCTGAAGAGTTTCTTTCCAGCTCCCACCAAGCCCAGCCAGTCCTGGAGCCCACTTATAAAATAAACACACCAACTCATATTATTTAAACTGCTCAGCCATTAGCTCAGGCTTACCATTGTCTAGATCTTACTCTTATACTAAGCCCAATTTTGTTAATCTATATGTCGCCACGTGTTCTGTGGCTTTACCTGTTGCCTCTACATGATGCTCCCTGGACGGCAGCTGGTGTCTCCCCCTCCTGCCTTCCTGTCCTTTCCTTTTTCCTCTCTCTAGTTCCGCCTATACTTCCTGCCTGACTACTGGCCAATCAGTGTTTTACTTATCAAACAATCATCCACAGCACTATCCCACCTCCATGCATAATATTGATTGGCTTGATCTTGTACAGGTCTTAGGTGGTCAACCACAGCTGCTGTGAGGTCATGAGTATAGCATCCTTATCATGTCCCAAAGCCACTGTTTAGCCCTGGTACTGCTCCCTGACCTCTGCCTCTTAGAATCTGTCCACTCTTCCTTCCAAGATGCTTTCTGTGCCTGGTGGGAGGGTGATGTCCTAGTTAGGATTACTATTGCTGTGGTGAAATGCCATGACCAAAACAAATTGAGTGTAAATGGTTTATTTCAGCTTTTACTTCCAGATAACACTTAGGGAAATCAGGGCAGGAACTCAAACAAAGCAGGAACCTGGAGGCAGAAGCTAATGCAGAGGCCATGGATGAGTGCTGCCTACTACCTTGCTCCTCGTGGCTTGCTCAGCCTGATTTCTTATAGAACCCAGGGTCACCTACCCAGGCATGGTATTGCCTACAAAGGGCTGACCCCTCTCCCATCAACACTAATTAAAAAACAGCTCTATAGGCTTGGCTATAGCCGATCTTATGGAGGCATTTTCTCAATTGGGTTCTCTTCTCTTCTCTTAGATGACTCTAGCCTGTGTCAAGCTGATATAAAATTAGCCATCAAAGTAAGTGGTACAAAAATCCCATTTATTGCTGAGCATTCCACAGTCTCTTATTCTCTGCACTTTGTTCAGTTGTGAATTTCTATGTTAATTGCCATTCACTACACCAAGAAAAGTCTCTCTTGAGTGATGGAAGCTTCACTAATCTATAGGTAAATACATGTCTTTAGAGAGAAATTTGACATTTTGTTCATTTGGCAAAATTATGGTAGTCTGTTCATGTCCAGGATTTATGACATCTCAAGCCATGAGTTCATGGTCAGATTTAAGGTAGCAGACATGCATTTTTGCCCTAAGGAAAGAAAGAGCCTTAAAGCCAAGAACAAAGAGACTGATTACCCTGGTAACATTCCTACCGCTACTGCACCCATGGGCACATCTTTCCAAGACCAGTCTTTATTTTGGCTGACAGCATTCATAGCTTGGTATAACTATCAATGACATTTCTCACTCTGTAGCCTACATAGCCCTCTCTGATACTATGAAAGCTAGCCACCAAGATGAAAGCTCCTGGGTCAGTGCTAGCTTGCTTTCTCCATATCACGTGACCAAAGTACATTTCTCCTTCTGATCCACTGTGTTCTACTATCTTACCACTCTTACAATCTTTCTTCACTCTGAACCTAGGCACTCTTTTCTAGTTTCCTGGCTTCTACAGCTACTCCAAGTTAAGCAGACAAAACTAAAGACTCTATGCTAAAATCCACATATAAGTAAGGATGTGTGGCATTTGTCTTTCTGGGTCTGAGTTAGTTCACTTAGAATAAATTATTCAAGTTCCATTTATTTAATAGAAATTTTTCATAATTTTGTTTTCTTTTTGGTGGAATAAAATTCCTTTGTGTAAATGTAGCACATTTTCATTATCTATCCATCAATCAATGAACATCTGGTCTGTTTCCAACTGTTGAGAATGGACAGTGACTTAAGATTAAGAGAGTGAGCTTCAGAAGGTCTGATGCTATGTGATCCAAAAATTACACTTCTTGGTGTTTACTCAAAAAACTTGAAACCTTATGTTCACATACATACAAAAAAAATCTGCACACATAGACATTTTAGCAGCTTTACTTATCATTACCAAACATGAAAGCAACTAGTATTCTTCAGCAGATGAATGGATCACTATGTACCACAACTTGACAATAAGGTATTATTCACTACTAAAAAGTTATTCTATGAAGCATTAAAATGACATAGATCTTAAATTTAAATTAATAGTTTTAGTAAGTCAAACTGGGTGGAAAACATGCTGAGTAATTCCAACTATACAACATTCCAGAAAAGGAAAATGACTGATTTTTGCCAGAGTTTGGCAAGGCAGAATGGTAGAAGAATTAAAAAATGATAGAGCACAGAATTATCTTTTGGAAAATGAAAAATATCGAACAATAAGTGGATGAACACATCATTAAACGTATATCTGAACTTATAGGATATACAGCACCTAAAGTAACTATGGCCTCTGTGATTTTGATGGGTCCAGGAACACATATCAGTGGGAGGAAACTCTGGTGGGGAGTATTGACAACATGAGAGCACTGTGTATATGTGTAGGGAGTGAGCAATCCGGGAAATCTCCATAACTTCCCCTTCTTTCTTCAACTTCCATGCTCTTTGCGTTGTAAGTAATGACTCACCAATACAGAACTATTTTTTTTTCTTCCTTTCCTTCCATTCAGACAAGAGCAGAGAGCAGTTCATCCTACACCCAAGGTGTGGGGCAAGGGCTCTGGAATTATACTTCTTAGCTTGCTGCCCAGCTTCTACCTCTTCACAGTTATGAGACGTGATGATGGGGTGTTATTTAACCTCTGCACATTAGCATTTGATAATAACAATGGCATCTTTGTAATTACTCAGTAAATACTTTTTAGATGAAACTAAGAAGTTTAGCCCAGATCCAATAGTACTTTGACTTCTTCACAAGTCATTTCCTGGTCCATCTTTTCCAAGTAAATAGACTAGTTTTACTATTATGAAAAAAATAACTTAAGACAACATTTTGTTTCATTATTTAATTGTGTAGAAAATTCTAAGGAAGGTAAGTCTTTCCAAGACCCTGACTTCAGTTTGCTACAGTTCTGGGTGTTTTTAGGTTTATATTCATGATTAAACATTTTCAGAATCCTATTTTTAGTCAACTGCATTGGTATTTCCTACAAATGGTATTCTGTACCAATTGAAACTAGCACAAGAAGGAAAAGGAAACAAAGGCTATGACATTTAGCACTGAGTGCCAAGCTTGCTTGTCATTAGTAAACAGAGGCTCTTTTTGTTAATTTCTGTATCCAGAAACTGTGACCTTTTCCTGTTACTCACTGATGGCTTTAGGCGTACATTGTTTGTATGGTTCCTTCCTGAACATTCATCCTTCTTGTTTTCACTTTATTTTTCACTTAAAAATCACTTTATTCTTATCTAGACAGGAAGATGATCTATGTCTTCTCTCTTTTGTTATTGACATTCATAAGAAGTATCTAGAAGAAATCTAAAATAGCTCCCAACTCTGACATTGCACTCTAGAAAACATTTTCCTCATGCTCTTTCTTTGTAAAGCAGATAAACTGAATGGAGACATTACAGAGACATTCCAGGTTCTTAACTGTTAAACTTATTTTACTATGTATTAATCGATTATAATCATGCAAGTCTGGCATTAGTGTCAATTATATGCATTTCTTAAGTATCTTAGTGGCATTTTCCTTTAGTTTCCAGTGGTATTCGAGATCCTACATTTAACTCTAATGCAGTCAGTCTTCATTGTTTGGGGAAATAAGACTTGATAATTCACCCATTTGCTAAAATCGTGTTTAACTCCAAAATAGTATCTCAGTATTAGTGTACTCATTTGTTCAAAGTACACGTGACAGAGTAGGGAAAATTTGGAGCCATCTACCATATGTTCCAGGTGAGGCAGACGAAAGCCATGCTTTGCCTTCTGGTTTTTACTCCTCCTTCTACAAAAAGCCAGATTTCAGTCCCATTCTACTTAGTGCCACACTGTCCCCACTCTTTGCTCTCCTTGGTTAGTTTTCTGTTTAACATGCACTCAAACACAGTGCTTGAAGTCCTGTCTAGTGTTATGAAAAAAGGATGACTGTGCTAAGACTATGGAAATACACACGTGATCTCGATGTGCTTCGGGTGCCAGTTTAGTGCTTATGGCCATGTGTCTCGTGTTAGTGAGTCAACAATAGATATCAATTGTGTCTTTAAGGAGAAACACACTTGCAGTTACAAAGATAGCTCAGTCATGAGTGCCTGTAGCTCTTGCAGAGGACTGAAGCTCTGTTCCAAGAAGCACACAACTGCCTGTCACTCCAACTCCAGGGGATCTGATGTCCTCTTCTAGAATCCACAGGTACTTGCATGTACATGTGCATACATGAATGCACACACCCATAGAAAAATAAACACTTTTTCAACAGTTTAATTTTCAACAGATTCATAGTATGGCCATGAATAATGAGAATCAACTGAGCTTTGTTGTTGCCTCTTAATTATTTAAAATAATCTACACAAGAAAAAGTATTTTAATTAAAATCCTTGGTAATCTATTAACCTTAACAACTTAATGAATTTTTTAAAGTGTGGCTAAATTGCTCCACTAAACTGACAGAAGCAAGCTCACTTGTAGACAAACCTACTATTGTTCTATAGCAATAGCATGTCAAGATAGCTCACCGATTATATGATTTCTACACTTGCCAAAAAAGTGACCAACTCTACAAATTATGTGCCTTTAAGCTACATCTCAATATTTCATAGTCTCATTAGTTTTTGACTGTTAATCTTTAAGTGTGAGAAGCTATTGTAAAAGTGTACAATTGCAGGCCGGACATGATGTTCATGACTGTAGTCCTAGTCAGGACAGCCTGGGCTACACAGTGAGACAAACTAAAAAGCAAAAAAAAAAAAAAAAAAAAAAAAAAAGAGAGGCCAGAGCTGACTGAGGGCAAGGAACCCAAGCATGTGGAGTCCCACAACACACAGTAGAGGCTACAGAAGTGGGGAGCAAACTGGAGGTTAGTGGGACAAAAATGACAGGAACCTATGTGTCCTGTCTGCATGTTAATGGCCTCAAATCCCCTATTAAAAGACACAGGCTAGTAGGTTGGATTACAATACAAATTTTTCTTTCAGCTGCCTCAAAAACAAGTAGATAAGTAACAGTTGTCAACACATTCAAAGAGTGAAATGATAGAAGAAAAAAGGAATTCCAAGCCAAAGGAAGCAGGAAGCTAGCCTTGCTACTCTGACATCTGACAAAATAGACTTCAAACCAGATCTAGTCAGAGTGGATGAAAAGGGTCACTCATATGATTAAGGGAATAACTAATAAAAGGATAGTATTATTCTGAATATATACAAAATAGCACAGGGTAGGCCAATGTCACAAAACAAATGCTATTGCTAGATATTAAGGCACAAATCAATGTCAACACAGGAATAGTGGATGACTAAAACATTCTCTTCTCACCTCACCATTAGACAGAGCAACCAGACAAAAAGCAAACAGAAACACTAGAGTTAAGTGCAATTGTAGATAAAATGGACCTACCAGTTGGTTATAGATCATTCTATACAAATATTAAAGAATACACACTCTTCTCAGCAACCTATGGACATTGACTGAAATATATCACATATTAGGACACAAAACAAGTATCAACAAATATAAAAAAGTAAATAATTTCTTATACTCTATCTGATAACAATAGAATAAAAACAGAAATCAACAGAAAGAGAAATTAAAGAACTTGCATAAACACATGAACATTGAAAATCACAGTATTGCATGATAAGTGAGCCACTGAAGCAATTATTAAGAAAATTAAAAATCTCTAAAACTAAATAAAAAAAACAATATATCAAAACTGATAGTATACCAAAAATCTTACTATGAAGACAATATTATCCTGATACTCAATGTAGAGAAAATGTTAAACTAATTTCCCAAATAAACATAGACTTAAAAATTCTCAGTGAAATATTTGTAATCTAAGCTCAAGAACACATCAAAAAATCATTCATAATAGTACAGTCAGTATTATTCTAGAGATGAAGTGTTTTTCTCTCCCTTCAGTGTGTAGGATTCCTTTAATTATCTTCTATAATAGTGATCATAAACTGCTTTAGTTTAGAGTGAGTGTGTATGTTTGTGTGTGTGTGTGTGTGTGTGTGTGTGTGTGTGTGTGCATGTTTTAATGGTATTCCATAGATCTCACATGGTTTCATTAATATTTTCTGTTTTTTTAATTTTATTACTGTCTGCATCTTCAACTCTGTCTACCTTGTCTTTAAGCAATGACCAATGATCAATTCCATTGGTGAGGCTTCACACAAACTGCTTTATTATTGATCTTTTTATTTCTAAAATTTGTTTTATATTTTAAAAATAATTTTATATCTTCATTGAATTCTTTCATATTATGCATTAAATTTTTGTCTCAATCAGACTTTTAATCATATTTATCTTTGAATTCATTCAAGATTTTATTTGTGTCATCTTTGATTTTTATTAAACATTCTTATTAGCGTTCTTTTGAAATTTTTGTTTGGAATTTCATAAAATTTACTCTCATTGAAATATACTACAATGAAATAATTATTTTCATAAGAGTAATTTTGCCTTTTTATGTTTATTGTGTTTTTTATAAGGACTTTACTTCTGTTTTTAGGCATTGGTTTAATTCTTTTAATCACATATATTTTTTCAGTTGGAACATTTTTGATGTTCATTTATTCCTGACCTCTGTGCTGCTAATACAGTTCAGTAGCCAATTCCTCAGTGTACCTGTTAAAGACATTGCGCACAATCTCTACAATCAGTCCAAAGAAATACTATTACTGAAGAAACAACCATAATTACTTCATAGGCTTGCTGTGAAAATATAGTCATAATTACATTAAAAAAACAATTGTCTCTTCAACTTCAATAACTTCTGTGGATAAAAGAATGAGAATGGTATTGTGTGTACTAGAATATTAGTTATTTAAAGTGGGAGTTGAAATTAGTACAAAACTGCCTAACTGTGCTTACAGCTTAAAACTATGTGACCAGATTGATCAGCATACAGTGTCTTAGTAGCTTCCAAAGAGGTTGCCTGTGGGGTTGAACTTCTGCCCAGGTGTCAGAGGAAGCCAGTCATACCATAGGAGTTTCCCTGGCCTCAGCACGCAGTGTAATATCCTGCATACTATCTCCTGTCTTCATCAGGTGCTGAGCTTTCCCACTGCACAGATTTCCATGTCTATGGCTCTTCTACAGCTATGTCCAAGTTTGCATTTGCTGTGCAGCTGAATATTCTCATTATTCCAGGACTTAGACTTCCTTGTGTCAGCAGTCTTAGCTTGAGTGTGCTTCCCTTGCTGAGTTTCAGTTTACATCAGCTTACCTGGGAATTTATGGACTCTTCGGTTGCCCTGGCTGATGTTCTCAGTGCATGGAGGAGGCTTTGGAGTATGGAGAAGTGGTTGTCCAGATTTGTCTACTCTTTCCTTCAGAGTAGCTTCATTGCAAAGATTCTCTTGACGTCAGCTCCATTCTTTGCCCCAGCACAACAAGCAGTGATGCCATGATACAGCGTGGGAGAACAGCACTGTTAGCTTCCCAGATTCACACAGGGGCAGCTCTGTAGGTCAGTGATACAAAATTTTGCTTTTCTGCCTTTGCTTCCAGATGGTTCCCCTTCCTATTTTGTTTACAGAGTCAGTAAAGGGGAGTGAGTGAAAAGGGGTTTCTCCAGTGTGGTGTTTGGTGCACTAGTTACATTCTGAGTCTTTTGTAAATCTAACGTTCCACATTTCTGTGTTTTATCCAGCCACAGTCTGTTGTATGCTTTGACCCTCCATTTCTTTTCATGCTTCTCACACCATCTTGAAGTTGTGGATCAAATGTTTTCTTCCAGATGTGTGGGGATATAGGAGAGAGCTGATTTTCCCATACTTGGCCATCTCCCAGAATTTCAAACTCTTCACATGATAACTGGTTTTAAGTCTCCATTTCTAAATTTGAACTTCATGTGTAGAAAAGTATTAAACACATCAATGAATACATCTAGGGATTCTCATCCATCCCACGTTTTCCATCCACAAGGTATTTCAGGTTCCCAATGATCCCGCAGTAATACATAATATGTAAAGAAGGAAGACAGATGCCAAACCTCTGTCTGCAGAGACAACTTTTTCAGGAAGAGGAAACAGAAATAGAGCTTGCTAAAACAGTTTCCAGGCCTAGAAGTATAAAGAGTTCTGTTTAAATTTGGCTTGTGTATAACAGAAACCACTGTATAATATTTAAAACAAAATATAGGCTTTAAATAACATTTTGCATGCAGACTATAGAAAATGGAACAACTTCTGGGTGTCCAGGAAGGACACATAAAATCTTTCAGTCATTCAGACTTTTGTCCTCCACAGTAAAAGCTTTCATATCCCAAGGATATAAATCTAGGATTTTCCTTCTTTTAAAAATAGTCTTGTAAAACTCGTGTTTCCCTGTAACTATGTAGTGCTGAGTAAAGGAACTGTCAGCTATCAAGATGAAACATGCATGGTATCTCTATTACACAAAATCTCATTTAATTTATGCTCATCATCAGCCCACTTCTAAAGACAAAATTTCACAGCTAAAGCCCACTTCTCTTTCCACTTTTTCTTGAAATAGTTATAGTTGAAAATCCTTATATTTCCATTTGATGGTATAGGAAAATAAAGCTAGAATAATCCTTAAAGCCATCTCTATGGGAGCTTGAGAGATTGATCAATAGTTAAGAAAGCTTCTTCCAGAGATCCCAAGTTAGGTTCCCAGTATCCACATCAGATAGTATCTGCTTGTACCTGCCGCTCCAGAAGATCTAATGCCCTCCTCTGGCATCCACATGCACGTGAACACACATGCACCCACACACCCCACACACACACTTAAATAAAAATAAAAAAATAATCTTTCCAAAATTATCTCTATGCTGTTTTTAGTTATCTCCAAATTCTACCAAAAAGATGAATTATATCAAAGAAAAATCCATTAAATTTACTTAACTTAGTTTAAAATAAGTTTGATTTTTTTCTTACTTTGCCAATCACCATTTTAAAAGAATCTTTATTTATTATTTCATGATTTCATATGTTGTGTTTTGATAATACCCTCATTTACCTTCTTCTCTAAGAACTACCTTCTCCCATTCCATACTTATCTAATTTGTATTCTTACCTTTTTTTTTTAATCCATTGAGTCCCATTAGTGCTGTCTATGTACCCTTGGGTGTGTGGCCATTCTTGGGGGGCATATTAGACTCTATGGACCACACCCTTAAATAAAATTAACTCTTGCTCTTTCAGCAGCTATTAATTACCAATTGCTTCCCAGCTAATGGTAGGACTCTGTGCCCACCTCCTTCTTCCATGTTTGCTGATTCTGAATATTTGAGGACTTGAGATTCTATCTTTCTAGCTCTCATGGGGAAGGTTGGAGAGAGAGTCTCAAGACTGTATGTAGCCTCTGTATTCCTGGCCTGTTGATTTTCTGTCTGTGTCCTGGAGCAGAGAATCCCACTACTATCAGAGGCTAGCTATAACATCACAATGCCTCCTCCATCTCTATTGCAGCCCTTGGAGCAGGCACAGCAACAGCTTAGTTCTGGATTCCTGCTATCCCAGAAAACATCTTAAGTGGTGTAATTTTATTTAGCTTAATTATAGATTCTTGGCCTTGAGATCATTTTAATTACCCAGTGGATGCAATCATGGTAAGTGATGGATAGAACGTTTGTTTCTCCTCAAAAATGCATGTATTGAAGTTCTAGCCCTCAAGGTAGTAATATCTGCAGGTAGATCAATAAGGAGTTTGTAGGTTCAGATAAGGTCTTAAGGATGCTCCCACATCCCTCCTTTTCTCCATGCCGTTTGAAAATAGCCCAAAGTCAGATTATGAAATGCTGATCTCTATTGTTTATGTAAGTATTCTGAGGTATTTTGCTACAGATGTCTATGCTAAGACAGGGTGATTAGGTTTCCCATGGTGCTAGCTCCAAAGCATTTTCCCTCAGCCATTTTGAGTACTCTCAATATATCTATTAGCCACTGACTTGAGGATGGGATATAACACTTGTTTACTCAAAGACAGCTGTGCATGGCCTTACTGTTAGTCTCAAGGTGTTCACACAACTGATTTTATTCATCAAACTCTTCTCATCTGGGCTACCTGTCAGACATGAATGTATTTATAATACATAAACCAAAAGGATGCATGTAAATCTAAATCACTGTGCATATTAATAAAGGATTTAATAAAATCACAGAGATACAAAGCTGAGTTCTAACTTAGAAATCAGCAAACACTGAATATTGAAAAAATCAATAGCTTATCCAAATTCAGTCAAAGTAGACATGGACATAAGACTAACATTCTTGTCAATCTGTTATGTTCAACTTTTCTTTAAATTACAGTTTTTAATTGAAGAAAATGTTGTCAAATAAAGAGCTAAGATAACTGTAAAATTATGCATACATATGCCCTATTTTGCCTTGTAAAGTTTTGGAAACATTGGCATCATCATGTCTGCTTATTCTCTGCCTCATGCTGATCTTATACCATGACAAATAAAGTCATAACAGTAACCATTGCTTCTTGTTCTTTTAATTTAAATTGTCATCCCCTAAACCAAAAAATCTCCCACATCAAATGAAATAAAAATTAGAGAGACATGCTTGCTAAGAATTTGAGACTGGAGAGATAAACAAGGCAATTCATGCTTTAAGCAAAATACAGCCAATTGAAGAAATTGACAGCTGCGCAAATCTGTCAGGGGGAGCTATGCCAGGATCATTTCAAAACTGCTATAATCAGAATCCAGCATCTTGCAACCAAATAGAGGAGAAGAGATCATTTGTTTTGGAAGAATCAAGGGAAATTCCATGAAAGAGATCCCAAATGGTGTGTAGTAATAATACAGAAATAGTCAATGACAGAAAATACATGAACTGCTGTGCACAAGAGTGTGCAGAGAGCTGGGCAAAGACAAGCCTTCTACAATGAGCACTGAGGAAGACAATGGAGAATGGCTGGGTCATGGCTAACCAGAGAGTACTTGGAAGGCAGGTCACTGCCAGAGAGATCACATGGGGTGTATTTGCATTTTAAAGATTTTACTTCAATACAATAGACAAGAAAAGGAAATCATGATCCTTAGGAGATAAACAGTGAGGTTTATATTAATGACAAAATTACAGTGTTATAGCAAATGCACAATAATGGATTTCCAAATATTTCCCTTCTTGCTCTTCATTTGGGCATTCAGAACATGTCTGACCCGTGTTCTCACTGGCTATCAGTGAAATCTTATCACCACAGTTATCTTTACACTGTGATTTGTTTTAATCTTTTCAAAATGTGCTGATGTTTTCACTTATTGGCTTTCCAAGATCCTGGCTGAGGTTCCAGTTTTCACTTAAGAGCTCCTTGGCTTCCCGTCTCCATTCATCCATCACATGCCAAAAGTCCATCCAAAACTCTGCGGCACATTTCACTTTTTCCATTTCTTATAATCCTCATATTACATTGGCCTCTTGAACACCTGAAAATAAGACTCAAGTGAGTTCTGGTTCAGATGCTGCAAGCACTTCCTGGTTTTATTATTATTATTATTATTATTATTATTATTATTTTTATTTTTATTTTTATTTTTATTACAGAATACCCTCCAAGGTGCAGGTCACATTGAAAACAGTCTTAGGTAGCTTCATTGATTATGGTTCAATCTGACTATGATGGTGAGAAGGACAATCATCCAGGAGTTTTTTGTAATGCCTTGGGGGATGACTCTTGGGATTAGAGACAGTACTTGCTATAAAAGCTAGAGGACTTGAGTTGAAATCCCCAGCACCCACATAAAAGCTAGGCATGTGCTTATAACCACAGAATAGGAAGACATAACCAGCTAGACCCTGGGAGGTTTCTGGACTGCCTGCCTTGTGTAACTAGTAAGCTGATTAAGGTACATTGAGAGACTCTGCCTAAAAAAAAATAAAGGCAAAGAGTGATTTTAAAAAATACATGCAGGCCGGGCGGTGGTGGCGCACGCCTTTAATCCCAGCACTCGAGAGGCAGAGCCAGGCGGATCTCTCTGAGTTCGAGGCCAGCCTGGGCTACCAAGTGAGTTCCAGGAAAAGGCACAAAGCTACACAGAGAAACCCTGTCTCGGAAAAAAAAATACATGCAATAATCCTTCTCTGGACTCTGCAAGCATTCCTGGACATGCACCCACACAGGTATACACACACACACACACACACACACACACACACACACACACACACACACAAACTTGAGGTCGTTAGGTAGTTGGGCTTTGGCTAATCAAATGTTTTGTTGTAAAACTGACTCCCATATTGTCTGCCCCTGCACACAATATTTTCCGTGAATGTTAAGCCACATCATTCTGATGGTGGCTGTTGAAATTAGTAAAATATTTTTATTTTGTGGAAAATTGGCATTTTAGTAGAATGATTATGTGTTTGTTTTTTTGGGGGGGAAAACATCCTAGTTTCATAGGTAAACCGGATTTGAAACCTATCTGCTACTCCCCTTCTAATAATCCTCCATCTCTTTAGTTCTTTCTCTCCATGCCACCACTACTTCCCTCTTTCTCTTCTGTACATGTATCACAAATACTCCCTCAGCAATTCTTCATTCAATAGTTTTAAAGATCAAACAAGCATTCATTTGAGAGTGAATTCATTTTTGTGAGTTTTTGTTTGTTTTTTTGTTTGTGTTTTGTGTTTGTTTGTTTGTTTGTTTTAAGGGGGTTGTTGTTGTTTTTAGAAATGAAAAGCCTATGATGCAGGAATGACATATTTTAGATGTAAAAGTGAAGACAATTACAAAGCTAACCTAGGAAACCCAAAGCTCTCAATCCATACTACACTGAGAAAGCTTAAAACAATTTAAATTGCTTTGGAAAAGAGCATGAGTCTTTGTTCTGACTTGGAAATAATCTTGGCTTCTGGCGAAGAAATCAATTACATCATATCAATTAACTCAAGGACAAAAAAGTCTGGCCAAGACCCGGCTGACCCATTATTTAGAAGAAATCAGCTTTGGATAGAGGAACATTTTATGTAAGTGAGCTAGTCTCAGTAACCACTGCAGAATCCTACACTTTGCTTAAATCATCTTGCCCAAATTCACGTTTCAGCAAACACTCCTTATTCATGAGATATTCTAGCTTTCCACACCAAGAGATATGTCTCTGTCCAGTTTGTAAGCCACTGTAGTCAGTTTATAAAATGCTGTAGTAGGGCTGGGTGGGATATAGTGACAGAATGTCAACATGTGCACAGCTCTAGCTCTGATTCCTAGAACCATAAAATAAGATGTCTAGGATATAAAACACACAAATTGACCATTTTTCCTGAGCAATTTAGTATCATTTTTACAGTTATTTTCAACATCTTTACAAATACTGCCTTACTTTCTGAACATTACAGCAATGACTTTTAAGAACACTCTCCTATCTTCATTAAAATCTCATCAGTTGTTTTTAATTAAACTTAACTGAGTTTTTGATGTCACATAATTAGTCACAAACAAACATGATAACAGAGCTTGCTGCTTATAGAGCAAATGGGAGGTAAGTGGTTTATAGAAGCTGAAACAGGAAAGTCTAACTCCACTTCCTACTTCTAGGGTTTAAGGAAGCTGTCTGGCATCTCTTTGTGTGAACTGTGGAGTAGTAGTTATAATAATACTGTAAAAAGTGGTGCTGTAGATGTGTTAGGATGGATAAAAAAAGTATTAGTTTAGTATATGCTCAAAAATGTTATCCATGCTTCTCTTTCCCAGGAGTAAATTTGGAGTGCTGATGCAGCCCTGTTTTTCATTCAGTATATAATCTCACTGAGTGGCCCATTATTGGTCTTCATAATTACAAAAAGTGAAAGCTAATTAATGGCAGAAGATGGAGCCGATTTGATCCTTCCTAAATACCAACACATTCTTGTCAGCCAAGATCTAAACAGAGAAAATTTAACACATGTTTTCCTAGGCTAACTAGTCCAGAATTTATGGAGGTGTCATTCTGAAATTTTTACTTCACTTAAATCCAAGTGACTGGTTGTTTTTCTCATTAAGCCCAAAGAAGCCATCATTGGGTTATATTTCTAGCATGTACTTCAATAACATTAATTGATTCATTTCCTCCAAGTAACATTTGATGTTATATATTTCAAATCTATTTTACTGGACTCACCAATAAGAAAAGTTTAATGTTAAATCTAAAGCTAAACATCACAATAACTTACTCAAAATTGCTGGCTATGAACTAGGTGAAAGGGACAGGTATGGGGAGAAAAGGAGCCAAGTGATGAGATCAAGAGAAAAGTAAATTGAATGAAAACAATTTCATAAAACTAAAGATAGGAGTTGAATTAAGCTCAAGGTAAATGAATATGAAGAAATCTATAACTCTATCCCAGGCTGATTTAGACTCTTTTGGACAACCTAGCATAATACCAAATAGCCAGCCTTGAAAACACACACACACACACACACACACACACACACACACACACACACACACACACACATACACACACACACACACACACACACACACACACACACACACACACACACCAAGGCTGGACTCCCCAGCATCCATTGATCTCTGCATTGTGTCTAGCTGTGGTTTTCTGTGATACTTTCCATTTGCTCTAATGATAAGCTTCTTTATGAAGATTGGTAGCTACCTTTGTCTTGGGCATAAGGATAAGATTTAGAATTTATTAGGAACTATCCTGGTCTAGGAAAGTGATGGTCGTAGATCCTTTCTAAGGATCTCACTGGCTCAGGGAAGCTGACCAGGATATGAGTACCAGGCATGATTTTCCTCCTGTTAACTCCAATTAGATAGCTGTTGGTTGCCACCAATGCATGTGTGCCACTTCTTGCACCCTTATGCATATCTTGCCATGCTGGTAATAGCTGTGGTTCATAGATGTTGCAGTGAGGTAGAACAGTTTAGTTGTTTCCCTCCCTTGGCTCCCTCATAGCCTATTTTTAAACTAGGTTGTTTGTTTTCTTAATCTTTTGGGTTTTTTTAATTCTTTGTACATTCTGGTTATAAATTCTCTACCTGATGTGTGTCTGGAAAGATTCTTCCCCACTCTGTGGGTTTCCTCTTCACTGAACTGATTATTTCCTTTGCTATACAGAAGCTTTTTAGGTTTTTGAGGTCACATTAGTCAACCATTGGCTTTGATTCCTAAGAAAATGGAGTCCTATTCAACAAGTCTTTTCCCGCACTTGTACCTAGTAGCATACAGAGTAGGATTTTCTTCTAGCAGTCTTAGCATTTCAGGTTTCATATTGAGATCTTTGGCTCATTTGGAGCTGACTTTGGTGTGAGGCAATAGATATGGTTTCACATTGAGGTCTTTGGTTCATTTGGAGCTGACTTTGGTGTGAGGCAATATATATGGTTTCGTTCTTCTAGATAGGAACATCCAGGGTCCCTAGCACCACTTATTTAAGATTCTAAATATAAAATGTGTATCTTTGGCAGCTTTGTCAAATTACCAGATGGCTGTGATTTGTGTCCTCATAATTTGTTTTTATATTTTGTTTCCATTGGTCTACATGTTTGTTTTGTGCCAGTACCATACTGTTTTTACTACTGTAGTTCTGTAATGTAGCTTGAAATTAGGTCTGTCAATTCCTCTAGTATTGACCCTTTTGCTCAACATTGTTTTTGATATCTGGGATCTTTTGTGGTTCTAAGTAAGTTTTAGAATATTTTCTATTTTTGTGAAGAATGCTGTGGGTATTTTAGTTTGCACTGCATCAGTTGTAAATTGCTTTGGATAGGATGGTTATTTTCACAATATTAATTCCACCAGTCCATGAGCATAGGAGGTCTAATGCCCTTTTCGATCTCTTTCTTCAGAGGTTTTCATTATAGAGGTCTTTAACCACCTTGGTTAGGTAAGACTCAATTGTTGGTAACACCACACATTTCAGATACAGGACTTTAAAGCATTAAGCTGGAATCAGCATTAATGCCTCTCAAAAGACTTGCTTTCATAATATCAGAAGGTACTATGCAAGCTGCCATAGAAGCAGGTAATCAATAGTCCTACCCAGCTATAAGGCCTATGAACATTAGCAAGGACTATTTAGGCAAGAAATCATACCCAGTGATGTGATAGTGGCACAAAGAGCCCCACCCTGTGCCAATATTTTAAGCAGAAACCATTGGAAATAATTGGTGCACGATTTCCACAGTCTATAATTTACCATTATATGGATGATATCTTATTAGCTGATCTGAAGTCAGATACTTTAGAAAGCATGTTTGTAGAAGTAAAGAAACTTTTGCCTTGCTGGGGATTACAAAGTGCTCTCAAAAAAAATACAAAGAGGAGACTCTATTAATTACTTAAGATATAAGATAGATCTACAAAAAATTAGACCCCCAAAAGGTACAACTCAGGAGACATAGATTGTGGACACTTAATGATTTTCAAAAATTGTTAGGAAGCATTTCCAACTTACAGACTATCATTGGAATATCTAGAGATGGAATAGCAAATTTGGCCAATACCCTAAAAGGGGACAAGGGCTTAAATAGTCCAAGAGAATTATCAGCTGAAGCTGAGAAGGAATTGGCTCTAATAGAAAAGAAAATATGAGATGCACATGTGGAGCATATGATTCCAGAACTTAAATGCATTCTGGTCATATTACCCTCCAGACACTCCCCCACAGCAATTTTGTTGCAGAGGGGAGATATTATATTGGAATAGACATTTCTACCACATGAACTGAATGAAAAATTAAAGACATATATGGAAAAGATCTCTGATTTGATCCTAAAAGGAAAATTAAGACTTTGTCAATTGACAGGAATGGACCCAGCAAAAGTTTTAGTCCCTTTAACTAATGAGGAAACTTCCTCTTTATGGAAAGATAATGAACACTGGCAGAGAGCCTGCAGTAAATTTTGGGAGAGATAAACAACTGTTATCCCAAAAGCGAGAGAATAAAATTCAAAAAAAGAACTGAATGGGTTCTTCCTCACATTGTATGACAAAAAACCAATCTCTGGAGTCCCTATATTCTATACTGATGCAAATAAATCAGAAAAGGCAGGATATAAATCAGGAGATTTAAATAAATGGATCAAAGCCCTTACAATTCTGTACAAAAGGCAGAACTGTATGCCATTCTTATGGTACTTATGGACGTCACAGAACCTCTCAATATAGTTACTGACTCTCAATATGCAAAGAGAGTTTTTTTACATATTGAAACTGCTGAATTTATTCCTGCTAATACAGAATTAACTCCACTATTTATGCAATTATAGGAATCATCAGAAATAGGGAACATCCTGTATATATAACACACATCAGATCCTATACAGCTCTGCCAGATCTTCTAGCACAAGATAACAATGAGATAGATCAGTTATTAATAGGTAATGTGCTAGAAGTCTCAGAATTTCATAAGAGACACCACGTAAATAACAAAGGTTTGACTTTTCCATCACTTGACAAGAAGCCAAGGAAATCATTAAAAAAATATGTCCTACTTATTCCTTCTATAACCAAACTCCATCACCTGCAGGAAGTAATCCTAAAGGTATACAAAGAAATAAAATCTGGCAGATGGATATATTTCATTTCACAGGATTTGGAAGATTGATTATGTACACCATACCATTGGCACCTATTTGGTATTTCAATGGGCAACTTCTATGAAATCTGTAGAGGCTGATTCTGTAATTGCACACCTATTAGAGATTATGGCCATCATGGGAATACCTGTGCAAATTAAGACTGACAATGCTCCAGCAGATGTCTCAAATAAGATGAAACGGGTTTTTGTTTATTACAATATAAAGCAAATTACAGGTATACCACACAATCCCACAGGCCAAGCAGCCATAGAAAGATCTAATCAGACTTTAAATGATATGCTAAATAAACAAAAAGAGGTAACAATGACCCCTAGAAATAAATTACATAATGCTCTATTAACCTTGAATTTTCTCAGTGCTGATGAGAATGGAACAGCTGCAGAGAGACATTGGACGACAGACAAAACTCCTGAGCTAAACCAACCAGTTGACTCCAAAGATGTGTTGACCTTGGAATGGAATTCAGGATACGTCCTATTCTGGGGAAGGGGTTTTGCTTTTGTTTCGGCAGAAGAAAAGCTATGGATACCAACAAAATTAATAAAAATTCAGTTTGAACAGGAGAAACCCCTTGATGAGAAGTAACAGCTCATCCACTGATGTGACAATTCTACAAGTTATAAGAAAAACTCAACAAATAAGGGTTGGGGCAGGGTTCCGTTTTTTGACTTTACAGGATAATAGAAGTACACATCTTCAAGAAATCATAAGGCTTTGGACACCTAGACATCTACAATAGAAGGGAAGGACCTATTGGTAACAATATACTCTACAGGGTAATATCTCATTGCCTAATATCAATATCTCTTTACCTCTAGAATAATTATGGTCCCAACTCAATTATAAATCAAGCTGGCTTTGGAGTTGGAATATGGCTCTCTCCTTCTCTAAACCCAAGCATATTGCTAAAAGAAAAATTAGGAGAGTCTGTCTCATATCAGAAGAACCAACTGATATGGGACAAAAGAAAACCAATAATCTAGGGATCATTGTTGTCAAGATCCTATTTCTTTCCATGCTTATCCTTGATTTCTGGGAATCATGCCTCCAATCACCCTAAATCCAAACTTTCCATTTTGATATTAATAATGTTCAAGTTTTCCACAATGGAAAAATGAGTTTTTCCAAAAGCAGTCTCTGAGGTCTCCAGAAGGAAGATGGGGCCCCACAACAATGACTCTTACCTGGTCCATAATGATGCCGTTGAAGCTAAAACCACTACTCAATGATCAGCTTTGGACTGCAAACTCTTCAAGATAGTTCCAAGATGAGATGGTCCATCATATTACACTTCTGGCCAGAACTTCAGATAATTTTACCCATTACTTTGAGACTAGCTACAAACACTACAGCTAGTCCTATTGAGACTTAACCACTTAGCTTTTTTATAGGATCCCACAGAGATACTGTCACCACCACCCCCCAAACAGCAGGAAGCAATTTTAAGAAAATGACACCCCCTCTCCCAAAAGTTTTAATTTTCTCAGGGTTATGGATAAGTTGTTATAGGGTTGTGAGTGGAACAATAAAATTTAGACTCAAGATTCTTTTTTTCAGAAAAGAAAAAAGGGGAATGAATAGGTATAGTATATTAAAGTAGATTACTGTATCTACTAGTAAACTAATTTAACAAACTATAGCCTAGATAATTTGCACTGATGTGGATTCTTATATATTGATACAAATGCAAGCTATTTTTCTACTCCTACTTGAGACAACTTGTGTATTGATACAAATTCAAAACTATAGTTGTCATATTGTACACATGTCTCTACTCCTATTTGAAATATTTTGTATATTGATACAAATGTATTATTACATTCACCATACTGTATGTATGTTCTACCTTTGTTTAGGATATTTTGTAAATTGATACATATATAAGATATTGTTATCATATTGCACTGTGCATTTCTACCTCCATTTAAGATATTTTGTATATTGTCACAGTTTTGAGGTCATTGTACATCTGTTTACAGACTATTTACCTTGTTTATGTGAAGCCTTAGTCCTTAGATTGTTTAGGTAGATAAGACTTACAGATTAATAGTCACACGTGCTTGTCATATCTATAGTTACGTTAGTTAGGCTTTCCATATTTACAGAAACATATGTCATATGGATAGGTAATCTTCAAACACTTCATAGACCTAGAGAATATGGCATTTAAATGTTTTGATAACGTAGAATTCTGTTGACAGGAGACACGATTGCTTCTGACAGCATCGATCAGCTCCTGAGAGAATGTTGGGCTTCCAAGACACTCTGTTTGGAAGTTTGTCTTCTTGGCACAAATTGGCCTCCTGGGCAAAGAACAGCCCTGCCTCAGCTGCTAAGAGTATGAATCCTGTCCTTTACAGACAAGCAGAACCCAAGGAAAAGCAACTACTGAACCTTGCCATGACAGGGTAAGATGGTCTTTCAAAATTCCTGCTTCTGAAAATGGTCTGTCAGATATTCTAGGCCTGTAGCCAAAATGAATGCCCCAATGGTGCTGAGAAAATTTAGGTGACTGTCCAGGCTGCCTGCCATCTCTGTGTATTCTCGCAATTTTTCGGAAATTGCTTGCTTGCATTTCCTGTTTTCTCAGGTATTACATCATGTTCCTTATCAGGTCTTTGATGGAGTTGAATACTAGATAATTATAGTTATAATCCTCCATATCTTAGCTAAGAACATTTCAGATACTAAAGTTAGATTTTTTAAAATAAGACAGCTATTGAAGTAATCTCTGTAACATGCCATTTACCTACATTCTGGATATCTCTGGATTTTAGTATGTGTCTCTTGTTAATGTTGTTCTTGCTGGTTGTATTTTTATTTTTGTTTAA
The DNA here is from genome assembly GCF_007827085.1 of Peromyscus californicus insignis. Taxonomy (NCBI): domain Eukaryota; kingdom Metazoa; phylum Chordata; class Mammalia; order Rodentia; family Cricetidae; genus Peromyscus; species Peromyscus californicus. The sequence continues at coordinate 73,974,119 of NW_026294402.1, read as the reverse complement.
GTTATTACATTTCCCCTCTCTTGGACAATACATGATAATCATTCCTATTGTATATAGTTTTATATTAAGTTAGAACTTCCTTATTTAGACAAAAGGGGGAGATGTAGTGGATATCTGTTCTAAGACTCTGAAGTGCAGCCATAAAGATGTAGCAGGTAGATTTTTTCTAGATCCATCCATTTGTCTGCAAACCTCATGATGCCATTGTTTTTTTCTGCTGAGTAGTATTCCATTGTGTATATGTACCACATTTTGTTTATCCATTCTTCAGTTGAAGGGCATCTGGGTTGTTTCCATGTTCTGGCTATTACAAACAATGCTGATATGAACATAGCTGAACAAGTGCTCTTATGGTGTGGTTGAGCATTTCTTGGGTATATGCCCAAGAGTGGTATAGCTGGATCTTGGGGGAGATTGATTCCCAATTTTCTAAGAAAGCGCCATATTGATTTCCAAAGTGGTTGTACAAGCTTGCATTCCCACCAGCAGTGGAGGAGAGTTCCCCTAGCTCCACATCCTCTCCAGCATAAGGTGTCTTCAGTGTTTTTGATCTTAGCCATTCTGACAGGCGTAAGGTGGTATCTCAGAGTTGTTTTGATTTGCATTTCCCTGATGATTAGGGATGATGAGCAATTCCTTAAATGTCTTTCGGCCATTTGAGTTTCCTCTGTTGAGAATTCTCTGTTTAGTTCTATAGCCCATTTCTTAATTGGACTGTTGGGCATTTTGATGTCTAATTTCTTGAGTTCCTTATATATTCTGGATATCAGTCCTCTGTCAGATGTGGGGTTGGTGAAGATCTTTTCCCATTCTGTAGGCTGTCGCTTTGCCTTGTTGACCGTATCCTTTGCTCTACAAAAGCTTCTCAGTTTCAAAAGGTCCCATTGATTGATTGTTTCTCTCAGAGTCTGTGCTACTGGTGTTCTATTTAGGAAGTAGTCTCCAATGCCAATGCGTTCAAGACTACTTCCTACTTTCTCTTCTAGCAGGTTCAGAGTAGCTGGATTTGGAGTGAGGTAACCCAGACTCAGAAAGACAAACATGGTATGTACTCACTCATAGCAGGATACTAGACATGAAACAAGGATGAATTGTCTGCTACTCACATCACCAGGGAGGCTACCCGGAAAACAGGACCCCAAGAAAGACACAGGGATCGCCCAATGACAGAGAAATGGAATGAGATCTACATGAACAGCCTGGACATGAGTGGGGGTAATGAAAGGCGAGGGTCGAGGGAAAGAGAGCTTGGGGGAGCGGGAGATCCCAGCTGGATCAACAACAGAGAGGGAGAACAAGAAATAGGAGACCATGGTAAATGAAGACCACATGAGAACAGGAAGAAGCAAAGTGCTAGAGAGGCCCACAGAAATCCACAAAGATACCCACACAACAGACTGCCGGCAATGGTCGAGAGACAGCCCGAACTGACCTACTCTGGTGATGGGATGGCCAAACACCCTAATTGTTGTGCTAGAAACCTCATCCAACTACTGAGGGATCTGGATGCAGAGATCCATGACTAGGCCCTGGGTGGATCTCTGGGAGTCCAATCAACGAGAATGAGGAGGGTTTATATGAGCGAGAATTGTTGAGACCAAGGTTGGATAAAGCACAGGGACAAATAGCCAAATGAATGGAAACACATGAACTATGAACCAATGGCTGAGGGGTCCACACTGGATCAGGCCCTCCGAATGGGTGAGACAGTTGATTGGCTTGATCTGTTTGGGAGGCATCCAGGCAGTGGGACCAGATCTTGTGCTCATTGCATGAGTTGGCTGTTTGAAACCTGGGGCCTATGCAGGATTGTTTGGCTTGGCCTGGGAGGAGGGGACTAGACCTACCTGGACTGAGTCTACCAGGTTGACCTCAGTCTGTGGGGAAGGCTTTGCCCTGGAGGAGATGGGAATGGGGGGGGGGGCGTTGGGGGGAAGGTGAGGGGGACAGGAGGGGGGAGAACAAGGGAATCCGTGACTGATATGTAGAACTGAATTGTATTGCAAAATAAATTAAAATAAATTAAAAAAAAAAAAGATGTAGCAGGTAACTGTTCTACCTGCTTATGACCTTGAAGTACATTCCCTTGGGGCATGGCCTCTTGCTCCCCTTAAGACCTGAGATGTACATATGCAGCTCTCTTCTCTCCTTCGTAGGCTTGGATGCAGGACTGACTGAGACAGCTGGAACAGCATGAGACTGTGCCCCAGCATTCTAGAACCTGTGACAATTCTGTTCTGTACTGTGAGTTTTTCTCCCCTAATAAATTCCTTTGCCTTTTAAGCAGACTCCGTGGATTTCTCACTTTACTTTTATCTTGGAGGTAATCAACAGCTATCTAACTAGACTTAAAACACACTCAACAGGTAGAAACTCATGCCTGTGCTGTAAACCTAACCAATTACTTGCAGTCATTTAGATGCTAGAGGAGAACCTAATACTGTCATTTCCCTAAACTAGTGTAATTTACAACTCTATTCTAAATACTTATCTTTATAGCCACAGAGAAGGGTAGTTTTCACCTCTCATCAAAGAAGTTTATTTTTTCAAGAGTTGGAGACTAATACAGAGATCTATAAGTAGTCAAAATGCAGACAGTAGTAAGTGTTCATGGGGTGCCCAACCCTAAATGATCATCTTCAGTGCTCAGGAAACATGACAAAAGAATAAGCAGAGAGTTTGTAAGATCCAGAAGACCAGGATATCTCCTTCTAGGTAAGGGATAATGCACCCATAAATTCTCAACAATATGGCTACCTGAACAAGACCTTTGTAATCACAACTCCAGTTGTCATATCAATATGGGTGGGAGAAATTCTACAAGGTCTTTCCTCTAGATCAGTGGTTATCAACCCTTTAATACAGTTCCTTACGTTGTGGTGACCTTCAACTATGTAAATATTTTCATTGCTACTTCATAACTGTAATTTTGCTACTGTTATGAATTGTAATGTAAATATCTGATATGCATGATATCTGATATTACCCCCAAAGGGTTCTCGACCCACAGGTTGAGAACAACTGCTATAAATGAAGGGTTGCACATAGTCAATGGATGCTGAGCAGGAGAACCAGTTTTCTCCAGGGATGAGCTCTCATAGACACTGTCCCATTTGAAGGGGTCACCTCTGGAAACATATACATACCAGAAATACTATAAAAGATTCAGTATGGGGTGTGTGTGTGTGTGTGTGTGTGTGTGTGTGTGTGTGTGTGTGTGTGTGTGATCATTAAAGAAGACATGAATCTGGGAAGGAGGGGAGGAAAAGGAAGGAGCTTGAGAAGGAGGAGGACAGGAACGATGCTGACAAAGTACTCATTTATGAAGTTCTTTCCCAAAAACATAATTTAAAAACAAGTCTAAATATTTTTCTTTAAAAAATTTACAAAAGATTAGTGTGTTGTCATTGTTTTGGGTATATTGCAAAGCAAAATTTGATGTTTTATCTCCCTTCTTATCAGTCCTTGGTCTAGAGCTTTAAAATATTCTTATTTATACATTTATTCTAAAAATTACTACTTGGTTATTTAGAAAATATTGTGTACTTTGGATGCACTAAAGGAAAGTAGAAATCAAATACGTGATCTATGGAACAATTTAAGACATCTTCCAAGCATTTTTGGTCCTATAAAATTCTGAACTTTTTTTCTCAAAAAAACATTAAATGCATTTTGTTAAAAAAAGGAAGCATGTTTTCAATTTCCTTAATTTACACTGGCTTAATAACTATTTATTATACTAAAAATCTAATGTCTTTACTGCAAATAGTAAACAGAAAAAGAAGCAATTTGAAAAGAAGTAGCTTTTGAACAGTCATGTTGGTGAGAGTTTATGGGTACATCTTATGATGTTGCTAGGAGACACAATCTCACAGCAAAGTCCTTGATCCTCCGTATCTTAAGTATTTCCATCCCTTATCTGTAATGTTCCCTGAGTCTTAGGTTTCGGAGTGTTTTATAGAAGTATCCTTTGGGACCAGGCTCCACAACTCTGCATTTTGATTGGTTGTGATTTTCTGTAACGGCCTCTGTCTATTGCAAAGTGATATTTCCTTGATGACTGGTGAAAACCGCACTTATCTATGGGTTTAAGGACAAATGTTTACAGACTGTTGTTAGGGATTGGGCCGGTTTAGTAAATTAGTGGTTGTAGATTCTCCTCCAATAGCCATGATTTTACTAGCACTGAGTAGCTGGCTGGGTTCCAGTCCCAGGCATGGTGTCCTTCTTGTTCAGTGAATCTTAAGTAGAATTAGTGAGCTGCTGTTGGTTACCACAGGACACCAATAAGCATGCCAAACTGGATAGGGTTGGAGGAGCCCATGAGGTCCTCAATCCTTAACAGAGAACTATAGGAAACTAAGGAAATCTGGGAGTGATAGCAGTGGTCCTCCCCAAAGAAAAGCATACCAATTGGTTGTACCGTACAAAACCATCAGTCCTGAAAACATACATACAAGTAACATTATATTGACTCAACATACTATAATGAAGATATATATGTACATACACTTTATAGATTCATGCAACAATAATTAACGTAAAAAGAGGCCATGGATTTGAAGGAGAGCAGGAAGGGTATATGGGAGGGCTTGAAGAGAAGTAAAGAAATGGGTAAATGTTATAATTAAATTACAATTTCAAAAATAAACAAAAAAGAAAATAGAAAAGTAGCAGCTATGACTGCTTTTACTGTTAATTTAGTGTGTCACATTGTTTCTGAAAAGAAATAGGTGTGATCTTTCTAAAAAGAATCTTCCCGCACTGTGCTGAGTATCCAGTTTTGCTTCCAAGATATCATCATTTTATGTTATTTGTATAAATAATTTAATTGCTGATAACTTTCAAAATCTAGAAAAATTCTGGCTCAAATAAATAAAAGATTTTCTTTTTTCCATTTTTGTTTTTTGGAAGAATATGCTTTTAGGGCTCTGAAGATATGGCTTAGAGGTTAAGAGTACTGGATAATCTTCCAGAGAACCTAGGTTCAATACCCAGCACCCATATGGCAACTCATAACTGTCCACAGCTTCAGTTTCCAGGGATCCATCACACTCTTCTGCTCTCAGATATGCAAGTGGTGTACAGACATACATGCAGGTAAACAGCTATACTGTGTGTGTGTCTAATAACTGAAAACAACAAAATTACATTAGCAATTGCATTAGAAGTAACTTTATTGGGAACATACATCCTATTATTGACTGGTTCTCACTTCTGTGAGGTTTCTCTTGCTGTATATACAATACACATGAATACACAGGTTTCTCCAAGACTACCTTTGTTCACCATCCTTTTTATCACCTATTTTCTTATGTAAGTAACAGCTCTCTTTATAGGGCAGTTTTCAGGAGGCTGACATAGAAGATGAATGCATTAAGAGTACGGAGGTACTGCTCACTCCTCACCTCAGGCAATGATGGTAAAGAGTTCAATATGGTGTGTCAATCAGGTGTGACATGATTAGCAGAATAATTTTTGGGATGAATGAATTCCTCAGGCTGCTATACAGATGTCACTGGGAACCCACAGGATAATTATAAGATATGTATACCTAACTACACACACACACACACACAAAAAAAAAAGCCGACTTCTCCATAAACGAAAGAGTATTTGGAATGTTTTAGCCATGTTGCTTCATATACTGTGTGGTATAAATCTAAAACTATTTCATAGTTTGATAACATTTACTTATTTTTAATAAATTATTCTGTAACAATGAGCTTAACAAAAGGAAGTAGACATTCATATTCTCAAGACATTTTATGAATATCATATAATAAAATATTTATTGACAGATATTGTCTGGTGTGAAAGCACAGTATTACAACTTCAGTAAAGAAAAGAAGAAAAAACACCAAAGAAGTAGCAATGTGTTTTCAAGGGCACAAGGATAACCATAGCAGAAGTTCGTAACTGTATAAAATATCTTTACATAGCTTTCTAAAGTATGATTTTCACTCACTTCTAAATAAAATTTATGAATTTTAAGTTCCAAATTGAATTCTTTGGACATATAAAAAGTTAAACAAGTGCTCTTAATTTTTAACAACATCATAACAGAATAAAAACTCTTAGATAAATCAGAATTTTTTTCTTTAAAAAACATAGTTATTGAGTATCGATTCTATTAGTAATTAGCCATTTTTCTAATGTATGAGCATATGCAAACATCCTATTGAAGGAAAAGTATCTGACATTATTGTAACTGATGAAATGTATTGAATTAGAAGGCTTAACAAAATATATTTTTTTTTAATTTGGAGCTGAGGACTGAACCCAGGGCCTTGTGTTTGCTAGGCAAGCGCTCTACCACTGAGCTAAATCCCCAACCCCAAAATAAATTTTTTCAATGATAATACTAGCATTAATTGTGTCAGAGTAATGCATTGTGGTATAAGAACTATGTACTTTTACTATAAATAAATAAAAATATACATGGAATTGATTGAAGAGCATGCATAAATCACTGCTGTATACAAGCAAGATGAAATGTTTAATCAAAATAGAGGTTGCATTTATAAAAATTACAGCATTTGCATGTGTTTTCAGAGTGTACCTTGGAAATTTGTAGCAAAGAAATTCTTGAGTACAAAATGAAAAATATTCAGAATAAAAAAATACTTTCACTAAATTTTGCTTTTAATTAATCAGACTTTTAAATCACTGAAGAACTATTTTGTAAACCAATGAAACTATACTATATTTCAGATGGAATATATTATTAATGAATTCTTTATGTGTCTACCACTTTTTCAAAATTTGTTGACAACATTTAATCTACTTATTCAATAAATGAAATATTTAAAAATAGCATTTAAAGCTTTCATTCATTGTATTTATTGAAAACCAAGCTTCTAGTGTCAAAGATATCAAAATTTATTCCTCAAGAAAACGGAGGAGAATTTGTATAGATTAAATAGTGACAACTCAAAAGTGTAAGAAATTTAATAATTTGTTGTAAAATGTCTTGGCATGAAATCATTTAAATATTCAGGTCGGTAAACTATGTTTTTATAGTCTTGCAGCAACAAAATTTTGCAAAGATAAAAAGGGGTATAAGTAGACAATTTAATTGTTTTCTTAGAAAATACTTGTCTAAAATAAAATTAAACACCAAATATTTGAGGAGCTATCTGTAGATAAGTAGCTTCTATTTTGCATTTTACAAATTGCAAATAAAAGCTGGCCAGATAGTTCAGTGAGTAAAGATCCTGGCTGGATGCTTTAATCCCAGCACTCTGGAGGCAGAGCCAGGTGGATCTCTGTCTGTCGATCTACAGAGCGAGATCCAGGACAGGCACCAAAACTACACAGAGAAACCCTGTCTCAAAAAAAAAAAATTTACTGTAAAGCTCTGTGCCTTTGTTCCAGATGCCTATTCTAACCTAGAAGTTCACAGAGCTGGAGAGAATTTGATTTGATTCATTTTGGGGTGTGGTGTTTTATTTATTTGCAAGTTTTTTATAATAAATATTACAAAATTTAAAAATAAAGGTAAAAGATACAAAAATAATTGTTTGACATTGTCTTCATGTAAAATATTACTTTGAACAAAACTTTGTTTATAAATATATTTTCTGTAAAGAAAAAATGTGTGAGTTCATCAGCACATTACAAACAAGTACATACATTTGTATAAGCAGTGTTTAAATGTTTTATGAATTTACCTTTTGGGGGAACATTTCTGGTTCTCCAACCTATCCTGCTTCTGTGTTGAATTGCATCAATTCCATCATCACTACTATTGGCTCGAGGACTTTCTGCTACTCCTTTCTGTTCACAAGAAAATCCCTTAAGATATGTTCTGAAAAATCAAACTAACATAGGTGTTCTGTAATGGAGACTTAGGAAACTTCAGAGCAGAGATAGCTATATTAAACGGTATGCTAGTTGAACTCCACAATTTTACAAGTCAAAAATCACGTGTTTCTGCCAACTTCTTTCTTCCTAAGGATTTTCTCATGTGTTGTCCTGATTTAAAAAAAGAAAAAGAAAAAGAAAGAAAGCATAACTGAGTATATATTTTTCTGGATTTAGGTTTTTGTCTTTTTGGTTTGAATCATTTTGAATTTTTTCCATACTTTTAAAATTAAATGAAAATAACAATTTAGGGTCTTGACATTCAATTTGTGGTTTCAATGCTGACATTAGGAAATGAGCTGATCTTATTTATCCCAAGACTACTATTATGATGTAATTTCCTTTCTACAAAACAAAGAAATCACCAACTCAAGATTTATTGATTTATGGAGAATGAAGTCATATCCATGTTTCAAGAGGTAAAATAACCACCAAGTAAAACAAATGAGTTTTCTTCAATTTGTTACAGTTCTCAACATCTGTGTCTGAAGATTCAAAAATCAATATGTTCCTATTTTCCGTCATAAAATTTATTTGAGACATTTCTGAACTTCTCCCAGAAAAAAAAAGAGAGAAAAAGATTGCATGCTCTCAGTATTTGTTGATGAGAACAGACATTGTGTGGGTCCCCCTTCATGAATCATTTGACAATCTCCATATGTGCTAAAGACAGTAGTAACATGCCACTTCCCACTTACAGATTAAAACTCGCCTCAGAATGTGTGTGCCACTATCATTATCATTATTACTTTTTGAAAATGGTAAGTTTTTTCCTGCTGCCATTAATGGGTTCACTGGATGCAAAAAACTGTGTGTGTGTGTGTGTGTGTGTGTGTGTGTGTGTGTGTGTATTTTAAATCCTTTCCATCATTATTCAGATTCTCTATATTTTAACTCATCTACTCATTAAAGTTTTGTTTTAACTCCAAAATCAACAGTGAAGGCAGTTGGTGCTCATTCACAGGCATGCAGGTAGTAGAAAATGAAATCCCTACATATTTATGCTGCCAGTGGGGTTTGCAAAATACTATTTAGTATTCTTGTTTTAGCTCTTAATGTAAACAACTCTCTTTTGAGGTTTGTTTGCTACTGTTGATTTTTTTCTTGTCTTTCTGTTTTGTTTTGTGATAGTGCTTTTGTTTGTTTTTTGCATTTGGGGGACTCCAAATGATTTCACTATTTAAATTAGAATCCATGAGTAGTGACAAAATATTACCTGTTGTTTCTAAGTAGAAAAAAATGCTATACTGCACCATACATAGGTAGATACATATATCAGAGCACCTTCTTTCAAACAGGACTTTCAACACTGTTGATCACGAGTTCACTATTCATGAATCAACAGCATATTTTACATGAGGCATACAAACATAAAACAAGATTATGCATTGATTGACTAACCAGTTTTATAACTAAGCCTTATGAGACTCTAGCCCAACATTTGTCTAAGAATAAACAGCTTAGTGTTTGTTAATTCAGTATATATGGTAATTTAATAAAACCAATATCCATGGAGATTGACCATATAATTGTAAGAGCTGATCTTCATTGTTGTCTTGAATAGGTCTAGAATTACCTAGGACATATATATACCTCCATGATTGTCTGAAGGTATTTCCAGAGAAGATTAATAGAGAAGAGAGGACTTACCTTGATCGTAGGCTGCACCATTCCATGCACTGACACCCTAGACTGAATAAAAAGGAAAGGAGAAAAAGCGAGCTGAGTGGCAGCATCCATCTCTCTCTACTTCCTGACTACTAATGCCGAGGGACTTGCTACCTCATCCTCCTACTGCCGTAACTTCCCTGTCTTGCTGGGCTGTACCCTTAAACCATGTCAAAGTTAACTCTTCTTCAAGTTGCTGTTCTTAGGTGTTTTGTCACAGCAACCAGAAAAGCAACAAATCCAGAAACTTTGTAGTGAGTAGGGCTGTTGCTTTGATTGCCTCATCGTGAGGTTTGTAGGCCTTTGAGACTGATTTGTGGGAGTAACATGGAAGAGTTTTAAGCTGCAGGCTACAAAAACCCTAGCATAATGTAAGCTGAGTTCAAGGGGCCATTCTCATAGATGTGTGGAAGACAATATTTTGAAAGAAATGCAGGCAATGAAGTCTGATTACAAGGTATGTATTGGGAAATGGTCTTACAGGCCCTTCATGCTGAATTCCAGTGAAGAATCTAGCTGTTTTCTGTCTGTTTCATGAGAAGTAAGATGAAGCCAAATTCAAGGATAATCCAATTGTTAGTAAGGTAAAGCTGAATACAAGGATAATCCAGTTGTTAGCCAGGTGAAGCTGAATTCAAGGATAATCCAGTTGTTAGCCAGGTGACGCTGAATTCAAGGATAATCCAGTTGTTTGCTGGAGGAAATTTCAAGACAGTACAGCATCCAGGCTGTAGTGTGATCATTTCCTACTGATCTTAATAACATGAATGAGAGAAAACAGAAATAGAGGTATATGAAAGACTGTGCATTTTAATGAGGAGGGGCACCTGGATTTGAAGTGTTGTAGAGAAAACAAGTACAAAGAAAGCTATACATGTTTTAAAAAATTATTAGTGTTAAGGGGAACCTCATGCTCTGCCCCAAGACAACAGGAGAAGAACTCTGAGGACAAAATCCTATCTATCCTAGGTTCCAACTTGCAATAATGCAAAACCACTGGAAATGAGAGAGCCTGAACTGAGAGTTCCACTAAAAATGTTCCCTGCTCCATAACAACCTAAAGGAGTGTTTTTCCAATAGAAGTAGGAGACGGGACAATACTGTATCTCAAGCTGGAAGAAAAACTTGGTAGCACTGTCTCTGTAATCGAGCAGTCATGCAGAATGCAAGGATAGCAGAGATATGGAGGCATGAAAGCTTGTACCATGGTTCCAGAAAACCACGGAGTCCAGGGAATGTTTGTCAGGATTGGGGTTCCCTGAAAGAAGGCCCCAAGAGGCTATTGTTTAAAGTTGTGAAGGTAAACTCTAGGTTACCATGACAACCTCGGGATGTTTCAGAAGTTAGGATCATTGAATGGGTGAAGCGGTAAAAAGAAAGCGTAGAGTGAAGCCAAGCCAAGAGAGAGGCTGTGTTTGTGGCAGGTTGCAGAACTAAAGGGGCAGGGCTGCCTGAGCCTACTGGAGTCCAGATGATACAGGCTACCACAAGCTCCAAGCACTAAACATGGAGCTGCAGTGTTTGTGAACTGCCCTGCTGGGTTTCTGTCTTGCTTTGGTCAAACATTCCCTCATTATTTCCCAGCCCTTGGATAATAGGAATGCTTATTCTGTGTCATTGTACATTGGAAGTGTGTGACTTTTTTTGTTATTTTACAAGTTAAGAGTTTTCTTTCTGATCTCAGTAGTGATTTTTGGTTTTTGAATAGTGTTGAAACTACTAAAACTATGTAGAGCTTTGTAGGTAAACTGAATGCATTTTTTACTCTGAGATGATCATGAGACTTTGGGGGTCAGTAATGAGATGCCGTAACTTAAAAGGGATGGGTGTGTTTTGGTGTCGGCAAGAGATAGACTTGTGGTAGTTAATCTTCATTGTTGGCTTGATGAGATTTAGAATTACCCAGGAGACATGCCTTCATTAAGTGTAACTGTGAGTCTGTTTCCAGAGAGGTTTACCCAAGGTGGGGAAATCCACCCTGAATATTGGTAGCACCATTCTATGTCCTGGGCTTCTAGACTGAATAAAAAGGACAAAAGGACAAAGCAAGTGAGCACCAGCGTCTACCTTTCTGCCTCCTATCTTTATACGCAATGCTACCTGAGTACCATCCCCCTGCCTTCCCTGATACAATGGATCACTTTTTCAAACAAAAACCAAAATAAATCCCATTAATGGTTGTTTTTGTCAGGTACAGCAGTGAGAACAATAACTAAAATTCACATACAGAGAGAGAGAGAGAGAGAGAGAGAGAGAGAGAGAGAGAGAGAGAAGTAGAGAAGTTTAGGAAAGATTATTTACAACGTATTCCTTATTGTGTACTTTCAATCTTTAGTATTCCACTAGAGTTCACTGCTAAGAATAAGTGGAAGTTTTTTTTTTTTTTTTTAAAGTCACTTTCTTTCTTTAATTTTTTTTTTTTTTTTTTTTTTTTGAGACAGGGTTTCTCTGTGTAGCTTTGCACCTTTCCTGGAACTCACTTGGTAGCCCAGGCTAACCTCAAACTCACAGAGATCCGCCTAGCTCTGCCTCCTGAGTGCTGGGATTAAAGGTGAGCACCACCACCGCCCAGTTCTTTAATCTTTTAAACTCAGGGTTCTGGAGAAGTCACGAAGACAAATCTTCCAGGGGTTGACCTTCACCTGATTTCACTAAGTGTGAGAAATCAGAGAACTGGGCATAGAACAGCCTTCCTACTCAGAAGTTATATAGCACTTCTCTCAGCAGCCCAGGAGCACACACACCCTCATCAAAGGAACCCGCAAAAGTAGACAATTCAGTCTCTGCACACAGTTTGGCTTTGAAACAAAAATCTTTATTCCCCAAAATTAATATTGTCAGATGTCAGCTCCCACCCAGTGCCCAAAAGAAATGTTAGTTAAAAGGCGGAGTGTATTTTGATGGAAATTGTACTAGAGTCCATCAAAGTGAAGTGAAATCAAATGGAAATCCTGAGGAATTTTATAGTTTCTGATGCTCACATTAAAAAGCATATTTTGTTCCACAGTCACTTGTATGTTACAGTTTTTTAAATATCCATTTTTAAACCTCAAATGTATGCATGTGAAGAGTTTGTCAGCAATTCATTGTTCAGTTAAAGCACATTCTTCTTGACTTGTCCATGTGCTGTAGTGTGGCTTGGCCTGGCAGAGGAGAATGATCTCCCACTGAGTCAACAGTTACACAGTGAAGCAGGAGCTTACATTGACCATGACAAACAATAGGGCCCATTTCACTTTCTTACCTATGTATTTCAACACACTGGAGTGTATACGTTTATTTCTATGCTAGAAACATTATCATATGGAAGCTTTGGAGCCTTCTAAAATTGAAACACAGATGATACAGCTAAAAATGTTATCACAAAGGGTGAATAATTAGCATCGTCTTCTCTGCATAAATCGACTGTACTAGGAATAAAATCCAGATAACCCTTGTTGGCCCACAAGGACCTCTACCTGACTTGTCTCCAGGAAACTCTCCCATCACATTGTCCACCTCACTCTTCTTCCAATTAAAATTATCCTTTACGCACCTTGAGCAGCAACTTTATCTCTGCCTTGGAGGCCTCTTTGCACTTTCCTTACAGTTGGAATTTCAACATTGCTAACATATTCTTATTCAGCTCTCAATTTACAACTTACAATTTACTTGTTTATTTACAATCTTTCCCAAAATTGAATCTAATATTCTGAAACCCTAATTTAAAATAACTCCTTGTAGTGGCATTTGCTCCGCCCATGACCTTGGGTATATGGTCCGAAGGAGGCGGTGCTTCTTGCTGACCTCTTAAAAAGAAAGGGAGAGGGGTCTCAAGGCCCTTCCCCCCAACCCCCTAACCTCCTAACCCTGTTTCCTAGTGTGTTCAAATGGCCAGGCTAGGTGGATTCACTCCCGGTCAGAACAGAAGACGACTTCAGCTGTTTACTAGGTTCTGTATTCATGAGTGTATTTCCTAAATTTATATCCTAATAAATTCTCTAATACTCCTTAAGCAGACTCCCATGGATTTCTCTCTTTAACTCCTAGTATATTTTTCATAGCCTTCACCTTCTAAAACCTGTTGTCCATGTATTAGTTGACATGTTTTGCCTGTCTCCTTTCCTGGAATACTATTGGGGATTAGCTTTAGTTTCCACTCTTTTCTGTTATTTCCCTAGAGAACTGCATAGAACATAGAAGAGACTATCAAATATTTTTTAGGATACCTGTATCTTTTATGAACAAAATGTAGTCTCTCAGAGGAAATGAATTATAAACTGAATTACTGCATAAATTCCTGCTGCAAACACACACACACACACACACACACACACACACACACACACACACACACACACACATATATATATATGGCTTTTAATTATTTGTTTTGCCTATATAATATGTAAAATACTGGGTTTGGGTTTGGTCTTTTTACTTTTTTCCCATATTTTATTCCCTCTGAAAATTATAAAATCAGTCAAACTTGTAATGAGATTTTGCAAGAACTCTTGGGATGTATAGGCCAGCATAGTCTTTGTGAAATCGGTAGGAATATGGCTCCTTGAGTCAGATGTAGGCTTACACTTGTTTGGGTGGGGAAGATAGTGGACTCTTCATAATTATCAAAACTTTGTGAGAGATAGAAGTAAAGGTAATGGCTAAAATCCTAGCCCTTGGTGCAGTCAAAGTTAAAAAAAAAGAAAAAAGAAAAAGAAAAAAAAAAGACTTTCAAGTGTGAGTGTAAGAAAGAGGATAAGAAAAGCAGAACTGCTTTCCAGCTGCACTTAGACACAATCTCTGACCTGAATTTCAACCCATACTTGAAAAATCTCTCAAGAACATCCTATGGAACAAGACGTAGTCCTCGATACGCATGCAGTTAGAGTTATTGTTCCTTTGCAAACTCATCTCCTCACAGAGCAGGAATGTGAAATGCTCTTTCCTGTTTCCCGTCTCTATGACACATGTCCTCATGCACAAATCCCACTCAGCTCACCAGACCTTTGATTGTAGGCCTTATCTGATAACGGATTCCCAGAACCCTCACCAATCTTCCTTCCAAGTCGCCTCTCATCAAGGCTGTGCACTCATCCCATTTGAGGCGGGTTGATCTCACCAAAACCCTCTAAACCTTCAACAAGGTTCAGAATAAGGTCTTGCCTACTAAACTCTCTCATCATTTTTATCTTCAGAACTGTTTATCTCTAGAAATGGCCTAGGATACCAATATGAAGGGATAAAGTGGCCAGAGAACTTTTGCTGATATATGTGCTTAGTATGTCAAATAACATTAGGGAAAATCTCTTTTATCTAAATAAAAGAGGGTGTTGAAGGACTCATAGACATTGAATGGGGATGGAGGGCCAAAGTTCTACCAGGAAACCTCTTGCTGCTACTGATACTCAGGACCCAGTTGATGCTATTTTTAATGTGTGTTTTCCAAGGTCTTTTTCCTTGTAGAATAAATAGTAAGATACGTTCACAGTGTGAGACCTGTAGGTCACAGGATGAGGTTAAGAAGCATGTCTTCTAGCTCTAGATGTATAAGTTCTAAATACCATAGTACATGGCCAGAGCCCAGTGTAAATATTAGGAGATGTGGTGACATGTATCTATATTGTTTCCAACATAAAACTAAAGTGAGTAACCAATCATCCTAAAGTGTGACTAAACTATAATTCGTAAAGTAGCTACTTTTAACTAAATAATGCTGTCCAATAAATTATGAAAGTACATTTCACAATAGGTGGAAACCCATCGATTTGCTCAGAACAGGTATTTCGTTTGTTGAGAAGCCTTGGTAAGTTAAGGGAAAAATTGAAATTAACTCAAGCATATTGTGTACTCTTCAGCAATAATTTAAACTTCAGTGAAAAGAAGCACTTTACAGGAAATTATAACAATCTATGAATAGACTGAAATGATACCACTTCAGCAGTAATCTGTGAGGCTCAGTAGCTCAGAAGGCAAGAGAGGAGCTCACAGGCTGGTATTCAAGTCCACTGCCTGTGGGATAGTGAGCTCCAGTCAGTTTCCGGGCCACAAATTACATACCTAACTCTTGTCTACCAATTAAATTGTATGACTTTGGTTGTGAGGATGGCCAAAAAAAAGAATGTGGCTGTCTTCTGGTAATGTCACCACCGGGTAAAACCACCTTAAGTTATGCCTGGTTGATGATAAATCAGTGTGTCATTAACACATAAAAGAAGGTAGCATTTTAATGTACCAAATGAACCTCCTGTCAGTGCACATTCATAGAAATGACTGTTTATGAGGGCCTGCGAACACTCTTCACTTTGTACCTTTCCCAGTGGGTCTTACTCTTCATTTTCCATTACATTTATTCAGCTGCAGACTGACTTCTGGGAACAAGACCAAACAGAGGATCAGGACAGTCTGTGCATTTTCCTGATGCCACCTCATCCCTCAGTCCTATTTTACAGGAATATCCTATAACACAGAAGCAGAGTTTCATACACTCAAAGACTTCATATTATAGCATTCGAAGCCCATGGATAACTAAGAAGACGGCAAGATGGGCCTTCCAGCATAGAACTAGACACTGTCTTCCCACGCTTTACTTGCCTCTGGCATGTTAAAAGATCAATCCAAACAAGATGGCACATTTGTATGCTGAGAAAATAACCAGAGCCACACCTCTCACCATACACAAAAAACAACACAAAAGAGATCAAAGACCTAAATGTTTGGCTTAAAAACCATAAAATCACTTCAAGGTATCAGTGGGGAAAGATCTGTTCCAGCAGGATCCCCAAAATACAGGCAGCAAATAAAAAGTAAATGGCAATCTATCAAACGAAAAGCTCTGACAGCCAACAGTTAGGAGACAGATTATAAAATTGTAGAAAATATTTATAAATCACAATTACAGCAAGGACCCAATACTCAGAATATATAAAATACCAAAAAAAATCTCCACATAAACCCAACAAATAATAAAATTAAAATAGGCCAAAGGTTGGAATAGATATTTCTCAAGAGGAAATATATAAATGGCCAACAAGTAAATTTAAAAAGGACATCATTAATCATCACAGAAATTAACCACAGTCAGAACCACAGTGAGATATTGTCTCACCTCAGTAAGAATGGCTATTATCAACAAGACTGAAGTGTTAAATGTAATGAAGCATGCATGGAAAGACAAATACCACACATCCTCACTCACTGATGCAAAATACAGTTTCATGGGACAACAGAGTAGAATATTTGTCACTAGAATCTAAGAAGGCACAGAATAAAGGGAAAGAAAAACCCAGATAGGCAGGAGAAATTAGTTCTGGCTTTCTCGTCCACACTCCAAGAACAATTTTCTTTAACAAGCTAGGATATACTTCAAGATAACAGGAAGAGTATAAAAGATCTCCACATATAAAAATTATTAATGTTAGAAGAGATGGAAAAGCAACTTACCAAAGAGTGATCACCAAAGATTGTGTGTGTGTGTGTGTGTGTGTGTGTGTGTGTGTGTGTGTGTGTGTGTGAATCATTACCATATAGTACTTCATGCAAGCACAAAACATTTCAGAACAGTGAAAAAGAAATATGAAACAAGCAATAACATTTGAATTCATGGCCCTTGCTGCATATTCTTTTATTATGTCATCTAAAGTTCTCTTTGTGAATCTTATTTCAATTTCATTTGCCTGCTAGTTAAAAATCTTTACATTCCAAAGCTGGGAAGATGGCTCAGTTGGTCAAGGGTTTGCTATGAAAGTGTGAGGACCTGAGTTAAATCCCCATTTCCAATTTAAAAAAATCTGAAAGTTGTGATAGGTGTTTGTAATCCCAGCACTGGGGAAGTGGAGACAGGCGGATCCCTGGAGCCAGCTGGCCAGCCACCTCAGTCTGATTGATTAACCTAAATCCTAGTAAAAGCCTATTTCAAAAAACGAGATGAACAGCTCTCAAAGAACAGCACTGGATATTGACCTCTGGCAACCACATGCAAATGCACATACATACCTAAACACATATGAACACACACGCACGCACACACATCCTTACATTTCACTGTGTTTCCTTGAGGATGTTGTCCTCTAGTCATTGGGGCTGGTTACTACGAAGATTGCCTGCCTACTGAAAATTAAGTCCATCTTTCCAGGAATGTTAAGCTTTCCCCACCTTCATGCTTGACATTAGTGTCTATCGATTTCTTCTTACTACACAGTGTGTGTTCCTACAGATTTTTTTAAAGTACTTACCTTAAAGTGAACACAAGCTAGTCACAAGTCTTTGTATACAAGTTGGTGTTCATATAAATTCATATGTAAACACTTAAATATAAAGGACAGATATGAGAAGGAATCCTGAACACAAGAGGGAATACTTAGTTGTGTTCTACAAAGTCCAGACTCAGAACATAAGGTTCAGAGCTCAGTCATGCCCTGAATTCTGAGATCTCTTCATGGACTGTGACTGCTCTCTACTGGACAGAAGATATATCAGCTAGTCTTCAGTGTGTCAGTACTTCTGAAGATAGTAGATATTTCATTTTTTTCTCATATAAGAGAATGAAAGAATCCACTTCTTATCCTAATTTTTATAAGGAAGATGATTATATATTATAATCAATATCCCAACATTTTGAATATTTCCAAAAGAAAAAGACATATGTATTAACTTTATTAACATTTATTAACATTTTTAAAATGTGCTTTTCAACATATTGCCAAGTCGTTTCCAGCTAACTGGAATTTATATCTTCATTTATTTATACATCTTTACTACTCACTGTTCAACCAACAATGACTTCATATGCTTATTGTTAAAGAGAAGTTCACTATTCCCTGTATTACACACATACACACACACACACACACACACACACACACAGAGAGAGAGAGAGAGAGAGAGAGAGAGAGAGAGAGAGACTAACACACAGTAGAGTAAATCTCTCTTGATCTTTTATTAATTAAAAACAAAGAAAACAGTCAGACATCAATTTTGAAACTCAGACTCTAGTAATTCCAGTTTTGAAAAGACAGCAGCATGCCTGTGAATGCTGCTTTCCTGATTCTGGCACTGTTCATCCCAAGCACTCCTGATGCACTGGGAAACAGTCTTTATTTGCTAGCCCATATTCCTTTTATACACCTCTCTATGAGTAAACAATAAAAGTAATTGTGACAGAATGAAATATGTAGACATTGTAACCTGGCAAAAGAGAAAACAAAGGAGCATGTAACGAAAAAAATCACAAAATGAAATTAGATTTATAGATTTCCAGAAAATAACACAAAGATAAGCCTTTCTAACATCTTTTGATTTTCAGTTCAGATATATGTATATTATCCACAATATATTGCAGAATGGATTATATATACACATATATGTTAAACACTTTAATTAACGGAATTATTTTTAAACTTGTCTACATGTAGTCCTGCATTGTCTGGAGGAACACCCTACAGAATATCCAGATGAGCTTGGCTTTTAGGGAGACGTTTTCTGATGTCCCAGTTTTTGTATCTCCCCCTTTCCCACATTCTTATCTTTCTTGGAATCTCCTTTCAAGATGAGTATTTCCCTCCTATTTTCAACAACCAAACACAAATGACTTCTGTCTTGCCCTATAAAAACTCCAAAGGAAATTCAGCAGCTTTTTCCTCTTTTAGCAACTTTCCTTGATTCTTCAGAGTTTCACTCAGTTTCCCTCTATTTCTCACTTTTCTGTAATCTTTCTTTAAAAGTATGCTTCTGATTTGCACACCCCAAGAAGGGTGTCTCATAATCTTCATGGTGAGACAGTGGACTCAGAACAGCTCTCCTGGATCTATTGTTGATAACTGTGAGTGTCCAGTAGCTAAGGGGTCATATACCACTGGATCATGAAAGGTCCCAGCATTCCGAGAACCCTGCATCACATCCTTCCATTGCATTCTATAGCTCAGCTGCACAGAATTGCTCTTCACTTTCTAAATACACTTTCATTTCATGCTCTATGTGGTTCCTATCCTGCCCTGCCTTGCCCTTTTCCACTCTATTCTTTGCACTCAGTTAATGCTTCAAGCTCTAGTTCAGGTTCTGAACATCTCCCAGATGTTCTTTCCTGAACAGCAACTTCCACTCTCCCAAAGCTGTAAGCAGGCTCCAGTTCCACACTCTCCTAATAAAGCTTCCTTGCTCTCATCATGGCTGTTTAAGGTTAACTGTTCATACACCTGTCCCACATCACAGATAAAGACTGGGACTTTTTTATTTTATTTAATCATTGTTGGGGTGGATCTTTCTTTTTCAGACAGGATCTCACTTAGCCTAGGTTTGAACTCACTATGTAGACAAGGATAACCTTGAACTTGGGATTCTCCTGCCTCTGTCTCTGAGCATTAAAGTTACTGCTGTGCCCTACCATGCCCAAGTTAGAGCAAGCATTCCCATTTTATGTGCTCAATTCTAGAATTTCATTTCAGACACATAACTAATCTGACCTGGACTATACTACACCCCCTCTGGCCTTCTCAATAAGCCAGAGCTGCTGACTGCGGTCTAGCAGATTACTAGAGTCTCTTTGAACACTCAAATGCTAATATCTTAGACAAACACTGGCGACATTTAAGAAAAGTTTGTGGCGTGTATGTTAGCCAATGTGAAACTTTCTATACATTTTCAACCTGAGAAGACCACATTTAATAATTTTTATGAAGCAGAGTTGTTTCCTATGATTCAAAATGGCCAGGATATTATTCTTAAGTTCTCAGTATGAACTTGGATAGATACCAAGTGACTGCAATCAGCAGTCAGTGTCTGCAGTAATTACCCGTGAGATGAAGTTACAGTGCTTCGTAAGGTCAGAAGAGGAACTAAATAAAGTGTTCCTTATTGCTACTTAGCTTGCTCTGTGATATGTCCTACTCAATCTGACCCTAGGAAACAAGGCTATTATTTCTATCCATATGGCCTAAACATTTGAAATGATTTTATAGAATTATATTTCTTTATAGAAACAAGTGTCCACATAACTTAGTCATTAAAAAACTTTCAGAAAAGAAACCAAAAAATTTATTTCATCCTATATTGAGTTAGGTATAATTGCTGCATTGTAACATTTTTAACCCAAATTAATTAGATTTAGTCTTTGAATCTCGGATATGAGCTTGTCAGTGGATTTTGGCATACCTGAAGAGCAACATTCTTTGGGAGGCATTTTCAAGGGAAAAGAACAGACAGTTTCCCCGAGGAATGTCTCTTACCAGAGAGTTTGCAACGGTTTTATGGATCACTTTCAGAAGGTACTCTTCCTCACCATTCAGAGTAACATTCTGCATGATGCTCATGTGAACTAGCTTGTGGGAAGTCAAAACAATCCACAAACATGTAGTGACCAAAGCCAGTAGCTGCCATTTTCTTTTTTAAAATATGAAAAAGAAGTGGAATTGATGGGGGACAAAAAAAAGAAGCAATGGGTATTCCTGTGGGTGGTTCATTATATTTCTTATTGTCAGCAGTTATTAATTGCAAACAGGAATCGTAGAATACTACTTATGTGGCCTCATATTTACCATCTTCCATTGTATTAAAGTCTGTGTTATTATCAAGTTTTTTTTTCCTCACTTGAAAATAAGATCAAAAGATTAGGTAACCAATGAAGTATTCTCGTGGTTCAAATGGGTCACAGTCAAAATTATATGAGAACTTTTGGTAAGCTGTAATTTCTGATGAGCTAGGTTATGTCATTTCATTTTTTATTTTATAAACTATTCATTTTGCCACCCAAAGGAATATCTTCATAGGATCCAGAGAGCAGAAAGCTTAAGGAATGAGTTAAGTGATGATGGATGACCTTCATTCTAAAGATATTCATATAAACAAGTTATGAAAATTGGCAGGTGAGTGAGCATGGAGGGAAACTCATGGAAAGAACCTTCAGGACACTGAGAATACTACAAGAAAGAAGGAAGCAGGAGGGATGAGCACCAGTCAGCTCAGGAAGAATGTTCATGCAACAGTTAAATAATCAAAGTTTTATTTTCAGACTGATAAGGAATCGTGGATGGGGTTGAAGCAAAGATATGAAGTGACTGTAATTTAGTCCTGGCCTTGTCTCTTTGAATGGAACTTACATCAAATTATCTGTTGCAATTTCTAGCCAACTGCATTGGGGGCAGGGGGTGAGGCAGCAGGGGAGTGGAAGCTGTTCTAACAAAGGATATGCAGAACCAGCACAATATCCAGACCCAAGAGAAGGCACGGACTGAACACTTGCCTGCTGGCCTGTTCCCTCTGCAGCAATCTGTAAAGCCTACCTTTAGAACTCCCACAGTTCCCTGGATTACAGAGCAAAATAGGCATGGAATGTGTGTGTGTGTGTGTGTGTGTGTGTGTGTGTGTGTGTGTGCGCGTGTGCGTGTGCGTGTGCGTGTGCGTGTGCGTGTGCGTGTGCGTGTGCGTGTGTGTGTGTGTGTATCTTCATCTTTGCCAAACCCTATGAGCTCTAGATGGCCTAAAATACTTTTTTTTAGATATACACCCTCACCCAGTTGACTTTTCCCAAAAACATTCTTAAACAATCATTTTAAATAACTTAAATGAAGAAAAAAGTCCACATTTTATTTTCATTTTGCTGCAAAGAAGTTCTCTTTAGTTGAGAACATTTCTTCCAGAAACTATGTTTTCCAAAAATCCAAATGCAATTGTTAGAATGGGAAAAACAACTTCATTGCATCTTAACCAGTTTTTCAGGCTGAAGTCTAAATAAAAGCTTGAGTTATTAACCAATAGTAATGTAAGTTAATGGAGACATCAGCTCCCAAAGTTACGCTTCATGTGTATCTTAAGGATGTCATCAGAGCAGACTACACAGAGATTCACTTGCCCTGAAAGGTTGTTTTTCCAAGGTTCTAGTGCCACCCTTAAATGACACCATTAATTCTCTTCATTTCATTCGATATCTAACAAAAAGTAACCTACTGTGATATTCTATTAGCTTAGCTAACAATGTTCTAAAGTCTTTTCTCTTATCCATAACAAAAAGTAAAGAATAGGTAGTTTGGAAAGAGTGGCATATTTAAAATACAAATATAATGGGATACGTGTTTTAAAAAAATCAAAAGATATGTCTAATACTCATGTCCATTATACTTCATGGCTCTTCTAACACCTGGGGCATCTTACTATTTCTGCATAAAGCAAGGGATGTCACAACAGAAACACTAAGGAAAATAGTCAGTCTATGATTTAGTGTTGGAGACCATAAATGTAATATGTAATATGTAATATTTACATAATATGTAAATGAGAAAATAATTTAGAAATCCAAAATCCTACAGAATTAATGACTTGAAATCTATGGCTGTAAAGTATATATGACAGAATAAAAGTCATCCAAAGATGTGTATGTGATCCCCAGGATCTGCAAATGTATTACCTTTTTATGACAAAAAACTGATATTGAGATGGGAAGATTGTTCTGATGGGTATACTTTAATAACAAAACCTTTGTGAATAAGGGGAGACAGGAGGATCAGAGCCAGAAAGGGGGAGATTTTAAGACATAAACTGAGGATCAGAACCAGAGATTCAAGATGCTGTGATTCTGACTTAGAACTTGGAAGAGCATTTTAGGAGACTCTAAATTTAAGTGGCCTCTGGAAGGTGGAAAGGATAAAGAAACACATCATCTTCTAAAATCGCCAGAAGGAATGAAACTCTACTCATCCATTTTGGACTCCGTACCCCCAGATAATAAACCTAAGTCATTTTAATCCACTAAATTTATTGTCAGTGCAATAGATAACACCGATTTTTGATAATGAATGCAGAGGAACTGCTATAACAAATTCGTAAATATGCAGGAGAGGTTTTGAAATTGAGGAACAGGTGCAGGCTGGGAGAATGCCAAGAATGTGAGAATCCCAAAAAATGTGAGCTTGCTTTGAGCACATAGTGACTTGGTTAAAGGCCTGGCTGGGAAGAGTCAGAATGAAGTGAAGTGCATGGTAGAGAAACCTTGTATCATCCCACATGCCTGCGTATTTCCTCTGCAGCTAGAAATAGGAACACTCAAAATCTCCTGGGAAGACTGAGAAGAAAACAAAAAACATTGCTCAGAAGCTGGGGGGTTGGGGCCTTTATTGTACAGGGTAGAAAATGTCACATGACTTCTTTCTTGCAGTTATGTAGAAAGTAAACTTTTAGTGGATGAGTCCAGGTTCTTCATTCCACAAACAATAAAACAAGAGAAGAAAAAGGTAGACTGAGGGGAGAACTCCTCAGTAAAAGTGAAGCTAAGCTTGATAATAAGGAACTCCTTGGCCTGTTCAGATGCCAAAAGATGCAAAGAACAGGTTGTTAAGAAAGCATCTTCAGAGAAACTCAAGGGTGTGAAACCTTTTGCCATTGCCTCAGATCAACAGATCAAAACATTTATTCCCTCAGGACACTCTGTGGAAAGATTAGGATTGCCACAGATAATGACCTCTGTCTTCACCCAGTTTCTTCCTTGATTCCTTTGTTATTAAAAGTTAAACTGTTTGCAGGGCCTCCCTGCATAAGCCTGCAATTCCAGCTACTTGGAAGGAAGGCTGAGGTGTGTGGTGATACTTTATCTGTGTCCCCCAATAAAGTTTATCTGAGGATCGGAGGACAAAACCATCCACTACATTAAAATAGAAGTCAGGCAATGGTAGCACATGCTCCAGATCGTCTGGATCTCTGTGAGTTCAAGGCCACACTGGGAACAGAGCCAGTAGTGGTGGCACACACCTTAAATTCCAACAGTAGTTAACCATAAAAGTCTGGAGGTCTGTATAGACAGACAGGAAGTGACAAAGCTGGGCTGGAAGAGGAAGTGATGTAGCTGGGTGGAGAGGAAATGAGTTGGCAGAACAGAAAGGCATATAAGCATGGGTATACAGGAAAAAGGTCTCTTTTGGAAGCTGCAGAGTTGATGAGGTGAGGTTAGCTGTGGCTTTTCCTATTCCTCTGATCTCTCAGGTTTTAACCCTAATATCTGGCTCTAGGTTTTTTATTTAATAAGACCTTTGAAGATTCGTGTTACAGAGGTGGAAGATCAGATATTCAAGACCCACGTGTGCAAATCCAAATAGCCTGGGTCTCAAAATAAAAAGAGGCATGCCGAGTATACAACTCAGCAAATGACATGCCTTGATTCAATCGTGAATAGTAAGAAAGTAAGTTGTTCCATTTAATGTGGTTTTATGGTTCTAAACGTGTCCTTTTGATTTCTAGTTTTGCTACATTGTAGGGAAAGATAATATGAATTCAATAACATTTATGCTTTTCTGTTTTAAACAGGAATAACCGCAACTACTATCCAATGCTGGTTTCTTATCTCAGTGTGGTACCTTTGGGGTAAATGACTTATTTTCTCATTTTAGAGACAGAGACAAAACTCTCTTTAGGATGGATTGAAACTGGAGCCCCATCCATATCTGATTTACATGGCAGATGATAAGATTTGATCCTCTGACCTGATGAAGTATAAATGAGGTTTTTTAATTTAGTATGGAAACCTTTTTAAACTCTAGTAGACTGACATATTGGAAACCTTGCAATGAACACATGTATTTTTCATGTGATCCCTGCAGACCAGAGAGCTGGTAGAGATATATGGAGTAGCAAACTGGCTGAGATGTTCATATCCACCCAGAAGAAGCCGTCATTTGGAAAACTCCTTGAAAATGGATGCTGTTTAATAGCTACAGGGTAAAAATAGAAATCCAATGAAGGAAATGTCTAATGCTAAGTTCAGAGCAGCTTGTTGAAGACTCACATCGCCAACAGAGAACAAATAATAGCTGGATGAAATGCAGAATTCATGTGTTTGAAAGGAATTGCAAAGAGTGTAACATTATAATAGAAGAACTCTTAAGTCAGAAAGGCAAGTAGGCTCAGAAGGGATCTGAGGGAGAGAGATACTAACTACAGACCAGTTTGTGTCTGAACATTTCTGTTTAGGGAGAAATTCAGGTGCAGACTAGGAAGCTAACAGAGCTCCTGGTGTGCTTCTGATGTAGTCAAAATCAACAAGTTTTGGGGCCTGTATTCAGAGGGTTTCCCCCCTCACAACTACTTTCCAGAGCTGAGGCACCCAAGGATGGAAAGATAAAGGACTAACACAAAACATCTGATAAAGCTGAAGTTTCAATGTATTTTTCCCCTTATTTTTCCCCTCATTCTGAGTAGACACACATTCTGCAGGGAGGGGCCCTGTGAGTAAAGCAAAAATAAACCAGAAAGTCCTGGGGAAACAGAGAGCTGACAGCAATCGCCCTTTGTGCTGTGGTTACTTGAGGATTCTGAATGCAGACAGAGCCTGAGAATAGGGAGTTTTCCTGTGGGGCCTAAGGAAACCAGCAGATGTTTATGAATCATTTGGAATGAGAATTGAAAAGAAAAAAAAGGGGACAATTCTAATGTCTCAAGATATGATCTGTATTCCCTAAAATGTACACGGTGCATTTTGAACCCAGATAATCTAAAAGGTCACATAATGAAGCTAAACTCTGTACTGAAGAGATGGCAATGCCTTCCACTCTCTTGGTCCTGAGAGGGAAAAAAAGGTAATTTGATCCATGTTCCAAAGAAAAGACTCCCTACTGGTGGTCACAACACCCCACCCAGTCTGCCCAGTGGAGGGGTGCAATCCTCCTTAAAACAAACTGCATTGACTGCATTTACTTCATATGGAATTATTCAACCAAAACTTATAATTATGCCAAAAATTCCCCAAGACCCCAGGGCTAAACATTAGGGAAAATATCAAGCCATATGAACAAAGAAAAAGCATGAAATTGTTATTAAATGATTTCCAAGTAAGTTCAGAGAAGGAAAGGAATGAAAGCAAGTGCTTAAGAAATAGATACAAAATAACTTGACATATTGATTCTATTTCCAGTTTTTAAAAAAAAAATCAAAAAATGAAAACAAATGGACAATGTTTTACATCAAACAAAAACGAATAGAATTTGTCTCCAGGTGACATACATCAAAAGGTGTATTAGACGAATTTCTTTGGTGGTGCTCATGGTTTGTATTGTTGCTGACGGCCCAGACTTGCCTCAAGCTCTCTGTGCGCCCAAGGATTAACTTAAACTTCTGACCTTCCCAGCTTCATCTCCCTATTGCTGGGATTATGGGTGGCCACCACTATGCCTGCATTATCCAGTGCTGGGCAACCGTGCTGTACAAGTACTACAGCAACTGAGCTATATCTGCCATCCTTAAATGAAGCATTTTAAAGAGAAGTTAACACAGGATTGTAAGAAAGAATCATAAAAAGAGGAAGAATAAATGTGTGGGCTAAAATAAATGGCCTTGATTTTTAAAATATAGAATAATGATGCCCAAAGTACTTGAATATACTTTGTGTGTGTGTATGTGTGTGTGAGTGAGTGTGTGTGTGTGTGTGTGTGTGTGTGTGTGTGTGTGTGTGTGTGAGAGAGAGAGAGAGAGAGAGAGAGAGAGAGAGAGAGAGAGAGAGAAGGGGGAGGTATGCCACTAATGATGCAAATAACAGAATTGACATAAAAGGAGCTGATGTGTGTGATATTTACTCTGAGTTGTCAGCTTGAGAATTTAGTGTCACCTGGGAGATGGGTGGATGGGTGTCTGGGCAAATCTTTGAGAGATTATCTTGATTACATTAATGGATGTTAACTGTAGAGTAGTTCAATCTCCAAGCAGAGAATCCTATACTATATAAAATAGAGAAAACAAATGGAGAAGCAGCTTACACTCTGTGACCCGCTGCTTCAAGTTGCTGCTGCTGTGACTTGCCTTCCGTGATGGACTGTGCCTGGAACTGTGAGCTAAACTCAGCTTTCTTCCTCAATTTGATATTGTCACAGTATTTAATCACAGAGCCAGGAAAGCAACGGAGAAAACGTGTTTTGGGGTTCTAACATGATTTTGCAAATGGAAATGTGATCATTTAATATAAAATAGTACAAAAAGTAGTAAAAGGATGTCAGTAGTAGATTAACAGTAAGAAAAAAAAAAAAAAAAAAAGAATGCATACTGCCAAACCAAAAAAAGGAAACAGCAGAAAACAAGTTGTGGCTCAGATGTGAAATGTCTCGGCTCCCTTAGGCTCATGTGTTTGAACATGTGTTTCCCGGGTGCTGATTCTGTTTGGGAAAGCTGTGAAAACTTCATAAGGTAGAGCATCGCTCACTGTTAGGAGAAATGATTGATTGGAAGCAAGCACTGAGGCTGTGTAGCCCAGCCCCACTTCCGGTTCACTCTGCTTCCTCACTGCCCCGAAATATGACCGACCAGCCGCCTCCGCTCCTGCCGCCCGCCCTGCCTTCCGCACCATGATGGAGTCCAGATCCTCAGTGTAAACTTTGACGTAAACGTTTTACCTTGATCTTTTTATTTATTGTCTGGCTGCACCTTAACCTCATGGTAATTGTTTTCATGTAATTGTCTTAATGCATCATTGTTTTTTAAACTAAGAAAAACTGGGGGGGAAAAAAGACTTATTTCATTCAGCTGAGGTGTGTATGGGGGGGGGGGGCGGAGAGGGGCTGTGTGAGTAGAGGCCAGAAGAGGGCATTACATCCCTCAAAGCTGTAGTTACAAGTGTTTGCAGGATGATCATGGGTACGGGGATCCTAAGTCTATATTCTGGATTGTGCAACACTCAACCACTGAGTCACCTCTCCAGCCTTCATATGATTTTGTCCTAGTTTATATCCCTTGAACATTGCTGCTACTGGTGACAGATTTAACTTCCATGTAAGCCTGAATAATTAATTAATATTAGCAGTGCGCAGATTCTTTACATGTTTGAAAAACGTGCATTATGTATAACCGATTCTTTCAAGAAACACTAATAAAGAGCAGGGCTGGAGAGATGGTTCAGTGGTTAAGAAACACTAATATAGAACTGGAGAGATGCTCAGCATTTAATAATAAATATATATTGTTCTTGCAGAGTACCCGAGCTTGATTCCAAACCCCCATATGGAGTGGGTCACAACTGCCTATATGTCTCCAGCACTAGGGAAATCTGATGCCTCCGGCCTCTGCAGGCACCTGCATCCATGTGCACATACCCACACAGAGAGATACACATAATTAAAAATAAAACAAATCTTTTTAAAAAATACTAAATACTAATAAAAAATTACCATTGTTTAAATGAATATATAAAAGCAAAACTTTACCTAGAGTTGGAATTTAATTATAAAGATAATAGACTACACTAAAAATGTTGTGATGGCCCTAAAGTATTGCTGGAAAAAAAATGCATTGCTTTAGGTCTAATGTCAATTAAACACTCTCCCAAAGAACATTACACCAAATCCAAAGAAGAACTAATCAATAAAATAAGAATGGGAATCAATGTATAAATAAACCAAACTTTCAGAATTTTCTTTCAAAAATTAATAATACTGACTGGGAAAAACAGAAATGTAACATAAATTCCAGGAGCTTATAATGCAGAAATTAAAAATGGTTAGAAAATATCATGAACAACTTTGTGCCAATGTAAAAATTTATACTATGGGAAAATTATTTTAAAATATAAATTTCCAAAGCAAGTAAAACTAAAATAGTTGATTAGTCCAACAGTGAGTAAAGAAACAGTGTAGCAGGAATCCTAGAAGGTCTTATTAATAAAATCAAACCTGTGGCCAGTTATTGGGGTGAATGCTGGAAAGTCAGAGAAGCAGAATAAGCCACACCTGGCCAACTTCTCAGCTGGTCTTGTTTCCTCAGACTGGAAGCTTCTATGTCCTCATCCCAATGACTCTCAGCTGAACTGCTGCTTGAAAGCCTGAAGCTTAACCAGCTAAAAGCTTAACCAGCCAAATGCTTAACCAGACAAATGCTTAACCAGCCAAATGCTTAACCAGGCCAAATGCCTTATATATCTTTCAGCTTTCTGCCTCACTCCCTGGGATTAAAGGCTCGCTTTCTGGGATTAAAGGCATGAGTAACCATGCTTGGCTGTATCCTTGAACACATGGATTTCTGCCTCTGGAATGCTAGGATTAAAGGCATGTGCTACCACTGCCTATCCTCTATGTTTAATATTGTGGCTGTTCTGTCTCTGACCCCAGATAAGTTTATTAGGGTGCACAATATTTTGGGGAACACAATACCACCTCAAAACAGAGCCTATACTTAAAATGCCTGAGACCCAGGTGCTATCACTGACAAGTTTGAGCATAGATCTCTTTCATGTAAAGGGAAAAACAACACTCATTCATGACCTTTCAGAATTGTCACAGAACAGAAATAATACAAACATTTTCCACCAATTTTATGAACCTACCATAATATTGATACCAAAACACAGTGAGAAATTCAATATAAAAGTTTCATATTCATCTCTTAATATAAACATCATCAGTAAAATGCTAAGCAAAATATTAGCAAGTCAAAATCTGCATTACATAAGTATACACACACATACATGTATATATAGAGAAAGACAGAGACAGAAAGAGTATGCATGCTATAGCTACCTAAGAATTAGCCCAGGAATTCAAAAATAGATTGACACTCAGAAAACACCCAACATAATTTACTGTACAAACATTTTTAAAAAATGAGTGATGTTTTCAAATGTTTGACAAGGGCCTGGGAAGACAGCTAAGCAGTTAAGAACATGTACGGCTCTTGCAGAGGACCATTTTGGTTTCCAGAACCCATGTCAGGCAACTCACAACTATCTGTAACTCCAGCCGTAGGGGATCTGACACCTTTCCTGGCCTCTGTGGGAATCTGCATTCATGGAAACAAACCCACATGGAGATGTACACATATACAAATAATTAAGAAAAAATAATAAATATTTAAATAAATAATTCTTTTTTTACCAAACTCCATACTCATTCATTATAAAAATCCCTTAAAAAACTAGAAACAAATGAGAGTTTTCCTGTTCTTAGGAAAAACTTTTGATAGTAATGTATTTTCAACAGCTCACTTTTAGGATCTGGGAAGAGAGGCTCTGGCCTCTATGGCTACGGCCACTTCTGCCCAACACTCCACTTGTGTACAATGAAGCAGGAACATTGAAACTGGTGTGGGAAAGTACAAAGCTGCTGTTCACATTTGTGGTTTTCCTCTTCATTGTCCATTCTGGGTTTTCTGTACCATCAAGATGGCATGCAGCACTTGATTCTTTGGACGATGGGATGACACAAACCTTCATTCCTGAAGTCTTGGCGTCTCCAGTGAGTCCTCCCTCCTGTTGAGTTTTCTGTTGCTATCAGACATTCAAGAGTCTGGGTTTGAAACACAGGTAACATGGTTTTTGCAACCAATCAAAAGAGAGGTCACTATGAAAAATAAAAGAGTAGTAGGAATTAAAAATGAAGGATAGTGTTTTTGATCTTAGCCATTCTGACAGGCGTAAGGTGGTATCTGGGAGTCCAGTTAGCAAGAAAGAGGAGGGTTTATATGAGTGAGAATTGTTGAGACCAAGGTTGGATAAAGCACAGGGACAAATAGCCAAACGAATGAAAACACATAAACTATGAACCAATGGCTGAGGGGTCCCCAACTGGATCAGGCCCTCTGAATGGGTGAGACAGTTAATTGGCTTGATCTGTTTGGGAGGCATCCAGGCAGTGGGACCGGGTCCTGTGCTCATTGCATGAGTTGGCTGTTTGAAACCTGGGGCCTATGCAGGGTCACTTGGCTTGGCCTGGGAGGAGGTGACTGGACCTGCCTGGACTGAGTCTACCAGGTTGACCTCAGTCTGTGGGGAAGGCTTTGTCCTGGAGGAGATGGGAATGGGGGGGGGGGGGTTGGGGGGAAGGTGAGGGGGGCGGGAGGGGGGAGAACAAGGGAATCCGTGGCTGATATGTAGAACTGAATTGTACTGCAAAATAAAATAAAATAAAGTAAAAAAATGAAGGATAGGATATTAGCTTAAACTCAAGTTGCCAGGGCTGAGGCTGAGCATCCTGAACTCAGGTGGCAAATGCCGGAGCCAGGGTACAGGTCCTCAGTGCTCTGGCCTAGGTCCCGCTTCTCATGAAGCCTGTAGTTAGCGCTCCCACCTCTGTCACCACTATAGTCTGTTTTATCAACTCTGTCATGTCCTCTGGTGTGACTGCAATGTATACGTCTAGAAAATTTTGATGCATGCCTACTGTTCAAAGAACCATCAGAACCTTGTAATAAATGACTAAAAATGAAAATGTATAAATACACAGTGAGGAGAAAGGACCAGAGTAAATGAGCTTTAGATGTGTGCTTGTCTTTAAGAGGTATGGATCCCTCTTAACCCACCTAGAATGTAAGGAAAACCACAGATAGGTCTGAAAGGTCTATAAGGAGGGAACTGGTTTGCTTTTCCTAAAATAGAACCCAGGGATAATGGCAAGCCTAGCAAATCAAACAAGGAAAAACAAAGACTTTGCTTAATCCTAGTGCAACAGTAAAAAAAAAATTATGCTGGTATCTCCTGCTAGATATCTCCTTGTCCCTTCCAGATCCACCCACATGGCCTCTCCACTCTGCTGCTGCCACTGCCTGCCTATGGGCTGAGTCAATGGGAACCACCAGAAAAAGATGAAGGGGAAAGTGGTGCCTAGACATTTATCCCCCACATTCTATCTTGAAGAGCCTTCTTAGGATGTCTTCATTCTTTGAATGATCAAGACTCTACAGTAGACTCTCATTTCTAACTTTTTCTTCTAGCTTCTGGCAGCCATTATTTCTCTCAAGATTAACATATAAAAGAAAGAAATTGGCAGAGAAGGGCTAGAAATTCTCCCCTACCTGGGATACAGGCAACAAACAGAACATTCTTAAGAAAAGCCTGCAGCATAAAACCTTGGAAGAGGGCTGCTATGTAAATTATAAAAGGTCATGAGTCTCTCACAGCTCAGTACTTCTTTGAGTCGTTGCATTTTTCCTGTTCATTAGCCCGCCTATGTATTCTACAAAACTCACCTGCAGAGACAAGGCACATGGCACAACTCTCTGCCTACCTGGAGCTCAGCAACACATTTGGAGGTGAAGCACACAGACCTGAAACAATTCTCTGTCTCTGGAAGACACTGTGCCAGGAAATACTAATCATTGGTCTCATGAAGAGCTTGATGAGCATGCACTCTTTGGAGATGAAGGACGAGCAGAGAGCTCTGGAGATTCAATTACATAGCAATGAATGGAGAAGAGATGTGTTCACAGGAGTCCAGACTGGACACAGCACTCACTAGTCCCTTGTCTGTGCTGCCACACAGACGAACCTGAAACCAACGCTGCCAACAGTACCTGAGTACAGGACTACTTACGAACAGTGAAGGAGCATGGAATACATGAGGGTGTTTTTAGGATCTTTAAAGTAAAAAGAATAAAGGTATTAAAAACTAAGAGTCATGAACCCAAAAGCATAGAGTGGGCCAATGAAATAATGTAAACAGACTTATTACTCAGGCAATGTGCAAATCATGAGCTTTTAGTCAAATTCCAAAAATAAAAATAGAAATTTAAATAAATTAAATACACTTTGGTTTTACATTGCTTTGATTCAATCATTAGTTAAGTAAAATGTGTTTTCCATTGAATGTAAAGTTAGTTCATTTATCTGTAAATTTTACATTTAAATTTAGAACCCAATAAAAGACTAAAATTTAATGAAAACTATATATAACTTGTGTGCTGTATTTACTTTACTATACCAGCTTCATTTTAGGATTTTCCAGTCCTGTACTCAAAAAGAAATTTCAATAAGTGACTAGCTGTATAGTGGATATACAAATTTTAAGTTAAAGGTGCATGAGCAAACTAAGTGTGTATCTCCAAGTATCTTTTAAATTTGAGCTCCAGATCAAGAATGAGGTTGTTCTCCAATTATTATTTAGTGGCCATCTCTATTGATTATTAAATTGCAATTCATCATACTTCCCCCTGTATTTTTCAACATTTTCTTAACAATTTGGCCTTCCAACTTCTCAGAAAATTGGGAATCAATCTACCTCAAGACTCAATGACACCACTCTTGGACATATACCCAAGGAATGCCCCAATCATACCACAAGGACACTTGATCAACTATGTTCAGAGCAGCATTGTTTGTAATAGCCAGAACCTGGAAGCAACCTAGATGCCCCTCAACCAAAGAATGGATAAAGAAAATGTGGCACATATACACAATGGAGTACTACTCAGCCGTAAAAATCAACGACATCATGAAATTTGCAGGCAAGTGAATGGAACTAAAAAGTATCATCCTGAGTGAGGTAACCCAGACTCAGAAAGACAAACATGGTATGTACTCATTCATAAGTGGATACTACATATAAAGCAAAGGATAACCAGACTACAACCCACAGCTCCAGAGAAGCTAGGAAACAAGGAGGACTAGGCCTAAGAGGGATGCGTGGATAGTCTTGAGAAGAAGAATCAGATGAGATCTCTATGAGTAAACTGGGGATGAGAGGGTGCAATAGAGGAAAGGGAATGGGGCAGGAGAACATGAGGGAATGGGATGGTCAAGCTGGAGGAAAAATGAAGTGGGAGAACAATGAAAGAGATATCTTGATAGACAGAGACATTATGGGGTTAGGGAGAACCCAGTGCTAGGGAAATTCCCAGGAATCCACAAGAACAACTCCAATTAGACTACTAGCAATAGTAGAGAGGGGGCCTGAACTGGTCTACCCTGGTAATCAGATTGGTCACTACCCTAACTATCATCATAGAACCTTCATCCAGTAACTGATGGAAGCAGATACAGAGATCCACAGCTAAGCACCAGGCCATGCTTCGGGAGTCCAGTCGAAGAGAGGGATTATATGATCGGGGTGGGGGTTGGGGAGTGTAGCTAGAGTTTTCCTGCCTGGCCCACAGTCAGGATAAATCTCTGCCACCCGCCAGTCCCACAACCGCTCAGACCCGACCAAGTAAACACAGAGACTTATATTGGTTTCAAACTGTATGGCCGTGGCAGGCTTCTTGCTAACTGTTCTTACAGCTTAAATTAATCCATTTCTATTAATCTATACCTTGCCACGTGGCTTGTGGCTTACCAGCATCTTCACTTGCTGTTTGTCATCATGGCGGCTGGCAGTGTCTCTCTGACTCAGCCTTCCACTTCCCAGCTTTATTCTCCTCCTTGTTCCGCCTACACTTCCTGCCTAGCCAATGGCCAATCAGTGTTTTATTTATTGACTAATTAGCAACACATTTGCCATACAGAACATCCCACAGCAGGGGAGTGCCAAGATCATGATGAGAAAATCCACAGAGACAACTAAACCAAGCATGTAGGAACTCAGAAACTTAGACCAACAGCTGTGAAACCTGTATGGGACCAGAATAGGCCCGCTGCATACAGGAGATAGTTGTATAGCTTGGTCTGTTTGAGGGGTCTCGGGCACTGGGATCCAGATCTATCCCTGGTGCATGAGCTGGCTTTCTGGAGCCCATTACCTGTGATGGGACACCTTGCTCAGCTTTGATGCAGGGGGGAGGGCCTGACCTGTTTCAACTGAATGTACCAGACTTTGCTGACTCCCCTTGGGAGGCCTTACCCTTTTGGAGGAGAGTGTAGGGAGTGGGTAAGGGGGGTGGCTGGGGGGATCTGGAGGGGAGATGAGAGGGAATCTGTGGTTGGTATGTAAAATGAATAAAAATTTCTTTTAAATAAATAAAAAATAGTAATTTGTCCTTCTCTGACCAAAGCATGCAAAAACATATATAGTTAAAGAAATATAACCCCCTCTGTGATTTCACACAATAACAATAAACAAGACTAAGAAGAAAAATAAATGCATTAAATCTAGATCTAATTAATTAAAAAAAATCAGACTGAGCGTGGTGATGTATGCCTTTAATCTCAGCACTTGGGAGGCAGAGACAGTTAGGTCTATAAGTTTAAGGCCAGCCTGGTATATATAGAGTTCAAAGCCAGTCAGTAATACATAGTGAGATCTTGTCTTTAAAAAAAAAATAATCAGTCTTAATTAATCAATTTAAGTTGAAGAAAACTAATCTTTAAACAGAACTTAATATGAGATGAATTAATGAAACTCTTAGCTTAAAATATGAAATTATATTGTCTCAATTGCTTAAGTACAATGTATTAAATTAACAGACATTTTAAAATTTCACTTTTATTGTCATCACCAAGACCACCATCAGGTTTTCACAGATAGAAGGGTGGCATCAACACTACTTATATTTGGATTTGACTAATGTAACATGTATTCTGAAGTATATGCTGGTTTAAATGTCTGCAGTACTAACTCACTTGTTTCACTGGATTGGTTTTCCATGAGGTGCGTACCGTTTTTAATCTCTATTTCACAAGCAAGAGCCAGAAGTACTCAAACAGGAATCCTTTCCAACAGAAAGCTAAAGTTATAACTCAAGTACTCTGGATCCAGAATCCATGATCTTAAGAACTCTACAAATGTTCCCTCACTGCATGCTTCACATTGAAAACCTACAGCAGCACCATTACATTTATTAAGTCAGGGTCCTGGAGTGCAGCTGTTTCTCGTAGTCCACAACAATGTATTTCTGCCTCTTTTTCTGTAATGGCTTCCTGACTTCCTATGCTCTCTAAAGATACAGGGACTCCTCAATTACACCGAGTGGAACACAAACCAGACACTTGTTGAATCAAAGAACCCTTCTGTTTCTCATCTTAGACTTTTTAATCAATGTATCCTACAGGAGTAATTCTGAGTACCAGGAACGCACGTGGAGCTCCTTAGATGAGCAGTGGTTTTCAGCCTGTTTGAAACTATCGGTCCAATAAGACAAGCACGGTAAACATAAAGCCAAGCCTCAGATACATCGTTCTCCAAGATCACAGGAACTCCTAGTTGGTGGTGGTCCAACCACAGCACACATCAGAAGAAACATGGGGATTTAGCTGTGGTAGAGCGCTTGCCTAGCAAGCACAAGGCCCTGGGTTTGGTCCTCAGCTCCAGAAAAAAAGAAAGAAAGAAAGAAAAAAAGATGTGCAAGAGCTTCTCAATACAGATTTCAGGCCTCTAACCCAAGAGTTTATGACTCAGCGGGTCTTGAGTACTATACAGGAACTGATGTTTCTGACAGTGTCATAAATAATACTTACAACAGTGACATGACCAGACCAGACTCTGAGGAATTCACATCAATGTTTACTCAGTTCTATCGAAACTTATTTCTTGGGAGAATGCGTCATTTGTGAATTTAGACTTTTGATTTTAAAAAGAGATCAGGAAATTATAAATACTCAAGGAATCACAAAATTCATTGGCCTGTTATAAAGAATCTTAGAGACATTTCTCATCTACCTTGGTTAATTCTGTATTTTCTTTTCAAACTTACATGCCTACCGTTTTCACCGGGATGTCTGTTTAATAACTTGTAACTAGTGTTCTGAGAGATACTGTGAGTGCTTGGCTGCTGCCAAACATTAATTTATCTGCACATAGGTTAAGCTAGCCAGGTGTTTTTTGTTTTGCACTTTGACTTGCACAGCTAGCTCATGAATGGCCCAAGGGAATTCATTTATCCCTTGTTAATATTTATTCTTTAGGCATGAGAGATAGCAGAAACACTGCTAATCCTAGTCTTAGAGCCCCTAAAATTATGACGTCAACTGATGCTGCACTGAAGATACATAAAATTCAGATTGAGACCAGGTGTCTAAAAAAATTGGCATCAGCTTTAGCAAAATGTCATGGCACATCGTGGTAATATTTAATTTTACTAAATCAGTATCAGAATTAAGTTTCTAATGTATTTAGCAAGTAATTAAAATTCATAATTTTAACATCAGAAAAGATTAAATTGTTTCACCTATTCTTATCAAAACCAACATCAGTTCGCCGCTTGGCAAAGGAATAAAGGATCCTAGAGTTTTGAGTACATAGCATTTTGTTCTCAAACATAAATATCCCCTTTAGCAACATTCTAGAAGATTTGCTTAGAGTACAGATACATTCCCTTAGCTAAGATTAACAGAAGTACCTTCTGTTTGATTGGGATTTCCAGCTCGCGCCTGTGAAAGCCTCCATTTCTCTCTTTCCAAACCAGGCCATCTCAGAGAATCTCCAACCAGAGACCACCAAAAAGCCCAGCTCTGCATTCTTGGCAACTGGCAGCTCTCCCCACTGAAGTTGCCAGAGGCCCAAGACACCACCTAAAAGTGAACCATAATTGGGCCCAAACTCAGCTTGTGGTGGACATGTCATCACCCGACTTCTACAGAATATTTAAGCTCCCTCCCTTAGATCAGTCATGTGATTTTTTTTTCCTGCCCTTCCCCTATCTCAATCTCGGGCCTGGAGGAGTTACCTGAAAGTTACTTTGTTAAGAACAAACCTGGTCTTTTACTTTTTAATTAGGCTTGATCTGGCTTACTGCATCAGTTGAGAAACCTATTATCAGGGTACAGAAAACCTGTTAGCTTGGTGCCAAAACACGGGCATTGCTTCGCTCAGAATAAACTAAAACTCACAGAGACCCACAACTATACAGTGCAGTGGTCAATGGGTGGTGGGTGACTCCATTAGATACATCTATAACACAACTCCTGCACCTAAGGCTCAGGAAACATCATGGAAGAGAAGGTGTAAAGATGGTAAGAACCAGAGGACCAAGAAATCTGGGGTGAGACTATCTCCTAGAAATGTCTCGCTAAACAAGATCTGAAATGTCTCGCTAAACAAGATCGCTTATGTTGCTCAGAATAAACCTAATAATAAACCTTATGTTTTACTTTTTAATTTGGCTTGATCTGGCTTGGCACCTTCCACTTCAGATTATTAGTACAGAAATTCTCCCTCCCAATCATTATTTTACTATTAATACACATTTTAAAATATTTAAATGAAAAGAAAACTTGAATTGACAACACAGGAGATACAATTTGACCCCATTGCTAGC
Organism: Peromyscus californicus insignis; assembly: GCF_007827085.1. Lineage (NCBI taxonomy): Eukaryota > Metazoa > Chordata > Mammalia > Rodentia > Cricetidae > Peromyscus > Peromyscus californicus. Next base: position 73,935,755 of record NW_026294402.1, on the reverse strand, counting down.
ATTTTACATTAAGATACTTATTTTAACCAATTAGGAAACTCATCCCAATAGGGAGGCAGGGGAGAGCTAATTCTCCATCCCTCAGTAGACTCCAGTTACCTTTAGTTCTTTGTCGAGGGGTGGGAATCTCATGATATTTTCTTCTTTCTATGTTAGTACGTCTATTAATATTGTCATTGTTCAGATCTTGTTTAGCGAGACATTTCTAGGAGATAGTCTCACCCCAGATTTCTTGGTCCTCTGGTTCTTACCATCTTTACACCTTCTCTTCCATGATGTTTCCTGAGCCTTAGGTGCAGGAGTTGTGTTATAGATGTATCTAATGGAGTCACCCACCACCCATTGACCACTGCACTGTATAGTTGTGGGTCTCTGTGAGTTTTAAAAATCTGTTTAGGGATCATGCTAGACTAGAGTGACAGATCCATGACTTCACTATCCCTGGGTAGATGGCTACCCTTCTAGAACCACTCATGATTTCCCTCCAATTGAGTAGATTTTAGACAGCTGTTGGTTACCACCAACATATAAGTGTTACTGTTGTACTTTTAAGGATGTCTTGCCATGCTGGTCATTGTTGCTTTGAAATCATATGCAAACAGACAACAAAAACAGACACAATAGGTTGCATTTATGTGTGTATGTGTGTGCGTGTGCGTGTGTGTGTGTGTGTGTGTGTGTGTGTGTGTGTGTGTGTGTGTGTGTGTGTTTATAAGATAAAAGAAAAAAGGCCATCAATTTGAGAGGGAGTGAATGGGAGGACATGGGAGGGGTTGGAGAGAGGGGACATGGGGCCATTGGAGGGAGGAAAGGGAAGGGGGTAAGTGATATAATTATAATCTGATTAAAAATAAAAAGATATTCGTTCATTATAATTAGTAGATCATTATTAACTATTGATCATTGTAACTAAAGTCTAAAGATTTTTATGGTTCCTTGATTGCTACCTAATGTCCTTTCATCTTCTAGGATCCCATCCAAGATTCCACATTACCTTAATTTCTACGACTTTGGGGTTCCTCTCGGCTGCGGAAGTTTTGCACAAGAGCTCAGGCTTAATATAGGATTCTCCTCATGTTTTCTTTCTCTTATTTTTGTTTAGACTGGGGTTATGGGTAGTGAGTAGAAATACGTCTCCCTTCCCTATTTCCCTCTCCCCTCCCTTCCTTCCTTCCTTTATCTCTTTTTAGTACTGTATTAGTTTCTGACACTGTTAACTTGCTCTAGGATCATTGTGAATATTTTTGGTCTAATTCTAGAATCATTCACCTTCTCCAAAGATCCTTGTTTTCTTGAATTAGAATATAGACTTAGAAGAGCTAGGTATAAGTCAAGCACTTGGAATTCTGAAGCAAAAAAAAATTGCCACCTTGAGCTACATGGTGAGTCTGAAGCCATTCTATCCTACAATATGAGACTCTCCTAAAAGAGCAAAAAAGAGGAAAGAAAAAAAGGAAAGCAGGGGAGAAAAAGAAAAGGAAGAGACAAAAGGGGAAGGGGCATTAGAAATTAAGAGCTGAGCCCAAGATGTACTTGCTGGTACCGAAGTGTCATTCCTTTTAAACCCTCTCAGCTGTCTGAGCAAGAAAATGTGATTGTGTCTGTGTCTATAGAAGTGTCTCTGTGTGTGTGTGACCATGAGTGTGTGTCTGTCTGCCTATCTGTGTATGTTTGTGTGTCTCTGTGTGTATATATGTGTGTCTATGCATATGTCCAAAGTATATGTGTTTGTGTGTGTATATACATGTGTTTATGTGTATATATGTGTATTTGTGTGCATGTTTTTATGTATGTGTACATATTTTTGTATATCTGTGCATACATGTGCATCTTTGAAAAGATATATATGTATATATATACACATATATATATATATATATATATATGTTTATTGTTATTTCTTCTTGTAATGAACCTTATAAAACTCCGACTGTCATGTTTTTCCCACTTGGATAGAGTTTGGAATGTGCCTTAACCTGTGAGCCAAAATACACTGTTTATGCCTTAAGTTGTTTTGGTCAGATAATTTGTCACAGGACCAGCAAAAGTAACTAATACATAGGACATTAGTCTACTCAGGCTTCCATGACAAATGCCAATGCAGAATGGCTCTTTCTTCACAGGGAACAGTAGTGATCATAGCCAAGAAAACAGATCTATGTTGCCCTCAATAGTATATTCCACATATAAGTGATTGCATGAACATAACAAAGTCATAAGTGAAGACAACTTCTAATGCAGTGATAAGACCATCAAGAAGACAGTGTCCAGATGAGTGAGAAAAGTTTTACTGGGGGGTTTAGGAATTATCCAATGACATTCTTTTGACCAAAAAATCTAGATGATTGAAGATTGTAGGAACAATGAAAATTTTCTTCAACACACCAGTGTTTTACAAGTGTCCACTGAGTTGCACAGTCACTATGTAACTTATCAGGAATTCCTCAAATATGGATCATTTTTGTCTATTAGAATTTTGCCTACTGCTAAGTGGCTTTCTGACAAAGGAAGACTTTAACGAAGCATGAGAGCACCCAACCAGCAATGAGATAGGTTTTGATCCTCATGTTGGAGGGTTAGATAAAATTTAATCATCAGGTCAAATTGACTGACTCATTTCAGTCAAGGGAGAAAACACAAAATTCTTGCTAAGTCAGATTTTTATAAAATCTACTAAAAGAAGGTCAATGTTCTTAGAAACCCTTATTGGGGTAAACAGAGATCCAAGCTTCAGTTCTAGTCAGCGTACTAAATTTTGATTTGGGGAATTTTCATGTACTTTGTTAGGGCCACCATAGTCACACCAGTATCATCATTCTAAAGTTTTGATTCTCACAAGCCTTCCTGTGACATATTTTGTGCTTCTTTCCTTTTTCATTTCAAATGTATTCTTCTATCTTAGGGCAACTCATTTTAACAAACAAAACCTTTTCTCATCTAAAAGCACTTCCTTGTTTCCTTTAACTTCCTTTACTAAAAGCATATTCAGTCTCTGCAACTATTTGTATTCTGTGTTTGATGACTCCCATCTTACTTTTCTTTATAAATTTTTTATTTATATAGTTTATTAACTAAATAAAATAGATTTTTATATTTTAATAAAGACCCAGGAAGTTACACACGAAACACAGACACAACACGTTAACAGTCCTGAAGCCATTTTAGTTCTCTCTTACCAGCAAATTTAAATTAGCTAATTTGTTCAAGATTTGTCTTATTACAATAGGCATTTAGAAACTGCCCTTGGTAAAGCACCAACTTCTCATCTGTGCCCACAAAGAAACCAAAGCAGAATGGAAGTCTGGCATCTCTGTCTTCATTCTGTCTGTCTCTTTTGCACTGAGCCACACCCCTGCATGACTCTACTTAGGCAAATTAATTATTCAAAACATATCTGTCTACTCCATTCGTCTCAAGCCCCTTCAAGGCTGAAGACAGGGAGACAGGTCACTGTCTTGAACCTTTTGTAACCTTATATTCTGTGAATCTGCAGTACCGCCCCTAGATGAGAGCAATAACCCATATTATGCAACGTGGAGCATGAGCCATAACCCATTCAAGCTATAAGGACTTTTTACTGCCACCCTGAAGAAATAGAACTCCGTGAACAGGATCATACTTTGACTAAGATTTTTAATTATGTATATCCCTTTCTTCATTCTATTCTGTTTAATATATCTAAAGTTAAATCTGATGCTGATAACTATAATGGACTTAAAGTTACTGATCATCTTCATTTGTCCTTCCTAACACAGCCACAGTAATCAAAGTTCCTTTCTTTGTTCATTTCATTAGTTATCTCTTTACTTGGTATATTAGGACAGGTAGCCAAGCCTGGCCTATTAGGCTACAAAAGCCATACAGAGGCTTTTTTTTCTTAAAATTCCTTATGTTTCACTGTTCTGGTTTCATGTAATTTTCTGTAATAAAATATTCTGAAAAAAAGCAAATTAGAAAATGAAGGTTTTATTTTATATACAAGTTACAGCCCATCATAACAGAGAAGTCAAGAGAGGGGAACTACCTAACATCCATAGATAAGAGCAGAGAGAAACAAATGCATCATTACGCACTTGTTTGCTTGCTTGTGCTCAGCTCAATCTTCCTACTCTCATACAATATGGTTCAGGACTTCCTGCCTAGGGAGTGGTGCCACCCACACCAGGCTAGATCTCCCTATATCAAGTAACTTAATGAAAATCATCCTCCAGAAACATGCCTGCAAGAAAACCCAATGTAGCTACTTCTTTATTGAGATCCTTTTCCCTGGTGAGTTTAGATTGTGTCAGATTGACAGTTAAAGCTAACTATCATACCATGATAACATGTTCCAAGATAGAAGTGGTTTAAATGAAAGTCCATAGTCACAGAACAAAAGAAAAACATAAATCAAGGCATTTCCCAAATACACTGATAGAAAACCACTTCGATGAGTTGCTTAAAAGCAAGAAAAATGCTGTTATATGTTCTAGATAGTGACTGATGACATCTTGGAGTTTTCAATTGGAGAAAGCCAGAGGTCAGTGAATACATTCCAAATGTGTTCCCTACTTATTGGAGGGACACTATATTAGACACAGTTGTAGGCAGTAAATGTCCATTAAGGGTACTAGAGACAGCCCAAGATAATCTTTCTGTAGCTGTGATACACCCCAACTGTCCACAATCCTGAAGTTTTTAGTCAATTGGTCTAGTAGAATTTTTAGCAAAGGTGTGGCCTTATTCTGGGAACTCCAGTTCACACAAAATACTGGCTGGTTTAAACAAAAGAAATTATGTTCTCACAATTGTGTAGTCTGGAAATCTAATACTAAGATGTCAACAACTTCTCTTGTCCTGCATCTTGTGTCTCTGGGTTTCCAATGGCTGCCTGCTCACTCTGTCCTCACATGCTCTCTGTCCCTTGCATGTGCTGCCCTGATGTCCTTTTCTAGAACAAGAGACACACTGGAGTAGGGCCTGCTCTTAGGACCTTAGTTAATCGCCTTAGGGTCTCTGTCTCCAATAAAACAGTGTGAGTGTTCAAAACTTCAACATATGAATTTGTTAGGGAAAAGAGATGGATACCTGATTTTATTTAGCACATTGCCAGAACCAGAACTCCATAAAGCCAGTGGGTGGTAGTTAGAAATGGGAAACATCGGATGAATAGCAATCACTAGCTTTTAGGACAAGGAAGTTCTAATGCCTGCCATACACTTGTAGAATTCACTCTGTAGACCAGAGTGGCCTCAAACTCAGAGACCTGCCTGACTCTGCCTACCAAGTGCCACCACTGCCCGGCACAAAATTCTTTATACGGCTTGGTAGGGGTTTGTAGTACACACATGTGTGATCTCTCTCTCTTTTCTCTCTCACCCCCCTTTGTGTGTGTGTATGTGTGTGTGTGTGTGTGTGTGTGTGTGTGTGTGTGTGTTGTATGCACATAAATTTGTATGCATATGCACTTGTTTCTCACTGAACTGGAAGCTTCTTATTTGGGCTAGGCTGGTTAACCAGTAAATTCCCAGGACCTACTTGTCTCTGTCCTCCAATTCTTGAGTTACAGGCAGGGTCACTATTTCCAGATTTCTGACATGGGTGCTGGGGATTTGAACTGAAGTGCTCAAGCTTGTATAGCAAGTATTTTTACTCACTGAGCAATCTCCCCAGTTCAGTAAATAAAAGATGATAAATTTCCATAAATTTGAGCTACTAAGTTTATCATAATTGCTGCAACAACTGAAAAATAATATCCTTAATTATTTAATGTTGTAGCACTCAAAACAAATGCATATAATATTTGAAAAGATTACTCACAAGGAAAACAAGATGACTATTATTGCTACTTCAATTTACTTTTAAAAATATTATTGACTATCCCTAGGGTTATCTTTACTGTGGTCATTTTTGCCTTCTTGCCTATTGGACTGGGACCTATACCTCTGTTTTTCTCTCTCCAACTGTATTTCTATCTCTCTCTCTTTAGATTTACCATAAAACATCTACTGATATGGCCATCCAACTCATCCCCTCCTGGTTAGTCTAGGGATATCTGATGGTGTGGGCATTGGAATAGGAGGAACTCTGACCACCACAGCAGTTTACTAGCATATGTCCCTAGAACTTGCAGATAGCCTAGGTGCCATAACAAAGGCAAGACTGACCTAAAACAACAAATATATTCCTTAGCAGCAGTTGTTTTTCAAACAAGATAGACAATAGACTAAGAGCAGTTCAACAGGTACCTGTCTGCCTAATGCTCAAAGAGGGATGCTATTTCTTTGTCAACAGGTTGGAACAAGTCCAAAAAAGTATTAGGAAACAAATAACCAAGAACCTCACTTCTGGGGTCAAGCTATACAAGAATGGCTTTCCTGGGGTAGTGCATGGCAGTGGCTTCCCAGGTTCTTGCCTTTTGGGGGACCCACTGATTGTTGTGATCAGGTTACTTTTGTTTGTACCTTGTATTTCAAACCCCTTGTGAATTGACTTCTAGGAGACAGCAACTTCAGGATAAACTCCTTATGCTGAAGGAATTGCAGCCAATCACTACTACTGGGGATTTAAATCCTTTTCTCTGGCTGTTAGCTAGGATAGGAAATGAGTTTCACTCCCCGTCTCTAATAAGGGACTTCATTCCTCATTAGCAGAAGGCAGTTGCACAAAATCAATCTTGGTCCTTCTGCTTCCTCAAAAGTCTTCTGGGACTGAGGGGGAGATGAAGCAGGAAAACAAGGCAGAGAGGGAGCATTTGAAAGCCCACATGAAGACTGAAAAATGAGGTATGAGAAAAAGAAATCAGCAAAAGGGAAGGATGGAAATTCTGGACCAAGATCACCTAAAACCAGCCCTACCACTTGCAGTGGCCCAGAAAATCACCAGGGTAATTGAAAGTTATCTGGGTCTATTAGAATATGGAAACTCACATCCCTGGATAGCAATTTAAGAAGTTAAAGAAACATTCACTACATGAAGTTGTGCATAAGACTACGTGTAAAGGTGGAATACATGCAGAAGAGCCAACTCTATAAACGAGTCATGCCTTTATCTGAAAGCTGCGCAAGAGCCACGTCTTCCACGCAGCAGGGACTTTGGCTTGCTCCTTCTGTTGTGGCCTGCTGATTTCCCTTGGAGGTGTAGCTCATTGGTAAATAGTAAATCTAGCATATGCAAGGTATGAGTTGTGAGTCCCACAAAATATAAAAAATAAACAAAAATAGAAAAATTAACTCTTGTTAATGATTGACTCATTTATAGCTAATGATTAATTTGTTTAGAACTTTAGTTTAAAATGTGAGGATCAATAAATAGATAGACACACTTAAGTACTACCGGTTAAAGATATGTGATAGTGGAAAGTTACCTTAATTACTACCTGCCTGGCCAGAGGCTCATTAACTATTAGAGTCACATTAGAATTTTACTGCATCTCTTATGGTTATCAAATAAATACTAGAGTTAAAAATGTCCTGCTGTACCCCAAACTAATCTTCTATTCCAAGATTTCCTAAACATTCTTTCTTCACAGGCCCCTGATGTATACTCAATACTCCTAGTTTTCAGGATGTTCCTAGTACAAAATAAACAGTTGACAGTTTCCTTCGTTAAGTAGCTACATCCAAGTAATGTGAAAGATTTTATTATTATGTTTATCAAAGTATTTATCCAATATGCCTTTCAAATAGTAACCATTTGAAAACTACATGTATATGTAATTTACACTACATATATATGTATGTATATATATATATATATGTATGTATGCATGTATTCATATACTCAAAGAAAAACCATCATTGTTTAATCAGAGGTGCACTCTCCTATAGATTCTCATGATATCCCAAGTCCCAGAATCGCTGGACACTGCCCACTCATTTCCTCTTCCACACTGATTTTTCAAGTGCTCCCCATTTTTTATCACAGTAGCTATCAAAAACAACTTTTAAAACTATGATACAATTGAAGGGAATGCAGTATGAGTCAATATCAAAATCGTAAGCTACTTGGAGCTAGTAACTGGAGGACATCCAGTGAATGCCAAGGGTCACACTAAAACTTGAAGAAACTCGGTCCCAGTGCATTTGTGAGCTCACTACCAGGTCTGCTGGGCTTGGTGCAGAGGACCACAGAGCTATCCAGCCAAAGATGATCAGAGTTCACAATTCCTGATTTCAAATGTGATGTTTTCTTTTCTATATCCAAATTTAGAGGTAATTTTTGTTCTTTTTAAATACATTCACTTTCCTACTTGAGCAAATTAGTAGTTAATTTCTACTTGAGCAAATTAGCAATTAATTTCTCATGAAACAGGCATAGTACCACTAAGACAAACACTAAAATAATTTGTTCATATTATATAACTGCAGAATTTACCTTTATACCTTATAAGGGACTTTCCTACTCTCAGCCTCAATCATATTAGACTGAGATCAGTTTACATGTATTGAAGCTGATCATATGTGATCACACCTGTAATGAATTAATTACAAATGTGATTCTTTCAGTGTTAAAGATCACAGAGCCTGGAACCTATGGTTTAGGTTCAAATACCAGTTCTGTCAGTTTTTCAACTTTGACAAATCATTTCATCTCTATGTCAAGTTCTTTGTAAAATAGAGGCAGCAATAATATTTATTTAAGGCTATTTATGAGAATCATTATCTATTCCTAACTTATTATCTGAGGGGCACTGTGACATTCGTCCGTCGTTTTTTCAATATTCATCACCACACACTTATCAGGCAGTATTTTAAGTTTATATATAAGGCGTTATATTACCCATAAATACATAGTGTTCTTCAAGTTATTCATCTTAGCTACCAAATATAGATGACACAGTATACCTTATTCTAAAATTTGACATGGAAATATGATATCTGATATTCATAACATTTTTACATGGTAAGATGAAGAGCACAGACTCTGAATAGAGGGGAGTTGAGTTTCATATATGCTGTGGTTTAAACACCAGATCTTGAAATGGCATGGTATACTTTACCCTCTATATAGTAATCTCAAAATGTTAGTTCTTGTGTATCATCTATATTTAAACTTCCTCTCATTAAATAACTAGAGGGGTGGGGAGTATCTCTGTCACTTTCAGGAAAAAATAGTGAGAGATATTTTCAATGTCATCACCTTGTGGTTATTTCTTTCTTTCCTTTCCAAGGTATTTGAGCAAACACAGTTCTCTCAGTCACATCAGCTCTGAGCTAATGGAATGAATGCCTAGGAATAAAGTCCCAATCCAGTTCGATGTAATTCAGTAGACAGCTTGGGTTGACTCTTCAGAACATAGTGTCTCAGAAATAAAAATACTTTGTTTTGTGTAATGATGAATTCATTATGGCTTGTGGGTATGAGAAGTAATTCAAACCTTATTCATTAAAAATGCTTACTGAATGGTCAAAGAAAAACAAGTCATCAACTGTTTTAACCATGTTGCACACCCACATGAAGCTGTGTGGCTGCAATGATCAAATGCTCAGCACTTCAAACTACAGTGGGAAAAAATGGTCACCATGTCCTTCATGTCCTGTAAGGATGGTTTAGACATGCTGACTTTGCCGATAGGGTTGACACCTATGCAATTTGAAAAAGTTAGTTCAATTTGATTAATGAACTATGGAGGAATAAACATAGTCTTAAAGGGTCATTCATTCATTTGAAGTTCCCATTTTGTACAATCCCAACAAACATGGTTGCTTGTTTTGTTTGCCTGCCATACTCCAAATGACATTCCTTGGTTATGGTGACCAGATACGTAGACAAATTAGGTGTCTTTTATCCCTGAAAGGTTGATATTAAAACTTTTAATTTAATCTAGTAAGATCTCAGATAAAATACACACATTCAAACCATGTTTCTGCCTCTGATTTCTTCAAATGCATTTTTTTCTATCATAATGAGAAAAAAAAACAGTATGTGGTGGTGCACACCTTTAATTTCCAGCACTCAGAAGTCAAAGAAAAATGGAACTTTGTGAGTTGGAGACTAGCCTAGTCTACACAGTGAATTCTGGGTCAGCTAGTGTTACAGAATGAGGCCATGTAAACCATCATCATCATCATCATCATCATCATCATCATCATAATCATAATAATAATAATAAAATCTTAAAAATAAAAGAAGCAAGCTATCTTTTGGTACATGGCATAATACATGTATGAGAAAATTTGTGCCAAGAGACTTCCAAAACAATATAGGCTATGCCTGTTTCCCTTGGTTTCCTTTCATAGGTTGAAGGTAAGTTCCTATTACTGAAGACACCATACACTTCAGACACAAGACCTGGAGGAGTTTAGCTGCATGTGACCTGAACACTTCTTCCCTAAAATTAGCTTTTGCACTCCACAAAGTTGCTATGAAAGCTTCCAAAGGAGAGAATCAACTAATGGTCTAACCAGATGTGATGTCTATGAACCAATATGATGAACAGCATGATTGGATAAGTAGCATTAATATCTTGGTATGACTAAGAGCTCTCTTATTAGACTTAGGACCCTCTCAACAGGAGGGAAATTATGTCTGATACCAGAAACTTAGCAAGAATCTTAGAGGAGACCCTATTGCCATCACTTTACTAAATAAGCATAATTCCTAACTGCATTCTAAATATCTATTCTTAGACCCACAGATAGATGGGTAACTCTCACTCCTCATCAAAGAAACCTCTCTTTGCAACTGAAGGTGAACCATTACAGCCCCAATTGATTCCTCTACAAAACAATTTCTACACCTAAGGCTCAGAGAACATCGCAGAAGAGGGGACAGAAAGATTGTAGGAGCCAGAGGAGCAAAAGAGCTCCTGTGGGATTAGTTATCCGAGAAATGACAAGGAACCTTCTTCCGTGATACCTCAAAAATATATAACACCAATAGACATGCTGACACAGAGGGGGTGAATCCCACAGGGTGTAGTAGGAAGGTTTCTCAGGTCCCACCAGGTACCCGCAATCCCGTGGCCCACTTATAAAGTAATCATTCAGAGGCTTATATTAATTATAACTGCTTGGCCATTAGCTCAGGCTTATTACTAACTAGCTCTTACACTTAAATTAACCCATAATTCTTATCTATGTTTAGTCACATGGCTTGGTACCTTTTTCTCAGTTCTGCCTTGACATCTTGCTTCCTCTGTTTCTGACTGGTGACTCCTCTCTCAGCCCTTCCTCTTCCCAGAATTCTCCTCGTCTGCTTACCCCACCTATACTTCCTGCCTGGCTACTGGCCAATCAGCATTTTATTTATCAACCAATCAGAGCAACATATATTCACAGCATACAGAACAACATCCCACAGCACTTCCCCTTTTCTGTCTAATCAAAAAGGAAGGTTTTAACTTTAACATAGTAAAATTACATATTATAGAACAATTATCAAGCAAGAATTACAGTTAGAATATCTAGTCTATTTGTATTTGGCAAAATTAAAGAAAATATTCTATCTACCCTATATTTGTGAGTCTAAAGTTTCATATCTAATTTATCTTTTATTTTAACCAAGGAAAATTATATCTAGTCTTCAGCTACATCAAAGACCCCCAGAAGGATATGATATTACCTAAGTAAACAGGAAGTACATTGTAAGCAACTTCCAAAAATCTAGAATGACAGAGACAGCGGTGCTCAAGTATCATTGATAAGCAGACTCATTAGAGAGACATGAAAATGCAGGTTTCTTATTATCAACCAATTTCAACTCAGTTTGAAGTCAAAGGCATCTGTATTTCTAACACATTCCCAGATGTGTATATCTGTGTGCCCCATCCCAATTCACACACTAAAACCCTAGTCCCAGTTGATGGAATTGGGAGGTAGGGCATTTGAGGGTACTCAGGTCATTAGGGTAGGACCTTCATTTTGAGGATTGGCAACCTTATAAGAAGTAGCCAGTGGGTAATCAGCTCTTTTTCCACCATGTGGAGAAACATGAAGACAATGGGCATCACTAACCGAGAAGAGTCTTAGTAAGAATTTCATCCAGCTGGCATCCAACCTTAGGCCTCACTCACCAGGACTGTTTGGGGAAAAAAAAATGTCTGCTGTATGTCATAGCAATGAAACTTAGCTACAGTTTTTCAGATCGGAAAACAACTGAGACAGATGGTGGATAAAATATCTATTAGTAATGAAATGAATAAATATTGTTTAATCCATGATCATATAATGAAGGCTTATAAGGGAAAGTAATCAAAGGAGGGTAGTCAGGAATGGTCAAAGCACAGGTGTGAATGATCCTTCTGTCATATGATTAATTTGAGTTTAACTTTTGGCCAGAAGACAAATAGTTGAATTCAGCCTTCAAATGCTAACTATTAACTTGTCTGAGAAGTGTGTCCTTATGGATGTGCTCAGGCTGCACTAGACATTTGGTCTCTCATGCCTACTCTCTCGTGGTAACCTGTGAAAGTCATTATAACATTTATGATGCAATTTTTCCTCAACTACTTAGAGTCAAGAATCAGCTCATGATTTTTCCAAGCCCAATTCTGATACACACTAATCAACATATGACACAAAAAGCAATGGACAATTTCTGTTGCCTCCCAAGTCAAATTAAGATAATAAGGTGATTTACAGAATTTTTATTTCAAAGAAAATGTAAAGTTTGCAGTTAATGACATAGCACTTTATAATTACTTAGGAATAAATGAAGGTACAGTTAAAAATGTACTCCAAAAGATTAAACAGTTGTATACATACCAATCAGCTTTTACTGAATTATCTACAGCTACTTCAGATTGGCTGGATGCGATATAAGTGTGTGTGTTCAATATTATAATAATATGCAAATTAAGTAAGATTAATTTTTTGTTAAATACTGTTGAGAAAAGTTAAATTGAAACTATATAAAAAATGTACATTTTTAAAGGTTGGAGTTCAAACTCCATTATTTTAATGGCTAACAGTTGTCTGGTATGAAAAAGATCCGATATTAAATTTGTGCAGAATTTAATTAAACATATTTTAAAATAGTTCTCACATTTTCTAAATATAAACAATGGTGGGAGGGGGCTTATTTTATATGATAAAAAGACCAGCTTTGTTTTTCCTCCTTTCTTTTAAAATTTTGCCACCATGAATATTATCTTATTCCAAGGTCTAATCCCTTTCTTGTGATATGGAATTTCTGATTTTTATATATTAATTTAAATGGAAATCCAAACAGATATTCTCTGATAGTTTAATTTATTCTCTGCCTTTAAACAAAGCATTTTAGCTTTATCCTCTTTTAATTACATATCTTTACTTTACACACAAACAATCAGAAGTGGATCTAATTCTTTAATTTGTGATATTCTGACACTTTTATTACGTTCTGGTACTTGTTAGATAGATAAGTCACATAAATAATTACACCAGCTAAAAGTGACAGTTTTTAAAAGGAAGCTGTTCGTTGAATGTCCTGCACAGTATGTTCTGAGCCCAATTCAAAAGAGACATTCCTAAAATCCACAAGATCGCCTCTCCTTTGAGGGCCATTCCTTTAGAGAAATGAGGGAGCAGCTTGGCTTGACTTACCAAGCTTTTTGATGAAGCATTTCCAATAAATTCTACTACTCTCTGACCCAACTTTTGCAAATCTTTTTTTGAGAGAAAGTTTCTGGCCCTCATCTCAAAGTAGTGTTCTTTCAACTAATTCCACCCTAGAAAATTCTACTTCAGGGTGGCAGCTAGCAGCTGTGCTCCAGTACAAAAAAAATCAAGCTGCCCCGGGGAAGCTTTTCTTCTCAAGAGGTTTCCAGTAAAGGGCAGACATTCTCCTTTCCTATGCTGGTCTTAGCTACGAAACTGATCACATTCAATGAAATGTAAATGCCTGCATCATCTATTATTATGGTTTCTTCACGTTATTCAACTATGTGTGCTATGTGCTTCCAAGACAAAGATGACACTGCTGTTCACCCCTCAGGAAAGTGTTTTGCAAAGAGCTGTAAAGAATGTTCAATGACTCATGCACCCTCTTCATTTCCCTTTGTGACTAAAAACAAGTCTTTGGAGAGACTTGGCTGCATCAGAAGTTCAATCTGTGGTCACAGAGAAAGTTAATGATACCTTGACCAAAGTACTGGACTCCATGGCCCTTTGCCTCTCCTCCCACTTGTCCCTCACCTGTCCAAGAGAAAAAGGAGTAGAAGCCTTGGGTCAACTCTATCAACATTCTTCATACTTATGGTGAAGAAGCTAATGTCTTGAATCATCCTGTTAAGTCTCAGATTTGTGCTGATTTTAAGCAAAATAGTAGTCTATGAAATAACTTTTGACTACAGATTATTTATTCAGTACTCTGTCTCTAGTTCATATAAGTGTTTAATTTGATTCATCGTTGTATTACTACTATTAAGAAGATGAATATCGGAGAAATTTGTCTTTTTAGCTCTAGGTTGAAGATAATGATTGGATAGATTTACAATGCCCTATCCAAAGACATTGCATACCTTTTAAAAAGTTTATGTAACTGTTTATTTGTGTGTTGACATAATACAAATAATTCTGTTATAAACATTTATTCTTTGTAGACCCATTGCTTCAAATCTTGGATGTATAGACAGGAGGACAATTATTGAGTCTTATGGAAATGCTATGTTGCACATTTTGAGACCCTTTCCTGAGGAATGATATCCCTCTACAATTTAGTGAGCAATATTTGAGAGTTCTATTTTTCTACATTATTGAGAAAATTATGGCTGTTTTACCTGTTTTGTCCCAGTTCTTAAATCATCACCTTTCAATGGATATGAAATTGTATCTTATCTTTGACTTATATATACCTGATAATTTGTTTATTAGCCATTTGATCTCTTACGTGATAAAAGTAGTCACTCAAAAAATGGCTTCCAATTTCAGTTGGATTATGTTTTTAGTTTCAGTTATGTAGTTTTGTTTTTACATTTTTCAGGATACAAATCTTTTAATGTATAACATTTGAAAAAGTTTTTTTTTAAGTTTAGATTTTTTTTTTCTTTAAACGTCAGAGATGCTTCTTTTTGTAGTGTTTAGTGCTTACTCTAACCATACTGACTCATAACTGTTCAAAATACAAAGACTAAAGCCACTGTCAGGCTCAACCACAGATAGAATGTCTGTGTCAACCTACCCCAGCCTAAGGCTCAGAGAACATCAACGAAGAGGAGGAGGGAAGAACGTAAGAGCTGGAGGAATGGGGATTGGTGCTTTGAAATGATGTGACTGTTGATGCATGAACTCAGCATCTGTGGTCATCTCCACAAGTTAAAAGTACACATTTAGAAGTGCAGCATGGATGTGGAAGAGGTTACCAAGGCCCCACTTCCTGCTGAGTTCTTGCCAGCTGATGGCTGCTAGGGGAGGTTGGGGATGTAGTCACTGGTAGGTTGCCCATACCCCAGGGGATGGCCCCACACCCATGTGCATGTGGATGGCATAGACTGAACTCAATTGATCATAATAGAACCATTTTAAAAAGAGGACAGGAAGTTGAGAGGCAGGTGTGTCCTATATGGGAAGCACAGAAGGACTTGGAGGAGATAGTGAGGGGTGGATATGATCAAGATACATTATACACATTTTTTTGAATTTTCAAAAATAAACAAAAATATTATTTGAAAATCCTTATTTGTAAGGTAGCCACAAAATAGAGTTAGCAATACAAAAACCATTTATTTTAATTTTCAATAAAAAACAAAAAAATAAATTACTCCCCCAAAATATTTTTGTTCTGGGATCTTTAATATATAAGTATTAAAACTGTGAAAGAAAGTAATGAAAAATGAAAAATGTCAAGCTTTTTTTTCCCTAGAATTTTTGTTTTTGTTTTTATATTTCTTTTTTCTAAATATGTATACATAACATGCACATTAAGTTGAAAACCACAACATGTAAATTCCGTCAGATATTTTGAGAAATTGTAATGGCATTTGCTATTTAACAAATACTCAGGACATTTCAGTCTTTTGCTGTCGAAGTGACTCATTCTCTGTTTTCTCTTACTCATATTCCCAAGGAGCAAGGACTGAGACACTTGCATCTGATGTTCTCAGACACCACTGTCCAACAACCATGATAGATTTTTATTTTAAAATATCCAGAAAAGTCTGCAGTGTGTTTAGAGCTGATACTGACTAATGCCTGCAAAAAGTAAAGGCATTTTCTTGTTTACATAAAACTAAGAACTGATGTTTTACTCTTTAAATTTCTGCTTTTAAAATGTATTTACCATCAGAAACTCCAATTTTCAAAAATGCAGCTACAAGATGAAACATTCAATCCAAATGAGACTCAGAGTTAATGTTGAGGCAAGAATTCTGACTAAAGATTACACTTGGGACGAACAAAAAAGAGACTGAGAAAGAACATTTCACCACCTCCGTCCCAGAGCCCACGAACACAAGGTGCTGACTGTTTTCCACAGAATCCCGTAAGACAGTTTCTACAACCAGAATCAGATACTTGGAAAACATCCTGGTCAAAACCTTTTATTGCTAATAAATTCTTGGAAATTTCCATTCTATCTCTTCTCCTTTGTTTATATACCCCAAAGTTGGTTCCACTGGATTAAGATGAGTGGCTTTCCCCTCTCCACCAGAATATCATGAAGAGAACCCTAGCTCAGCAGACTTTTTCTTCTGGAAGTGTAGATAAAGAAATAAGAACTCAGAAGAAGAGGAGGAGGAGAAAAAGGAAGGAAAGAAGAAGAGAAAGGAAGGAGAGAGAGAAAGAGAGAGGGCAAAAAAGAGAGAGGGAGGGAAGGAGAGAAAGAGAGAGAGAGAAGAGAGAGAAAGAATAGAAGGAAGGAAGGAAGGAAGGAAGGAAGGAAGGAAGGAAGGAAGGAAGGAAGGAAGGAAGAAAACCTCACCATATTGTAAAGTCAATGATCTGGGTGAGAGGAGAGATGTGGGGGGAGGGCTGGGAGGAGAGGAGGGGAGGGAGGGAAGGCTATGATTTGGATGTATTCCATGAGAAAAGAATACAGAAAAAGAAAAAAGAAGAAAGCAATAAAAAAAATCAATAAATAAAAGTTGCATAAACACATCCTCAGGAAGTAAATTACTATTCTTCATAGAAAACATTTTTCATCAAAAATGTTTTTTTAAAAAATAATAAGTTATGGTAAATCTTACTATCTTTGATTTTTGTAATCTTCTAAGGAAATACATATATCAAATAAGAAACCAAAATTGCCAATTTAAAATTTTATCAGGAACCTGTTTGGATCTGAAGAGCAATAGTTATAAATAATTATCTTAATTATTTTCTAGTTTTAATGGTTCATTTTTACAGCATGAAAAGCTGTCAACATGTTATTACTTCAATGATTTCAAGTTTATTATTCAAGCTCAAAAAGTCTAGTTTAATTCAAGGCCAGCTATATTTTATATAACATTAATATATGTAATTACATTTACTAAAATATACAACCATTCAAACAGTGTGAAACTATTGAATTTAAAGTTAAAAAAAGACAACAAATTGTCAAAATGTTTTCAGATACAAGAAAGCTGGAAGTTAATTTTTCTACAATTATCTAGAAGCTTAATGTTATTATGATGCTGGCAAATAACATAGTTTAAAAAGTTTCCCAAACTTGTATTTGGCAGAATGAAGAATTGTGACTGTGCAGCACTTCAGTGGAATGAAGTGAGAGCCATCATCAGTCAACATTCATTTTGTCACAACAACACCCAACAGTAAGATGGATATGTTTTTTTTTGGGGGGGAGGTATTTTTTTCATTGAATTTACTAGTTGGATAGGCATCCTTTGCTCACAGTCTGAAAGTCTAGGGAATTGACTGAGACAATCTTGGAATATAAACAAAAAACTTGAGTCATTTTAGAATTATTTAGACATGAAAAATGGATCAGTAGCTTCCTCATATCAGGCCAGATTAGCATTAAAGATGTAAATTAAGCCACATGTCAATGGTGCTACTGATAGATTTAAAGTTTAATGTTAGGTAATTTCATTAATTCTTTCTTTTTCTTTCTTCCGAGGAATACAAAACTGAACTTGATGAACCTCAAAGCTTTGCAAAAACACAGCTTATATACATTTCATTAAACAGCCACTCTTACTTTCATAAAAAACCCTTAATCATTCAATAAAGTGACACATGCCAAGTTAATTTTGATAGAGCAAGCGATTACTATTGGCCATGATGATGACTCTATGGTTGAATCATCACCAGAGACCACACCTAATCTGCGTGTGGTCTGGAGGCTTTGGGAGGAATTAAGTTCTTTGATCTGAGACTTCTTCCTTCGCTGATGCCACAAACCCAGTGCCATCCCATCAGTAGAGCACTAATTACAACTGCCTCTGGTTTGAGCTTTGGAACAGTGATTTGCATTCATCACTGTATGAAATTAAAGCATGCGTGCACCGGCTTCTCATTTGCTAATGTCACTGGGTGGTGAACTCCTCAATGCTCAAAAGAGTTGTTAATTAAAACACTTGTGTTTTATAGCTGGATGAAAATAAACACAAAGATGGTAGTATATGCAAAAACTATGCTGTGCCTAGATAGTCATGAGGGTTTATGAACACACACAAAGGTAGGCAGCATCTAATGGAAACATTAAACTAAAATGTTGTCACTTAATATTGGAATTGTCCACCACGTGCCACACTCTACAGATTAACATACAGACACATGCACTTGCAGACACTTGCATGAACACAAGAATTTCCTTGAAACTATAACCGGCTTTAAATAACTTGTTATTTTAGAATAATTTTGATTTGCAGAATTATAAAGACAGTACAGGCGATTCTTACACAGCAGGTACCCCTTTCTTCTGTGCATCATTTGACTTTATTAGTTGTAAGACTAAAAACCAACACACCTATGTTTCTATTCATTAAACCTCGCCTTCATTCAGATTGCACCAGCTTTGTCTTTAATGGCAGATTTCTGCCTCAGTACCCAACACAGAATTTTACTTTGCATATACTTGTTGTATCTATGAGACTCTTCTGTCCTAAAAGTAAAATGTCCCTCTCATAAGATCCGAACAGAAGTACATGACTCATCAGTGGTCATGGTGTCTCAGTCACATGAATAAGATCAGTTGTACTGCATTCTTACTGTAAAGTAACAATTTCTCCCTGTTTTAAACACTACTCTTGAGAAAAGAGCAATTCCTGGGTGAATTCTTCCTGCTCCACATCTAGGGACCTAGGCAGAATTGTGCTGGTCATCCAGAGCCCAGAGTCATTATTTTTAAATGTATTTCTATCAATTCTTTAAAATTTTCATATAGGTATATGTACACACACACACACACACACACACACACACACACACACACACACTCAATGTACTTTATTTTAATCACACCCCACTATTTCCCTAACTCCTCCTAAATTTACCTCCAACACTTCCCAACTTCATGTCCTATATTTTTTATAATCCACATATTAAAATTAGAGCTGTTCATACTCTCATGGGTATGGGACCATTCACTAGGCATGATTGACCTCCCAGGGATCACACCCTTAAGAAAAGTTGATTCTTCCTCCCCCAATAGCCACCAACTGTCAATAGCTCCTTCCCTTAGAGGCAGGAATGGTGATCTCTCTTCTCCAGACCAGATTGTTGACTGGCTTGATTTTGTGATGGACTTGTGCAGGCAACCACAGCTGCCCTGGATTCTTGAATTCAGCAGACATTCTTGTCTAGAAGATTCTGTTCAACTTATATCTTCCCCAAACTCTGGCCATTACAATATCTGTCCCTTATTCCAAGGTAGTCTCTGAGTCTTGTTGGTAGGAGGTGTAATACAGATGTTTCATTTATGACTAAACACACCACAGACATATTTTCTCTGCATTTTTAATGCCAATTCTGCATTATTAATTCTGTTGTTCACTCCTCTTAACTCTGACACTGGAATCTCTCTCATATTAGGTCAGTACAACCTCTTCTTTTGTCTTTTGTTTTGGAGATGGGAGTAAGCAAAAATAAGTGAATCAATTGTTTTGAGAAACAAACAGATGTTCTTTTATTTTGAGAAGCACAAATACTACAATTCAGAACTTACCTTATTTCACCAAAATTTTTCAGGGAAAATAAAAGTTTTTATTTATTTTCCAGTACTGCTATTCTCAAGCAGCTGATAAGTTCAATTCAGAACCTCTCCATTTTTACACCCAGCTCTGTGCATTATCCATTTCACATACTTGGAAGTCATCTTTGAACTCCCCCACTCTCTCATCTCCTCTAGCCATTCAAAACTCAAGTCCTGAGATCATAAACATCTGTCAGCATCACTTAAACAACTTAATCTCCTCTCCTAATCCATCCCTCCTCTACATCCCTCAGGTAAAACCAAACAGTTCCATTTTTTAGGCATGCCACTTAATTCAGGTGCAATGTCAGTAAAATTGATAACATTCAGCTAGGGCTTGAGTTTTTGTGATACTTCACATTCATATTTGAAAACTAGCCATCAATGTGGAGTGTATCAGGCATTAGTGAACATATTAAGTCAGGAGTAGTTTCTTCATGAATGAGCTAGCTCCTGTATTAGGTAATTTCCTTGTTACTTTAAGAAAATACTTAGAAGAGCAACTTCAGGAAGGATGGGTTTACTTCAGCTTGTGGTCGTATGGTACAGCCCATCATGGTGGGGAGCATGGCAGCAAGAGCACGAGTTATTTGGTCACATCACATCCATAGTTAGTAGGCAAAGAAAGATGAATACTGATGGTCGGCTCACTCCCTTCCTTAATTCAATCTGCGGCCCCAGCCCATACAACAGTATAGCTCATATTCATTTCATTAGACCTCTTTGAAAACACCTTCACAGACCTGAGCAGATGTGTGTCTTCCAAACCCTAACTAGTCTAACAATCACAATCATGCCTTATCAATTTGACACGTAAGCACACTACT